>NC_060267.1:50777266-51093967 GCF_021613505.1 Equus quagga
CCCCCCTGTGACGGCCCCCACGGCAGAGGAGGGAATCCAAAGGGCCACTGTGGCTACGAAGAGGGGCCCAGGCCCAGTTAGCAACTACGGACAGGGTTCCTGGTTGGTGAAATATAAACAGCTGCTCCTCCCACCGCAGCAGCTGAAACAAGTGAAAGGAGCAACTAAACTCTATCTCCATGCGGAGGCACAAATCAACAACATCAAGCAATATGAAAAAATACATTAAATCTCCAGAACAGAAAGAAAGCAACAAATACACAGAAAACAATCCCAAAGAAAATGAGATATATAACCTAAATGACGATGACTTCAAAACAGCCATCATTAAGATTCTCAATGAGTTAAGAGAGAATTCTGACCGACAACTCAACGAGTTCAGGAGCTATGTCACAAAAGAGTTTGATACGATAAAGAAGAACCAAACAGAAATATTGGAAATGAAGAACACAATAGAGGAGATTAAGAAAAATCTAGATGCTCTGAACAGTAGGGCCGATAATATGGAGGAAAGAATTAGCAATTTGGAAGATGGCAATATAGAATTGTTGCAGGCAGAGGAGGAGAGAGAAGCAAGACTTAAAAGAAATGAAGAAACTCTCCGAGAATTATCAGACACAATTAGGAGATGCAACGTAAGGATTATAGGTATACCAGAGGGAGAAGAGAAGGAGAAAGGGGCAGAAAACCTATTCAAAGAAATAATGGCTGAGAACTTCCCAAATCTGGTGAGGGAGATGGATCTTCAGGTGACAGAAGCCAATAGATCTCCAAACTTTATCAATGCAAGAAGACCAACTCCACGGCATATAGTAGTGGAGCTAGCAAAAGTCAACGACAAGGAGAAAATATTAAGGACAGCCAGGCAAAAGAAACTAACCTACAAAGGAACCCCCATCAGGCTATCAGCAGATTTCTCAGCAGAAACTTTACAGGCTAGAAGAGAGTGGAATGATATATTCAAAAATCTGAAGGACAAAAATCTACAGCCGAGAATTCTCTACCCAGCGAAAATATCCTTCAAATACGATGGAGAAATAAAAACTTTCCCAGATAAACAAAAATTAAGGGAGTTCATTGCCACAAAACCTCCTCTTCAGGAAATCCTCAGGAAAACCCTCATTCCTGAAAAATCCAAAAAAGGAAAGGGGCTACAAAACCAAGAGCAGAGGAGATAAGTAGAAGGACAACAACAGAGAGTAGCAGCTCTACATCACAACAGATTAAACCATGGGACGAGAAACAAAGGAAACTGAAGAAAACCGGAAAACAAGACACAAAATGGGAGTGGTAGGCCCCCACGTCTCAATAATCACTCTAAATGTAAATGGATTGAACTCCCCAATCAAAAGACACAGAGTGGCAGGATGGATCAAAGAACAAGATCCAACAATATGCTGCCTCCAGGAAACACACCTCAGCCCCAAAGACAAACACAGACTCAGAGTGAAGGGATGGAGAACAATACTCCAAGCTAATAATGAACAAAAGAAAGCAGGTGTCGCTATACTAATATCAGACAAGGTAGATTTCAAAGCAAAACAGATAAAGAAAGATAAAGAGGGACAGTATATAATGATAAAAGGGACTCTCCACCAAGAAGACATAACACTTATAAATATATACGCACCCAACACAGGAGCACCAAAATTTGTAAAGCAACTCTTAATAGAACTAAAAGAAGACATCAACAACAATACAATAATAGTAGGGGACCTCAACACACCATTAACACCAATGGACAGAACATCCAAACAGAAAATCAACAAGGAAATAATAGAATTAAATGAAAAATTAGACCAGATGGACTTAATAGATATATATAGAACACTTCATCCAAAAACAGCAGGTTACACATTCTTCTCAAGTGCACATGGAACATTCTCAAGGATTGACCATATTTTGGGAACCAAAGCAAACATCAATAAATACAAGAGAGTTGAAATAATATCAAGCATCTTTTCTGATCATAACGCTATTAAACTAGAAATCAACTACAAGAAAAAAGCAGAGAAAGGTGCAAAAATGTGGAGACTAAACAACACGCTTCTCAACAAACAATGGATCATTGAAGAAATTAAAGAAGAAATCAAATATTATCTGGAGACAAATGAAAATGAGAACACGACATACCAAATCATTTGGGATGCAGCAAAAGCACTCCTAAGAGGGAAATTCATCGCAATACAGGCTCACCTCACTAAACAAGAAAAAGCTCACGTAAGCAACCTCAAACGACACCTAACGGAACTAGAAAAAGAAGAACAAACAAAGCCCAGAGTCAGCAGAAGGAGGGAAATAATAAAAATAAGAGCAGAAATAAACGATATTGAAACAAAAAAGACAATAGAAAGGATCAATGAAACAAAGAGTTGGTTCTTCGAAAGAATTAACAAAATTGACAAACCCCTAGCCAGACTCACCAAGAAAAGAAGAGAGAAAGCGCAAATTAATAAAATCAGGAATGACAGAGGAGAAATCACAACAGATACCAATGAAATACAAGAGATCATAAGAGAATACTATGAAAAACTATATGCCAACAAATTGAACAACTTGGAAGAAATGGACAAATTCCTAGACTCCTACAATCTCCCCAAACTGAATCAGGAAGAAATGGAGAATCTGAATAGACCAATCACAAGTAAGGAAATAGAAACGGTAATCAAAAACCTCCCCAAAAACAAGAGTCCAGGACCAGACGGCTTCTCTGGAGAATTCTACCAAACATTCAAAGAAGACTTAATACCTATTCTCCTCAAACTGTTCCAGAAAATTGAGAAAGATGGAGAACTCCCTAACACATTCTATGAAGCCAACATCACTCTGATCCCCAAACCTGACAAGGACAACACAAAGAAGGAGAACTACAGGCCGATATCACTGATGAACATAGATGCAAAAATCCTCAACAAAATTTTGGCAAACCGATTACCGCAATACATCAAAAAGATTATACACCATGATCAAGTGGGATTTATACCAGGGACACAGGGATGGTTCAACATCCGCAAGTCAATCAACGTGATACACTACATCAACAAAATGAAAAACAAAAACCACATGATCATCTCAATAGACGCAGAGAAAGCATTCGACAAGATCCAACACCCATTTGTGATAAAAACCCTCAGTAAAATGGGTATAGAAGGAAAGTACATCAACATAATAAAGGCCATATATGATAGACCCACAGCCAACATCATACTCAATGGACAAAAGCTGAAAGCCATCCCTCTGAGGACAGGAACAAGACAAGGGTGCCCACTTTCACCACTCCTATTCAACATAGTACTGGAGGTGCTGGCCAGAGCAATTCGGCAGGAAAAAAAAATAAAAGGAATCCAAATAGGTAACGAAGAAGTAAAACTCTCGTTGTTTGCAGACGACATGATCTTATACATAGAAAACCCCAAAGAATCCACAGAAAAACTATTAGAAATAATCAACAACTACAGCAAAGTAGCAGGGTATAAAATTAGCGTGCATAAATCAGTAGCATTTCTATACACTAACAATAAACTAACAGAAAAAGAACTCAAGAACTCTATCCCATTCACAATCGCAACGAAAAGAATAAAATACCTTGGGATAAACTTAACCAAGGAAGTGAAGGATCTATACAATGAAAACTACAAGACTTTCTTGAAAGAAATTGACGATGACATAAAGAGATGGAAAGACATTCCTTGCACATGGATTGGAAGAATAAACATAGTTAAAATGTCCATACTACCTAAAGCAATATACAGATTCAATGCTATCCCAATCAGAATCCCAAGAACATTCTTCACAGAAATTGAACAAACAATCCTAAAATTCATATGGGGGAACAAAAGACCACGAATTGCTAAAGCAATCTTGAGCAAGAAAAACAAAGCCAGCGGAATCACAATCCCCGATTTCAAAACATACTACAAAGCTACAGTGATCAAAACAGCATGGTACTGGTACAAAAACAGGTCCACAGATCAATGGAACAGAATTGAAAGCCCAGAGATAAAACCACACATCTATGGACAGCTAATCTTCGACAAAGGAGCAGAGGGCCTACAATGGAGAAAAGAAAGTCTCTTCAACAAATGGTGCTGGGAAAACTGGACAGCCACATGCAAAAGATTGAAAATCGACCATTCTTTTTCACCACACACCAAAATAAACTCAAAATGGATCAAAGACCTAAAGATTAGGCCTGAGACAATAAGTCTTTTGGAAGAGAATATAGGCAGTACACTCTTTGACATCAGTTTCAAAAGAATCTTTTCGGACACTGTAACTCCTCAGTTGAGGGAAACAATAGAAAGAATAAACAAATGGGACTTCATCAGACTAAAGAGCTTCTTCAAGGCAAGGGAAAACAGAATTGAAACAAAAAAACAGCTCACTAATTGGGAAAAAATATTTACAAGCCACTTATCCGACAAAGGGTTAATCTCCATAATATACAAAGAACTCACACTGCTTAACAACAAAAAAACAAACAACCCGATCAAAAAATGGGCAGAGGACATGAACAGACATTTCTCAAAAGAAGATATGAATATGGCCAATAGACACATGAAAAGATGTTCATCATCGCTAATCATCAGGGAAATGCAAATCAAAACTACACTAAGATATCACCTTACCCCCGTTAGATTGGCAAAAACATCCAAAACCAAGAACGACAAATGTTGGAGAGGTTGTGGAGAAAGAGGAACCCTCATACACTGTTGGTGGGAATGCAAACTGGTACAGCCACTATGGAAAACAGTATGGAGATTTCTCAAAAAGTTAAAAATAGAAATACCCTATGACCCAGCCATCCCATTACTGGGTATCTATCCTAAGAACCTGATATCAGATATCTCAAGAGTCCGTTGCACCCCTATGTTCATCGCAGCATTATTTACAATAGCCAAGACGTGGAACCAGCCTACATGCCCAGAAACTGATGATTGGATAAAGAAGATGTGGTATATATACACAATGGAATACTACTCAGCCATAAAAAAAGACGAAATTGGCCCATTCACAACAATGTGGATGGACCTCGAGGGCATTATGTTAAGCGAAATAAGTCAGTCAGAGAAAGACGAACTCTATATGACTCCACTCATAGGTGGAAATTAGTATATTGAGAAGGAGATCTGATCGGTGGTTACCAGGGAAAAGGGGGGGTGGGGGGAGGGTACGGAGGGGGAAGTGGTGTACCCACAACATGACTAACAAAAATGTACAACTGAAATTTCACAAGCTTGTAATCCATCATAACATTAATAAAAAAAAAAAAGAATAAAGAAAACCTATGTGAATTACACAACACTATTAGAAGAAACAGTAGTGTATTATAAGAGTGCCAGGAGGAGAAGAGAGGGAGAAAGGGATAGAAAGTTTATTTAAAGAAATAATGGCTGAGAACTTCCCAAAATTGGAGGGAAATTTAGACGTCCAATTCATGAAGATAATAGATCACCCAAAAACTTCAACTTAACATGATTTTCTCAAAGATACATTATAATAAAAATTGCCTGAATCCAAAGAAAATGAGATATTTTTAAAAGAGGCAAGAAGGAAAAATTTCACACAGATAATGGAACTCCCATAAGTCTATTAGCATATTTCTCAGCAGAAACATTACAGGCCAGGAGAGAGTGGGATGATGTAGTCAAAGTATTGAAACAACTGTTGTTTGCGGGGAAACAGTTTGTCTCCCTGATAAACAAAAGCTTCGGGTACTCATCACAACTAGATGTGCTATACAAGAAATCCTCAAAGGAGTTCCTTAAACTTAGGGGAAAGGACTCTAAGTAGTAAAAAGAAAACATACACAAATATAAAATATGCTAGAAATGGTAAGTACATGGTCAAGTTCAGAATAGTCTAGTACTTTAGTGATGTGTGAATCACTTAATTATAGTATGAAGGTTTAAAAGACGAAAGCATTAAAAATAACTGTAGCTACAATAATTTGTAAATAGATGTACAATTTAAAAAGATGTAAATTATGACATGAAAAACATATCCATTTGGTCTAAGATATAGTCAAGTCCAATGTTTCCTTAGTAATTTTCTTTCTGGATGATCTATCCATTGGCAAATATGGGTATTGAAGTCCCTCACTATTATCATGTGTTATCTATTTCTCTTTTCAGATATGCTAGTATTTGCTTAATATATTTAGATGCTCTGATATTAGGTGCATATATATTTACAATTGTTATATCTTCTTGATGAATTGACCTTCTTTGTCTCTTTTTACAGTTGTTGACTCAAAGTCTATTTTCTTTTTTTTTTTTAAAGATTTTATTTTTTCCTTTTTCTCCCCAAAGCCCCCCGGTACATAGTTGTGTATTCTTCGTTGTGGGTTCTTCTAGTTGTGGCACGTGGGACGCCGCCTCAGCGTGGTCTGATGAGCAGTGCCATGTCCGCGCCCAGGATTTGAACTAACGAAACACTGGGCCGCCTGCAGCGGAGCGCGCGAACTTAACCACTCGGTCACGGGGCCAGCCCAAAGTCTATTTTCTTTTCCTTAAAGATTGGCACCTGAGTTAACGTCTGTTGCGAATTTTTTCTTCTTTTCCCCAAAGCCTCCCAGTACATAGTTGTATATTCCACTTGCAGGTCTTTCTAGTTGCACTATATGGGACACCACCTCAGCATGGCCTGATGAGCGGTGCCATTTTGGCACCCACGATCCAAACCAGTGAAACCCTGGGCTGCTGAAGTGAAGCACATGAACTTAACTCTTCAGCCATGGGGCTGACCCCTGATTAGTGATGTTGAGTACCTTTTCATACATTTCCTGACCATTTCTATGTCTTCTTTGGAAAAATGACTATTCAGGAACTTTGCTCATTTTTTTTAATTCAATTTATTTAAACTAAAAAAAAATAGATCCCCCTTTTCTCCCCCACCCCCCGCCCCCCCGCTTCTGGAAACTACTAATTCGTTCTCTGTATCTATGAGCTTGGTTTATATATATATAATTTTATTTGTATACAATATACTTTATATTTTATTTATAAATATATATAAAAATATCATTTCTAGTCTTTTTGATAATAGCCATTCTAACAGGTGTGAGGTGATATCTCATTGTGGTTTTGATTATCATTCCCTGATGATTAATGATGTAGAGCATCTTTTCCTGTAACTTGACCATCTGTATGTTTTCTTAGGAAAAATGTCTATTCCAATCTTCTGCCCATTGTTTAATTGAATTATTTGGTTTTTTTGCAATTGAGTTTTATGAGTTATTTATATATTTTGGATATTAGCCCCTTATTAGATATAAGATTTACAAATATTTTATCCTCTCCAGTAGGTTGCCTTTTCATTTTGTCAATGGTTTTCTTTGCTGTGCAGAAGGTTTTTAGTTTGATGTAGTCCCACTTACTTATTTTTGCTTTTGCTGCTTTTGCTTTTGGTGTTAGAGTCAAAAAATCGTTGCTAAGACCTATGTCAAAGAGCTTACCACCTAAGTTTTCTTCCAGGATTTTTGCGGTTACAGGTCTTGTGTTCAAGTCTTTAATCCATTTTGAGTTAATTTTTGTGTATAGTATAAAATAGTGGTCCACTTTCATTCTTTTGCTTGTGGCTTTCCATTTTTCCCAACACCATTTATTGAAGAGACTGCCCTTTCCCCAGTGTATATTCTTAACTTCTTTATCATAAATTAATTGGTCATGTATGCATGGGTTTATTTCTGGGCTCTCTATTCTGTTCTTTTGATCTATATGCCTGTTTTTTGCCAATACTATACTGTTTTAATTACCATAGATTTGTAATATAGTTTGAAATCCAGGAGTATGATGTCTCCAGCTTTCTTCTTCTTTCTCAAGGTTGCTTTGGCTATATGGAGTCTTTTATGTTCCATACCAATTTTAGAATTGTTGGTTCTACATCTGTGAAAAATGCTTTTGGAATTTTGATAATGATTGCATTGAATCTGTATACTGCTTTGGGTGGTATGGACATTTTGACAATACTAATCCTTTCAATCCGTGAGCCCAAAATATCTTTCCAATTATTGGTGTCTTCTTCAATTTCTTTCATTAATGTCTTCTAGTTTTCAATATACAGGTCTCTCACCTCCTTGGCTAAATTTATTCCTAGATATTTTATTCTTTTTGATGCAACTATAAATGGGATTTTTTCTTTATTTCTCTGATAGTTCATTATTAGTGTATAGCTATTATAGTTCATTATAGTGTATAGCTCATTATTAGTGTATTAGAAACAGAACAGAGTTTTGTATATTGATTTTGTATCCTGTATCTTTATTGGTTTTGTTTAAGTGTTCTAACAGCTTTTTGATGGAGTCTTTAGGGTTTTCTACATATAATATCATGTCATCCGCAAATAATGGCAGTTTTGCTTCTTCCTTTCCAATTTGGATGTATTTTACTTCTTTTTCTTGCCTAATTGCTCGGTTAGGTCTTCCAATACTGTGTTGAATAAAAATGGCAAGAGTGTATTCCTCCTGATCTTAGAGGAAAAGCTTTTAGCTTTTCACCATTGAGTATGATGTTTGTTGTTGGCGTGTCATATGTGGCCTTAATTATGTTCAGGTACATTCCTTCTACACGAGCTTTCTTGAGACTTTTTATCATAAACAAATATTAAATTTTGTCAAATTTTTTTCTGCATCTATTGAGATAATCATATGATTTTTATCCTTCATTTTGTTAACATGGTGTACCACATTGACTGATTTGCAGATGTTGAACTATCCTTGTATCTCTGGAATAAACCCCATTTGATCATGATGTATGAATGCTTTAATGTATTGCTGAATTTGATTTGCTAATATTTATTGAGGATTTTTGCATCTATGATCATCAGGGATATTGGCCTATAATTTACTTTTTTGTGTAGCATCATTGGTTTTGGTATCAGAGTGATGCTAGACTCATAAAATGAGTTTGGAAGAGATCCTTACTCTTCTATTTTTGGGAGAGTGTGTGAAGGATTGGTATTAATTCTTTACATGTTTGGTAGACTTCAACAGTGAAGCCATCTTGTTATGGACTTTTGTTTGTTGGGAGGTTTTTGAGTGCTGATTCCATCTCATTACTAGTAATTGGTCTGTTCAGATTTTCCATTTCATCATGATTGGTAGGTTGTATGTTTCTAGGAATTTATCCATTTTTCTAGGTTGTCCAATTTGTTAGGGTACAATTGTTAATAGTAGTCTCTTATGACTCTGTTTTTCTGTGGTAACAGTTGTAACATTTCCTCTT
Source organism: Equus quagga (assembly GCF_021613505.1). NCBI lineage: Eukaryota > Metazoa > Chordata > Mammalia > Perissodactyla > Equidae > Equus > Equus quagga. Next base: position 50,786,491 of record NC_060267.1, read on the forward strand.
TCATTTCTGATTCTATTTATTTGAGTCGTCTCTCTTTTTTTTCTTGGTGAGTCTAGCTAAAGTTTTGTCAATTTTGCTTATCTTTTCAAAGAAGCAGTTCTTGGTTTTCTTTATATTTTCTGTTGCCTTTTTAGTCTCTATTTCACTTAATTTTGCTCTGATCTTCGCTATCTCCTTCCTTTTACCAACTCTGGGTTTCATTTGTTCTTCTTTTTCTAGTTCCTTGAGGTGTAAATTTAGGTTGTTTATTTGAGACTTTCCCTCTTTCTTGAGATAAGCATTTATTACTATGAACTACCCTCTTAGAACTGCTTTTACTGCATCCCATGAATTTTGGTATGTCATATTTTCATTCACTTGTCTTGAGGTATTTTTTTATTTCTCTTTGATTTCTTCTTTGACCCATTGGTTTTTCCTTAGAATGTTGTTTAATCTCCACATACTTGTAAATTTTCCAGTTTCCTTCATGCAATTAATTTCTAGTTTCATACCATTGTGGTCAGAAAAGATGCTTGATATGATTTTAATCCTCAAATTTCTTAAGACCTGTTCTGTGGCCTAACATATGATCTATCTTGGAAAATGTTCCAATTGCACTTGAAAAGTATGTAAATTCTGTTGCTGCTAGAAGGAATGTTCTGTGAATATCTGTTAAGTCCACCTGGTCTAATGTGTCCTGTTCTGATTCAAGATTGCAACATAGGGAGGTTCTGAATATACCTCCTTCTATGGGCACACTGAGTCTACAATGACATATGGAAAAATTTCCTCTTAAAAATACCTAAAGGCTGGCAGAGTGATGACCACATATTGGGAAAACAAAAAGGAAACCACATGAAAGCAGGTGGGAGAAGCCAGGATACAGTCTTGCCATAAACCTCACTCCTAGTGTAGCATCCAACAACTGGGAAGGAACTCAAAACTCAAGGAGCTTCTCCCCAAGGGGCAAAGGGTTCAAACCCCACATCAGGCATCCCAACTTTTAAGACACACACTTGATAGATGAGCCCGCAAAACATCTAACTTTGAAAATCAACAGGGCTAGCATCCTGAGACCCACATGACTGTAGCAATCTGAGAAACCACTCTTAAAGGGTTCACACACTAAGACTCACCTGCCCCAGGACCCAGCTTAGAGACTGTCCAGACTTAAAGTGAAGGAGGCTCATCTGCTTATATTAAAGCCTTGACCTGAGGGGCAGGCATCTAATTTAACACACAAATCTAGCAGCCTGCTGGAATATTCTCCAGGGATAGAGACTGGCGTATGCCATGTTTGTGCTCTCCCTTTGCCATGCTCCAAAGCACAAGTATCTTCCAGAAGGGAACTGTTATATGTATCTGGTGCCCTGATTTTGGTGGTGCTGCTTAGGACTCTGGAGGCCATGGGAGCTTGCATTCCTGGTCCCATGATGCTGTAATAATTGACATCACCCAGAAGGGGGCTCATACCCCATCTGGCACTCATTGCTGATGCCTAAGTTACATGTTAGGTAAATTGAGTCAGGTTGTGAAGGTCCTTGTATATCATGTTAAGAACTGTGGTCTTTTAAACTCTAGTTCAGCAGCTCTTGTGATATACTGAACACCATAATCAGAAGAATACAGAGCGTTATGCTAATTACAGTAAAGACCAGGCAACTCTAACAAAGAGGCCCAAAAATATGGTGATTAATGAGAAAAGTTTATCCTCTCTAAGGGAAAAGTACAAAGGCAAGAGGTGGCCTCTGTTCTACAAATTACTCCAAGAATCCTGGCTAGAAAAGAAACTCTCCTCACTCTAAACAGAGCTTCTAAGGTGACCTCAGTTTGTGCCATTTCCAGCTCAAGAACAGAGAAAGTAATTTCTTTTCAGCCAATGACATGGATTTAACATGGATTCTTTTTGCTGGCGTTCTATTGGTTAACATTTTGCCACATAGCTACAATTTGCTGTAGGAGAAGTTAAGAAATATAGCCTCTTGCTGAAGAATCATGTGCCCAGGAAGAAGAAAAGCACAGATTTGGGGAGTCAGCAAAGAATCTTTGTCACATTTGCTTCTTAAAATGCATATTCTTGGGTTCTCTCTACATCAATTGAATCAAAATTATAGAGATTATGCCAGGGAATCTTCATTATTTTTCAGGATGACAGTTGATCCAATGAATGTCACAATATCAGAGCATTAATATTGCTCATGGAGAGCCAACAGAGACTTGTACATAAAGAAGGAACATGTGGAAAAATAATTTTTAAACTAAATATGATGAAATGTAGTGCACAGCATTTAAAAGGGACAGATCAGTTCAATAAACTGGATTGTAAGGCAGTTATAATTGCAGAGGCAAACAAGAAAGTGATTTGGGGGGACTGGCCTAGTGACCAAGTGGTTAAAATTCTGCTTGCTTCGCTTCAGCAGCCCCCAGTTCACAGGTTTGAATCCTGGGCATGGACCAACTCCACTCATCAGTCATGCTGTGGAGGCATCCCACATACAAAAAATAGAGGAAGATTGGCACAGATGTTAGCTCAAAGTGAATCTTCCTCGCCAAAAAAAAAGAACCAAACAAACAAAAGAAAGAAAGTGGTTACTATGACAAAGACATGGTATGTGGGTAAGAGGTAAACAGAAAGGAAGAACAAGAAACAGAAGTACTTGATAAACAAGTGTATGTGGTAAATAAAGATGAAGGAGAATTGCGTGCTCATGTGGAAGAGAGATAAAATTGGTTTAACTTGGTAGCAGAAAAGTAAAATTTAAGGGGCTGGGAAGCTTAGGGCAAAATAAGAGAATCTGTAGCAATTCCTACCCCACACATCTATCCGTGAAACCATATTTCAGTGTAGAATACGGGAGAAGCATGGCACTTATATAAGAAAGTGATGCAATCTGGACAAAACACTTTAGAATGTTTAGGTGATTTGGCTGTGAAATCGTTTTGGGTGGAGAGAAGAGCTTAGCTGTGGTCCTGGATTCAGTATCTGCCTATTCTGATAAAAACCATGAGCATGTCTCTTCATCTATGAGAGTGAAACCACATATTCCCTTGGGAAAGGAAACAGCATATGTCACTCACCTAGGAGTTGGACAACAGAAGTGTGTTTGGGATTTTTATTCACTAAAAGAAATTGGATGAAAGAAGATAGAAGTTCAACAAAGAATTCCTTATAACACAGCACTTTTCTAAGAGTATCAAAGTACTTATTATCAATTTCATTTCAATACAAACAGATAATGAGCGTCTCAGAAGACTTCTCTTGTCTGATGTCACAGAGGATTCCTTATAGGTTCAATCACTCTCAAACTGTTGTGACTGGGCAGACTTCCTGGGTTCTGTCTTCAACCACCTTCACAAAAAGTGAGTGATCTCTCCTTCCAAATTCCTCTCCTCTCAGAGCTTCTCTCCAAGGGCACTGAAGAAGGCAGCCTGAAACAGAAAGAACACTTCCCTGCTATAGCTCAATAAAGCAGAATGACAGAACCCTGTTTAGGCAGAAACAATTCCAAGAGACTCAGATGGCAAATATTTCCAAACATCAGCAAATATCTCAGAACATTTATAGCAGGATAGAACTGTGGGGTTCACGAGCCTTAATCTGGTAAATACTTACCACAGGAGATTATTGCCAGAAAACAACTGTATGCAGAACTATTTCCCTGTCTACACAATCAGCAGGACATGAGGGTGAAGATGGGAACATTTCACTTCGCAAAATATGAATAGAGTAAATTCACATGGAATGGAAGGAATAAGAAAACAGAGCTCCAGATCCCTCATTCCTGAACGACAGTCTTTCTCTGGGGCCCTGACCTGACAGAAAATTTCCATCTGAATAGTCCCAGCCTTATTAGTTTATCTCCAAATAGGGGTTATTACTTGAGCTCCAAAAGTAAAAGTCACAAAAAACCACACAACTCTCATCTTTCATGGTTAAGAAAAAAAGACAGTATTCTAATCTGTAATCAGAGACATCAGCACTTCTATTTTTTGTGGTTCCTTCCAGCTTAACTTTCTATGTGTCTTCAAGAAAATTTACAGTAATTCTCCCCTCACATCTGATATCTAACTCATTGAAACTACATACAGTCATGTGTCACTTAACGAAGAGGACATGTTCTGAGAAATGCGTCGTTAGGCCATTTCCTCATTGTGCAAACATCATAGAGTGTACTTACACAACCTAGATTATATAGCCTGCTACACACCTAGGCTATCTGGTACTAACCTTATGGGATCATTATTGCATATGTTCTCTGTCACTGACCAAAAAGTCATTATGCTGTGCACGACTATATTTATCAGGAAAGTCTTAAGATGAAGTACTAATGTAAGTGATCACCATAAGTCCAACTCACCACAAATGTGTCAATATTTTAACATCTAACTGTTTCCCTGCACTTCATCACACCTAGAGTTAGCACAAAAAAAATCACGACACTGTAAGGAACCAACATTTGAATTTAGGAAACATGGTCAAAGTAGCACAATGTTTGTGCATCAGTGGCCAAGAATGAGGGCAGAAGAGAGGGATAACCACAGAACCCAGGATTTACTCAGCCTCTGTAAGGATACAGAGAAGTGACAAAAATACCTTGAAAAGGGCCAAGTTGACTATGAGAGAGAGAAGAGCCTACTTGGACTCTCAACTCTCAGAAAAGATAGCTGTACTCCCCTCAACTTTCCTTGGTCACTTAAAGAGGCCCTAGATGATAACCCTGTATCTCATCACCCCTGCCTGAGGGAGATATCCCTCTCATTCGTTGCTGGAAGGGGAAAAGTTTTAAAGACACCATTTGATTCTTTGAAATCACTTGGGGTATTGTTGTTCTGATTTTGGGCTCTAAGGGCAAACAAGGGTCTCAAGAACAGTAGTAGAGATGAAGTAGAACATGAATGGGGGAAGTGGAGACATTTGTACAAATGACTGAGAGTTACAGCAACTTCATGTGAAATTTGGGGGAATTCACTTCAATCTTCCAACTAAATTTAAATTTTAAATTTCCAATAAATTATATATTCTAATTTATATAATGGTAGTGTTGGGGGAGACTTGGTTGTTTACAACTAAAAACACCATATATTTTTGGTTTTGTTGGGGATGTGGCAAATTCAAATGCATGGTACCATTCTTCTCTTGAGTTAATAAGCAAAAGTTTCTCAAATTCAAATATTTGTTCAGCCAAAAGTTCACTTTCTGCCTGTTTTTCTTACCTCAAAGCAACACAATAACATTTTGCAGACCAAGCATTTCAATTTTGTGTGAGGGAAACCTCCTCAGAGTATCTTTAGGATGTATCACAGTCATACTGAGGAAGCCATATGGTGGACACAGAAAACCCGAGAATATGGTGTGTTCCCTTTCTAGGATGTCGTGAGGAGCCATAGAACAGCACTAAGGAGGAAAGAGCTGACCTTACCTGGAGAGCAAATTGTCCCACATACACAGTAAATATGAATTACGATCAACAGGTGGTCAGAATGTTCCCCCCAGGAAACTGGACTTTCAATTTTTCTCTGAAGGTCTCATCTCCACAGACGCTAGGGTTCTCTATCCTTAATCCTATTTCAAAATCAAATGTATCACCACTGCCTGGGAAAGATTCAGAGCCACCTTTCCTTTTATTGTCTAGCATGTAATATGGAAATTTTGTCACTGAGTCAGTTGAAAGGGACTTTTAATAGAAAGAAAAACATCACAGAAATAGACAAAAAGGAGAAACATTTCCACTCACAGGATTTAATGAGAGCTCAGAATGAAAACTCAGCTTTATAAATGTTCTCCCCAGAGAGAATGCTCAGAGGTCTTAGGCTTAACTGAAAGGACGAGGAGGTCACGTGCAGAACCTGAGGGGGCTGTCTCACTGGGACCAGATTTGTGCATGATGTTGTAAACTATCTAGCATATGGACTACGGAACTGACTACAGCTGCCAGCTTATGGGCAGAAAAACCCAGAGGTAAAGGGGAGACAATACTCACCTGGCCTTCCTAGTTAATCTATCTTTATAATACTGTCATCTTTATCCTTATACACAGCATTACACAGAGAATATTTGTATCTGAGCAAGACTAAGACAAAGTTTCCTGGGTCAGAGACAAATATCTGGAAAATCTCTCATAGATCTGCAGATTCTATAGGGTTTCCCACGTCCTTACACCTGGGCATTAACCTCAGCCCAGAAGGGCCCCAGAAGATTTCTCATGCTCCACAGGTATACGAGGAATGGACCTCCTAGCCCAGTACTGACCTCTGTCCTCCAGGTATTTCTATCATACACAAAAGTATGAATACTAGGAACTCTTAGCCCAGGGTCATAGAAAGAATTTAAACCCCAGAAAAGAAGAATTTTTTCCCCAGATCTTGTGATGAGGAACATATTTTCAAGTACCTTACATTTTAAAGGATCCCTTCCCCTCCTTGCATATGTGCATTTTCTATGCTCCAACTGGGACTTATATTTCCTTATATGTTCATCAACCTCACTGAAGAAGGAAAAAAATGGAGAAAAAGAAAATGACAAAGATGGTCATCATAAGTAGTATGGATAGCCAGAAGGCCACATTTAAGTGTAAGCTGGTGCCTGATTCAAACGGATACATGAAGATGAGAAGAGGGATAAGGAATTCTCTATCTTAGCTCTGTCACCTCCGGAGTGATCAGGATGATGAAGTCACAATTTCAGAAACAATGGGAGTAATGAATGTCTTAGTGGGGATTGGCCAAGCCTTACCCTATATATACCATAAAGAAACCATTGAGTAAAATCAGATAGCTTCACTTCTACAAAAGCCTCAAAGATCCCCAAAACACTAGCAAACCTCAACGTGAACAGGAGGACGGAAGACTCCTACACAAATATTCAGAATGAGTGTGTTCCTGCATTGCAATCATATCATTATACAAAAGATATGGCCTGTTTCCTCAGACTCTTCAGCCTTAGAGCCAGCTTTATTCACAGAAAAGGACATCTAAGTTGGAAATGAAGACAGATTAAATGTTCCTGAAGAAAAAGTCCAGATTCTTTCCGAGAAGCTCTAAAATTCTGTCTTGTTTTACTTATTCATGTCAGGAATGTGTGTCCCACCGACTGTGGGATCTCCCCAGTCACATGTGTCAGGGGAGGGAACAGATTATTTTCTGAGATAAATATAATGTTTTCCTCTGAACTAAACAGAAGATTAGGCAGTGTAGTTGCTCTGAATATCACCAGAATGTGCTCGCTTGGTCCTCGGCAGCAGCTCTAGAAACGGTGGGGAGAAAGCCAAGGGATCAGGCCATAGCATTATCTAGTGCAAGAACAGAGCCGTGCTCGCAAATGGAATTTCCTTTGAAGTAATATCTCCTCATTGCTAACCTACTACATAAACCCATCTAACATGTTTCAAAGAATTTAAATCAATTGATTCTCTCCCATTCAAAAGAGCACCTGACAACAGATGTTGTCTCATGCTTCAAGTCACTTTCCCCAGAGATTCCCAGCCCACTGCCACAGGGAACCCTCTATCCCACCACTACTCCCCAGTGTACAAAATGATCTCAATTCCTTGTCTAAAACCAACCTTCTCTAAGGTGACCAGTGCAGACCCACTGACAAGATGCAAATGTGCCCCCATAGTCTTTGCCAGCTCCCAAGACTTGTTATATACCATCTCCAGGAGCCTTCATGCCTGATCTCTGTATGCCATTAGTATGTTTCCTCTTAATGCACAAACCCCTCATTTCTCATCCAAAGCAATGAAGAGAAATCACTGACACCCAGACACTGCCTAAGGACAAAAACTGTGCCTAGGGCTGAATTGGACAAAAAATATGAGGCTGTCTTCCAGGAGCTTCTCATCCACCTGAGAAAATAAAATCCCAAGCAGAAAAGGCAAGGGTCATTATGAGTTGCAATAATTGAGGAATTCTTCACGGAAGATTAGAGAGAAAAAGTAGCAATTAAGCAAATGGAACTAGAAGGAAATGATCTTCTGAGAGAGCAACATCTCGGGTTCAGCGATGAAAACAAGGGGTCAAGGTGCCTACGTGCCTTTATTAGCTTCTTTTTGAGGACACCTCAGAAACTGAAAATTTCTCAACCAGAATTTTAAAAATATTTATCAAGATAAAAATCCACATTTAGAAGCTGAAATGAAAACAACTATTGATACTATTTTACCTATTGTTACCAATAATTGCTAAACGAACAATATCCGCTGTGTTTTGTTGTGTTCCATTTTGAATACTTTCCAGAAAAAGACCTTGACTGATTATGGGCAGGTGTTTTAAGCCTAAAGATATTCAATTGAAGCTGGGTAACTGAGGGTTACTGTAACTATTCAATAAGCAATTTGCTGTTTTGCTGTTTTCCTGTTTAACTTGAGGGGTGACTCAGGGGTCTCAAGGATTTGTGAGCTTGTTTTGCAGAAGAAAGATAGTGCCTCCTGGGAGGTTGTAATCACTGGATGGCCAGTCCCCAGCAGCTGTTGAAGCCCAGAAGTCAGATTGCCAGGGGCTTTTAGGAGTGACCCTTTTGTTTCTCTGAAGCTCCTCCTGTCAAGCCCTGTAGCTCTATAAAACCCCCTGTTTTCTGCTCTTGTTAAGGTGGATTTGAGCAAAGTCATGCTCCCACCTTCTCATCTTGGCCAACTCAAATGGGACCTTTCTCCATCTCTAAGCACCAGATGTCTCAGTGTTTGGCTTGCTGTACATCAGACACGTGGACTTGAGATTAAGAGGTTTGGTATCACAATGACTCCGCACATCTTTCTCCACCAAAAAGCTCTTTCCTCATTGTGCAGAACTCTGTTCAATATTTTTATTCTTGTTTCATATAAAGTCTGTTTAAGTCCTGTTATATAGACAAACACCAGGAAAAAACACCATTTTCATAATCATCAGTGAGATATTTAAAAAACAAATATTTGCTTTTCCATTTAAAAGCAATGTTCAAAAAATTAAGATTAATTTAATGACCAAAAAAATTAACAGAAATAGTTAAAGAAGAAAAATGTGGAGTTGACATTTACATGATATATGAAGATTATATGGAAAGACAATAATAGTGGCAATTGAAGGGTTTTTGGAAGTTTTATTCCATGGCATCATTAGCATAAGAGATAACTCCTTTTGAATTTGGAAATTAACCATGGTAAATTATTTGGGTATAAAAATATAAGGGAAATATCCACCCATTGTCCATGAAAAAAACTATTAGGCTATCTTGAATCTCAATTTAGGTCCCAGAGATTGGGTTAAAATTAATATTTTTTAATAAATACATCAGGCGTATCACTAGGCAGGGAGCATCATTGAAGAGCAATGGCTTCTTGGGAAGGAAATTAAGACCAGAACATTGGTGCCCCACACATGAAGATATATGTTTAAGTAACCAAGATTTGGGGGAGAATGATTTGAAAACTATTGTGATTGTAGTGTCCTTTTAGAAAAGTAAGGGAGAGGATGGTTTCCATATTTGGAATTAATTTCTAAAGGGATGAGATCTCAGCATAGTATGTGACCAACGGTAAGCCCTCCTGATCTAGCACCCTGAAGAAACCTCGTAAAGAACAGAAATAGAATGTAGCCAGAGCCATCTTGTGGTTTGATCACTAGATTTTCTGCTGAAAGCAAGAAGAGAGCCCCTGTTTGCTTTCAATAGGCAACTGAGCCACATTACCTCACAACAATCTTCACCATTCCTGACCTCTTTTATGTTCTCCCTGAGGCGGATGCTGGGAGACAGAGAACTACATTTCCCACAGTCTTACAGGAGGAATCTGGGCTAGGTTCCACCAATGATGGATTCTACTATTCATGGGAGGTTTACTTTGCAGGGGCCTCTGCAAATTGCCAGCCTCAGTGTTGCAGCATCATGACCTTTAGCAGTGGTTTCCGGAGTTTTTTTAAACTTCCTGATGAGGATTTTATAAGCACATAATTTCCTGTAGTAAACCGCTTCCTGCTTTAAATACCTAGAGGGCTTTCTGTTTGATGTCTGATTTTGAGCCCTGGGTCTTCTTGAATTCATTTAACTCTGGGAAGAATTACATTTGGAGAGCGGGGCAATAGGGACTTAGAGTTATATTCTCTCATTTCAACGTAGTGAAACATGAAGAATGAAAAAACATTCGCAAGAACTTTGTTAGGCAAATTAGAAAAGCAAAAGAAATTACCCTCAGTAAGAAATAGTCAGAGACATAGGACATAAAGTAATAGGAAAGACATGTGCAAACCCAGAGATGAAGAAAACAAAAAAAATTATTTAAAATTGTTTTAAACAATCCAGATTTTAAAATAATCAATAAATAACATATAAAAAAGAGAATAAAAATAAAATAGAAAATAAAAGACAAGCAATGTGACCCCAGAAACTGCAGGAGCATCTGTGAAGAAAAAAAGATACACAAACAAACAGTGACACATACCCCAAAGAAACAGATGCAGACACAAAAGACCAACACCCTGTGGCCATTTTGAATATCATCTTAGTAGACAGCTGTACAGTTTTACAAACATCAAAGTGAATTGAGCTTTCAACAGTTCTTCGTCACGAAGTATTGTATCGGACAATGAAAAGACTTTCCAGGCTTTTTTAACTTCCCATTCAACGCAGAAAGGCCTCATCCAACTGTTCTGACAGGTAGCACCAGGCTTTTCTTTAACATTTCTACTGGCAGGAGTTCCTTTCATCTCAAAACAACCTATTCCATGTCTCCAACCTAAATAAATCTCCCCTCCGTCTACTTCTCCTCCCATCTTCTCCCTTCCTTCCCTTCCCCTACTCCTCCCTCCTTCTCTGTTTCTTTCCTCTACCTCCTCCTCGTCCTCCTTTTTCTTCTATGATCCCTCTCTCTCGCACTCTCTCTCTCCACCTGCCCCAACCCTCCAGTTCCTTATACACCTTTCCAACAGAGGTTTCCACTCAGATTCCTTAATGACCCATCATAACAAAGATTGCACTTGGTTAAGAGAGGTGAATAGAGAGGACAAGCAGGTAAACAGATATAGGTCATAGGTAAAGATGAGGGAGGATTATGTGTGGGAACTTACATGAAAAGAAAACCTGATGTGGGAGAAGAAAGATAAAAATTAGTTTTGCTTGATAATAAAGAAACAATATTTTGAGGGCCATGAAGTTTTGGGTAGAAAATCTATAACAATTCCTTCCCTATGCATCTCTCTCCATGAAACCATATCTCACTACAAGATGGGAGAGGAGAATGGCACCTATATAAGAAAACAGTGCAATCAGGACAGAACATTTTATAATATTCAGATGAGTTTGCTGTGTGATCATCTGGGTGGAGAGAGGAAGGGCTCAGCTGTGGTCCTGGATTAAATGTTTGCTTAGTTTTATAGGAACCACAGGCTTTTCCTCCTCTCTATGAATGACTCCACACATTGCTTTAAGAAACTAAAATAGCGTAAGTCATTCACCTAGGATTTCATCTGGAATTAGGAATTTTGAGATTTGGATTGACTACAAGAAATTGAGTGTAAGAAGTTGTAAGTTCAACAAAACATTTCTAGTAACACAGAACTTTTTTGAGAGTCTCAAAATATTTATTTATTTTTTCAGTATAAATGTACATAATAAGGGTCTCAGAAGCCAACACCTGTCTAGGATATGATGTCACCAGTGGCTCCTTACAGGCTCAATGACTCTCAAACTGATGGCCCAGGGGTACAGATCTCAGTCTCAGAATCCCTGGGCTCTCTTGCTAACCTCACAAGTAGTGAAGGATCTTTTCCCATCCCATCTTCCTTCCCTCCCAGAACTTCTCTCCTTGGTGACTCCAGGAGACAGCCTGAAACAAGAAGAAAATTCCTTGATTACCCCTATGACCAAGCAGAATGGCAACACCCATTTTAGACAGCAGAAACAATGGAAGAGATGCAAATTATAAAAATTTCTGTACATCATTAAAGACTCAGGACAATTCTGTCAGGATAGAACTATATGACTCTAGACCCAGGGTCTGGGAAAAACTTGTCACAAGAGATTAGTATTTCTTAAGATGAATATACAAGAAATGGAAGGGAGGAAAGATCCTCAGTGACAGACTAAGCTTTTCTTTGTGACTTTATCCTGATTCCCAAAATATCTATGCAGCTAATCCCAACTTTTATAATAGTTGTTTATAAGGGGAATTGTTACATGATCCATAAGTCAACCCTCATCAAAGGGCCCACAACTTTCACCTTACATAGCAAAGAGAAAACAAGAGTTTTCTCAATTGCTAATTAAGAATATTGTAGCTGATATTTTCTACATCCACTCTAATGCTTCTATCTCTAAGTTGCTATGAGTTTATAATAATACTTTCCCCATCTGACCCAAGAAACTATATATCTGTAATGAAAGTCAATCTAGTATATTAGAAGCAATGGTCATCATAAGGTAGGAAATGTCACATAAATGTTCATATTTTAGCATCTCATCAGACTCCTCCCACTTTTTTTCACATGCAGAATTAGGGCGAAAGTCACTTGACAATCCATTAAAATAATATTCATATTTGAAAAATATGGTCACAGTAGCACATTTGTACATCAGTGACTGAGAATGGCGATGGGAGGGGGTGTTAACCACAGAACCCAAGATTTACTCAGCGTCTGTGAGGATACAGAGAAATGACAAAAATGCCTTGAAATGGGCAAAGTTGATGCATGAGAGAGATAGGAGCCCGCTTGGACTTTCAACTCTCAGAAAGGATAGCTGTACTTCCCTCAACTTTCCTTGGTCACTTAAAGAGGCCCTAGCTGATAACCCTGTGTCTCGTTCCCCTCCAAGAGGGAAATACACCTCTCACTCATTGCTGGAGTGGGAAAGTTTCAGAAAAAACCACCCAGTTGACTTGTTTGAAATAATCACTTGGGGTATTGTTCTGACTTTAAGGGCAAACGAGGGTCTCAAAAAGAGTAGCAGAGATGAAGTAGAACATGAATTGGGGAAGTGGAGGCATTTATACAAATGACTGAGAGTTACAGCAACTTCATGTGAAATTTGAGGCAATTCACTTAACTTTTCTAACTACAAAAATAAATTACATATTCTCATTCATGTAATGGCAATGTTGGGCTAGACGTTGTGGTTGTTTACAATTAAAACCAGGATAGACTTTATCTTACCTACATCAAAATAACACAATAACCTTTTAGAGACAGGCATTTCAATTTTGTGTGAAGAAAATCTGATCAGAGTATCTGTAGCATATAACCTAAAGAACGAGTGATGTTGTGGGAACAGAGAACTCAAGAATCCAGTGTGTCTTCTCCCTGTGATGTCACAAGGGAACCATAGAATAGCACAAAGGAGAGCAGAGCTGACCTTAACTGGAGAGGCAAGTCACCTCACTCACATAATCTTCAGGAATAATGGTCGATGAATGTAGAATGTTCCCTACAAAAAATGAATTTTAGTCTCCCCAAGCTGTTTTTATGATGGTCTCATCTCTACAAAGTCCTCCTGTACTTATCCCTTTCACAGAGTTATAACAAGTGTCTAGAGAAGAGTGACTTTATTTTTCATTGTCTAGCATGAAAAAATGGTACCTTAGTAACTGAGTCACTTGAGAGGGAACCTTGATAGAAAGAGAAACATCACAAGCATAGATGAGAAAGAGGAACTTTTCCACCAACAAGAGGCACTAGTTAATAAACCTGTGTTTATTATGGAGTTAAGGGTTCAGAATCAAACTTCTCCTTGAAAAAATGTTCTCCCTAGATGGAAGACTCAAAGGTCTTAAGCTAAACAGAACATGAGGGAGCTGTCTGAGATCAAATGTGAGTAGGAGGTTCTCAGCTGTCTCACACATGGACTGTGGGAGTATAAACTGCCAGCTTATGGCCATATAAACCCAGAGGTAAAGGGAAAAGAATACTCACCTGTCCTTCCCAGATGGCCCATATTCATTTCATTATTTTCTTTATCCTTATGCACAGCATTACGGAGAGAATACCTGCATCTGAGCAAGACTAAGACAAAGCACGCTGAGTGAGAGACCACCATCCGGAAATCCATATATCCCCAGATTCCACAGGGTTCTCTATATCCTTATACCCGGGCATTGTCAGCTCAGACAGGGCTCCAGCTACTTCCTCATGCTCCACAGGTATACCAGAAATGGACTTCATAGCCCAGTCCAATCTGTTCCCCCAGGTACCTCTATCATATATAAGCTTATGATTTCTAAGACCTTTAGCACTGGGTCATTGAGACCTTGGAGATGAGAAAAGAGCAGAAATTGTTTTCATGTTCCCCACATTATAATGCATGTCTTCTCCCCCCTCCATACACACATTCTCTCATTATAGTTCCCCTGTGCCCTAAGGCCCACAGTGGCACTTACATTTCTTTATATGTTGGTCTATCTCAAGTAAAAAGGGAGAGATCATGACAAAGAGAAAAAATACAAAGAGCATAGCAAACAGGGCATAGTGCCAAGGAACACCATTCGGGAATAAACTGGTCCTGGGTTCAAACTCCGCCATTGAGATCTGAGAAAGGAAGTGGAATTCTCTGCCCCAGCTCTCTCATCTCCTAGGTGATCAGGATGATGAAGTCACAGCTTCAGGCACAATAGGAGTGTTGAAGATCTGGGTGGGGATTGGTCAAGCCTCATCCCATATGTGCAACATGGAAACAAGTCATTTCAGGGAGTTTCACTTCTACCACAGCTCCAGTGAACCAAAAGTACTAGATGATCAGGCCAGACCAGCAAGAGGGCAAATTGCTACATGGATAATCAGAATGTGCACCTCACTGCATCAGAACCATATCCATTCACAAAATGAAGGAACTATTTCCCTAGACTTCGTAGCCCCAGAGAGAGTCTTGAATAAATCTGCTGAAATGCAGAACAACATCTAAGTTGAAGGACAAAAATAGGACAGATTTTCCTGAGGAAAGATTTCAGATCCTTCCCTAGAAACTCTGGAATACCGTCTTTGTGTGCTCATTCATGTCAGGAATGTGTGTCACATGGATTGTGGAAATATTTCTGCAGTGCTGTGTATCAGTGGGGAGGGAAGTGTTTATTTTCCAAGATGTGGGTTATGTTGTCTTCTGAACTAAACTAAGCAGGACATTAGCTGCTCTGAATATTACCATTCTCTGAGTATCTCCTAATTCCTAATCTGCCACATAAACTCATCTAACATTTATCAAAGAATTTAGATCAATCAATTCTCCCCCATTCAAAAGAGCACCTGACAGCAGAAGTTGTCTCATGCTTTAAGTCACTTTCCCCAGAGATTCCAAGCCCACTGCCACAGGGAACACTCTGTCCCACTAACTCCCCACCTGCCTACCCCGCCCCCCCAGTACACACAATGATCACAATTCCTGGTGTAAACTCAACCTTCTCTAAGGTGATCAGTGCAGACACAGTGACAAGATGCTCAGGTGCCTCCATAGTCTTTGCCAGCTCCCAAGACCTGTTACATACCATCTCCAGGAGCCTAATCTCTATCTGCCATGAGTATGTGTTTCCTCTCAATGTCCACAAACCCCCTATTTCTCACTCAAAACCACAAATAGAAATCACTGATACCACAACACTGCCTAAGAACAAAAAATGTGCCCAGTTGCTGGATTGGTCAAGAAATAAGAGGCCTAAATACTGCCCTCTAGGAGCGTCTCATCCAATTGAGGAAACAAAATCCCAGGCAGAAAAGGCAAGTGTCATTAGGGGTCACAATATTTGAGGAATTCTTTATGGAACATTAGAGAGGAAAAATAGCAGTTAAGCAAATGGAACTAAAAGGAATTGATCTCTCGAGGGTCACAGTGACTTCCTGGTTTCAGGAGATGAAAACTGGGGGCCAAGGTGACCACGTTCCTTTACTGGCTTCATTATTCATTGAGTTTCAAAAATTAAAATTCTTCTACTTTTTTTTTAAAAACTTGTCAAGATAAGAATTAACATTTAAAAGCTGAAACAAAAAAAATTGTTGATACTATTTTACTCTTATCATTGCTAATTACCTGCACTAGAATAAAACCTACATGATTGTGTTGTTTGTTTTGTGTTGATATCCATACCCAAAAAGGCCCAAGTTTTAGGCCAAAACAATACTCATAGACTCAAGGACATCTTCCTCCTCCCAATAAAGCTCTTTCTTCCTTATGCAGAACACTGTTCAATTTTTTATTCTTTTTTATAAAAAGTTTTTCATACAAAAATACAATTTAAATAACCATTAGTGAGAAGGCTTTGAAAAACAGTATGGCATTTGCCTTATCCTTTTAACAAACAGGGGGTTTTAAATCTGAAGCTTCATTTAATGATCCAAAACATAAAAATAAATAATTAAAGGACAATAGGAGAAAAAGTGTTGAAGTGGTACAAGAAAATGGTGGCGAATTCAAAGGCTGCTCATTAAAATCTCTTTAAATTTTATTTTCTTTAGAATTTTATTTTTTTCCAGGTTTATTGAGAAATAATTAACATATAACATTGTGTAAGCTTAAGGTGTACAATGTGATTATTTGATACATGTTTGTATTGTGAAATGATTACAACAATAAGGTTAGTAAACACTTCCATCACCTCATATAATTACTTTTTTCTCTTCTTGTGTTGAGAACATTTAAGATCTATGTCTCAGCAGCTTTCAAGTACATAATATAGTATTGTTAACTACAACCACCATGCTAACATTCAATTCCCAGAATTTATTCATCTTAAAACTGGGAATTTGTATCCACCAACGTCTTCCCATTCTTCCACTCCCTCAGCCCCAAGGAACCACCATTGGCTCTATTTTTTAGAGTTCTGCTTTTTTAGATGCCACACATAAGTGATATCATACAGTATTTGTCTTTCTTTGTCTGACTTATTTCACTTAGCATAATGCTTTCAAGGTCCATCTGTGTTTTCACAAATGGTAGGATTTCTGTCTTTTTTAAGGCTGAATAATATTCCATTGAGTATTGATTTCGTCTTTTTCCAGTTTTCTTCTTATTATTGATTTCTCCTTTCACCACATTTTGGTCGGAAGAGATACTTGGTATGAATTCAATTATCTTAAATTTGCGAAGACTTTTTGAGTTCTAACATATGATCTATCCTGGAGAAGATTACGTGTACTATTGAGAAGAATGTATATTATGCTGCTGTTGGATGGAATGTTCTGTATATATATTTAGGTCCATTTCATCTAAAATACAGTTCAGGTCCAATGTTTCCTTATTTATTTTCTGTCTGGGTGACCTATCCATTGTTAAAAGTAGAGTATTGAAGTCCCCTGCTATTATTGTAGTCTATTTCTCTCTTCAGATCTGTATTTGCTTAAATACTTAGGTACTCCAATGTTGGGTGCATATATATTGGCAATTGTTACATCCTCTTGATGAATTGATCCGTCATCACTATATAATGACCTTTTCTGTCTCTTGTTACAGTTTTGGCTTATAGTCTACTTTGATATAAGTATAGCTACCCTGCTCTCTTTTGTTTCCATTTGCATGGAATATCTTTTTCTATTCTTTCACTTTCAGCCTGTGTATTTCCTTAAAGTTGAAGTAAGTCTCTTGTAAGCAGTATCCAGTTGGTTCTTGTTTTTTTATCCATCCAGCCACTCTGTGCCCTGTGATCAGAGAATTTAACTATTTACATTTAAAGTAATGATTGACAGGTAAGGACTTATTAATGTCATATTATTAGTTGTTTTCTGGATATTTTATAGTTCTCTTGTCCCTTTCTTCTTCTTTTGCTATATTCCCTTATAAAGCAAAGATTCCATAGTGGCATGATTTGATTCCCTTCTCTGCATCTTTTGTCTATCCTTCTATAGGTTTGCTTTGTGGTTACCATGAGTCTTACATAAAACATCTTATGGATATGTCTATTTTAAGCTGATAATTTAACTTCAATCACATACAAAAACTTTATCCTTTCACTCCACCACCCCATTTTGTTTTTGATGTCACACTTTACTCTTTATATCGTGTATCCATTAACAAATTATTGTAGCAATAGTCCTTCCATTACTTTTATCCTTTAACCTTTACGTTAGAGTTGAGTAGTTAACACACTACTATATTACATTGTTAGAGTATTCTGAATCTCACTATATAAGACCTTACCGGTGTGTTATATTTTTATAAGTTTTCATGTTGCTAATTAGCATCCTTTCATTTCAGCTTGAAGAACTCATTTCAGAATTCTTGTAAGGCAGATTTAGAGATGATGAACTCCCTAAGCTTTTGTTTACCTGTGGAAATATTTTTCTCTCATTCGTTTCTGAAGGATAACTTTGCCAAGAGTGTATTCTTTGTGGCAGTTTTATCCTCTTAGTACTTTGATTATATTATCCCACTCTTTTCCTGGCTTGTAAGATTTCTACTGAAAAATCTAATGAAAGCTTTACTGGGTTCCCTTATTTATGTCAGGATTTTTTTCTCTTGCAGCTTTTAAAATTCTTTCTTTGTCTTCAATTTTAGACCATGTTATAATGTATCTTGGAGAAGATTGTTTGGACTTGAAATTATGGAGACTTATGAGCTTCATGAACTTGGAGTCAAAATCTCTCCCCAGAGCTGGAAAGTTTCAGCCAATATTTCTTTAAATAAGCTTTCTGCCTCTTTCTCCCCCTCTTCTCCTTATGGGACTCTAATAATATGGAGACTGTTTCTTCTAATAACGTTCCATAATTCATGTAGGCTTTCTTCACTCTTTTTCATTGTTTTTTCTTTTTTCTCTTCTGGATAATTTCAGATAACCTGTTTTCTAGTTCATTAATTCTGTCATCTGCTTGGTTGAGTCTGTTATTCAAGCTCTCTATTGAATTCTTCAGTTCAGTCATTGTATTCTTCAACTCTAAGATTTCTGTGTGTTTTTTGATGGTTTCTTTTTCTTTGTTCAACTTTTCCTTTTGTTCATATATTGTTTTCCTAATTTTGTTTACTTGTCTATCTGTGTTTCTTGTAGTTCATGAATTTCTTTAAGAGAATTTCTCTGCGTTCTTTGTAAGAGAGTTCATAGATCTTCATTTCTTTAGTTTCAGTCACTGGAGCTTTATTTTCTTCCTTTTGTGGTGTCATGTTTCCTTGACTATTCATGACCCTTGTGGCCCTGCATTGATGTCTGCACATTTGAAGAAGTAAACACCTTTTCCAGTCTCTACGGACTGGCTTTGGCAGGGGAAGCTCTTCACCATTCAGCCTGTCTGGAGATTCTGGACAGGCCATTGGTGGTGTCCACAGGCAGGCTTGCTGCTGGAGTCTTTAGGCAGCAAGGGGCCTGAGTCAGCAGTTGGGCAAGTCTAGTGCGTGGGTCCCAGGGAGCTGGCCTTGTTCCTGGGTCCCTAGAGCCTGGTTTCACTGGGGCAGTCTTGGCACCTGGGTTTGTGATGGTGGGCTTGGGATCTGAGCCCATGTGGGTAGGCCTGGATCCTGGGATCATAAGGATCAATGAAACACTGAGGACTTCTGGAGTGGGCCTGACATCTAGGTCCACAGGGACTGGCCTGGTGCTAGGATGGGCCAGGAGCCTGGGTCCATGGGAGCTGGCCTGGAGTCTGGAGCCACAGGGTCTGGTTTGGCATTGGAGTGGGCCATAAGCCTGGGTCCATGGGTGCCAGCCTATAAATTAGGTCTGTGGGGGACAGTCTGGTATTGTGATGGATCTGGAGGCCAGGACTACTGGGTCTGGCCCAGTACTAGGGCAGACTAGGAGTCTGGGTGCTGCGAGCTGGTCTAGAGGTTAGGTGCACAGGAACCAGCCTCACACTGAGGTGGGCTAGAAGTCCACTTTACTTTCTCTCTCCTATGGGAAGGGTGTCTCTCTCCATGTTGGGCTGCCTGGCTTGGCCAAGAGCCAGGGATAATGTGAAACTGTTTTTCCTATCCTCTTCAACATGTCTTTGCTTATTTCCATGCTCCAACCAGGTGTTGTAATCCCTCACCTGCAATTCTTAGCTCTTGTGAAGATATTTTCATATGTGGATAATTTTTCAAATTAATGTTTCTGGGAGGGGACGAGCACCAGAAACTCCTATACTATCATCTTGTTCAGAAGTCCAGAATTTTCTTGAACAAGGAAATGGCAATTGAGTATTTCTGGAAGTTTTATTCTATGGCATCATTAGCATATAGACTGAATTTTAGAAATATTTAAGAAATTCACCAAGACGAGTTGTCCAGTTATACAAACGTGAGAGAATAAAGCACCCATTACTCATGTAGTAAATTGTTAGGCTTTCTTGAGTATGATTTTAGGTTCCAGAATTTGGGTTACAATTTATATTCTTAGTATATGTATCTAGTATATCATTAGATGGAGACTGTCTTTTTTATAACTTTTTTATTTTGAAATAATTATAGATTCACAGGGATTTGCAAAGATAGTATGTTTTGTTTGTTTTCAGTTTTGGGCTAGTACAAATAAAGTCACTATGAACAACCATGTACAGATTTCTGTGTAGACCTAACTTTTCATTTCTCTGCAATAAATGTCCAGGAGTAGCTGAGTAACATGGTATATGTAGGTCTAATTTTTTAGGATCATAAAAAAGAGTCTTAGTCATTTCAAATGATTGAAATCATTCAGATGTATTATCCCACTAAAGTGGAGAAATCATAATGAAAATTAGAAAATGTTTTGAACTGAAAAACAAATATAAAATTTGCATGATGGCTAAATAAAGCAGGATTTAGAAGGAAATTTATAAACATAATTACATTGTCTTACGTCACAGCAAAGTGAAGCTAAATAAAGGAAAAGGAAAATAGGTATGAAGATAAAGTTAGAAGAGTTAAAATAGAAAACAAAACTATAACAGAGTAGACCTTTAAAGCCAAAAACTGGTTCTTTGAAAAGATTAATGAAACTGAAAAACCTCTAGCAAGACTGATAAAGGATATAAGAAAGTATATATTGTTAATATCAGGAGTGAAAAAGGATACATCACTGTAAATTTCTATAGATGTTAAAATGATGAGGATATTATAAACATTACACCAATATAAATGAAATGGGCAATTTCTCAAAAAATACGCTACCAAAGCTGGCACAGGAAGAATCAGAAAAACTGAATGGTTTTATATGCATTTTAAAAATTGAATCCATTATTAAAAATATTCCCACAAAGTAAGTTTCAGGCTCACATGGCTTCGCCAATTATTTTTCCAAAGTATTTAAGTCAGATAAGACTACTTTTAAATAAAGAGTTCCATGATACAGAACGCATTTTATGAGGCCATCATAACCTTGATACAAAAACTTAGAAAATTTTTATGAGGAAGGAGTACCACTAATCCCTCTTATGGTCATAATTATAAAAAGCTAAGCAAAATATTAGCTAGATGAATCCAGTAGTATTCATAAAAGATAATATATCATGACCAAGTAAAGTTTTATGCCAGGAATGTGAGTCATTTAACATTCAAATATTCAATCAATATCTATACCTTCCACTGAATTTTTCTGTGAACCTAAAAATGCTCTAAAATATAATGTCTATTAAAACAGCTCTTTTAAAAAATTAAAAAATTGACATTCCTATAAAACAGCATTCTTAAATGTTTTGGTCTCAGGACCTCTTTACATGCTCAAAAATTATTGAGCACACCCAAGAAGCTTTATTAATGTGGGTTATATCTGTCAACATATATATTAAAAATTAAAATAGAGAAACTTTTAAATATTTAATTATTAATTCACTTAGAAATAATAATAATCCCATTATATGTTGACATAAATAATATATCTAATTTTAAATATGTTTTTCAAAACAAAAAATAATGAGTGGCATTGTTCCACATTTTTACAAATTTCTTTGTTGTCTGGTCTACTAAGAGACAGCTAGATTTTCATATTTCCTTCTCCATTCACTCTGTTGTGATCTCACACATCATATACCCTCTGAAAAACTCCTTTGGACACTTGTAAGAGAACATATTTCCAGTAGAATGAACATAAAAGGCCAAACAATAGCATCCCAGTGGGAAAAAGTTCGTAAACCTCTTTAACCTCTTTGTCGAGATCTACAAAATATACACGTACTATACCCTGTAACCCAGCAGCTCCTCCTGAGGATATTTCTAAGAAAAGCTTTCGCCAATGTTGGGTGATTTTGTCTGTTATGAATATCTTTATATAAGTGTTTTAGTAGATAGAGGAAGTCATTTTTTCGCTTCCCTACTATCTCATTTCAGCTCTATTTACAATAGCAAAACTAGAAATAATTCAATGTCCAAAACACAATAGAACAAATAAATAAATTGTAATACAGTCTTGCACTGGAATATTACATAGCAGTTTTTTTAAATACTGCTACATGTAGTAACATAATTGAATTTCACTGACATACTATTTGCAAAAGAAGCCAGGCAAAAAGGAACTCTCACTGCTCAAACAGCTCAAAAACAGGCAGAACTAGTCAGTGATGATAAGAGGTCAATATACTGGTAGGCAGGGAAGGCAGGTGTGAGAAAGCCTTCTGTGGCACAGAAAATGTTCTTTACCTAGCATATGCATATATAGGTGTATAGATATGTAACAATACTTGAGGTGTACACAATATTTGTAAAATTTACTCTGTGTAAGTTTATAACTCCAGAAAAAAGTAAACAATATTATACTAAGTTTTCTAAATGAGCTGGGGCTTTTTTCCCTCTATTTTCTGCTGCTTCTATTTTTTGTATAAAATAGCAATTACTGTTTGAGAGTTTGATGAAACTTAACAATAAAAGTACCAAGATCTGTGTTTTAATGAGACTGATGTTTGACTAGCATTTCAGTTCCACTATACTTATTGTTGAATTCAATTTCACTGTTCCTTCTTATGTTAATAGCAGCATTATGTATACAAATATATATATATATATTATAAAATTGTGGGCTTATATAACATATTTCTCTCTCACTTAGGAATGACATTTTTTCTGTACATCCAATTCCAAATTCAATGTTCTTGTTTCTCTCAAGATATTACTTTATCGTCTTATAAGTAATGCTGCTACTGCTAAGTTTAGAGGCAATCTGATTTTTGTTCCTTGGCAGATGATAAGCTCTTTTTTCCTGAAATTTTGCTTTGATATTTTGTAAATTTTTCGGTTGCTTGTCTGGATGTGAATGATTTTCCTTATCTTACTTCACTGGCAATCTACAAGTCCTTCCAGAATGAGACTTCACATTTTTTTTAATTCTGCGAAATTTCTACTGGTTCTTCAATTCTTTGCTCCTCTCTAGTTTTACGTTTCCTTCCTTCTGGGACTCCTGTTAGGTATTTACTGGAGCTTTTCTTCTGTCCTCTATATCTCTTAGTATTTTAGTTGTATATTTTCTACGTGTTTATTCTTTTTTCTTGCCTTCTTGGAAAATTACTCAAATTAATATTCCAACTCACCACCTTATTCTTCATCTACACTCATCCTACTATTTATTTCTTAATTGTTTTCTTTAACTTCTTGGCTTAGTAGTACTTTTGTACTTACCTGATATTAGTATTGGTTGTGAAGTAGCTCAGATTGCTGCCACAGATTTCTGTGGCTATAAACAATGTTAAAATGAGTTGGGGGAAATACAAGTCAGAACTTTCCTCTGGTCCACACTTTCATTTTCTCCCCTTGCAGCTCTCTTTCCAGGTTGGAGCCCTTCACCGCCCTCTGCCCAGCCCACTACTCTCAGGTCACCACTTCAATGCAGGCTGCTATCAACCCAGGAAATGGTCTCACTTTGGTGTGGTTCATTCTTTGGATACTCATTTCCCTTTTAGTTCACCATTTTGGCAGGAATAGGGTATCATGACATATAAAACAAATTATCCCATTAAAGAAGAAATATTTTAAGAACATAATACAAATATGTGTCATTTTTTAGCAAAACTATACAAAATATGATCAATAAGTACATCGAATTCAAATTTCTAAAATTAGTTACCCCTTTGTCTCTATGACTGATCAATGGTTAGGCTGCTAGTTTAAGGAATTCTGTAGGCACTGTTGATCTGTCCGAGCGATCTAAGATATAAGTACACCACAAAGCTCTGCCACATAGAGATCAGCAAGACCTCTTACATTACTGCTAATCAGATATTACTAAAGGTGCGGGATGTTTTTCTGTTCATCTTTAGGCCCGTTTGCAATTATAACCATAGTGGTATATAGCAGGAAGGAAAATTTGGCTCTATCGAAAGAAATAACAGCAGTTGTTTTTGCCTTCAGGAAAAGGGGGTGGGTTGTGGGTAATGGTAGTAAAAGTTAACACTCCATGTGTGCATTTTATAAGAGGAGTCAGCCAGTGCCTAAATATTATACTTAGGCCTACATTCCTTACACTCTGTTATGTGGACAGTCGGTTATTAGTCCTGAGAGTAATCTGTTTTTATGCCAAAACTCTGTCATGTTCCTATACAGAAATTTAGGCAGTCCCTGCTAAACCAAAGCACAAAACTGGCCTGAACTCCAAATAGAGAGAATGCACAAATCCTGTTTAGTGGGGTCAGCTTGTGCACAAAGATGCCTCAAATACGAGAATCAGGGAAACAAAAGCTGGCCAGGCAATGCCTGCCAGAAGGATACACCTTTTCTCATTTCCTGCACGTGAATCAAGCATACATTCGGAAGTGGACAAAATTCTTCTACTTTGTCGTAGTTGGAGGAAGGATGTTTTATTGGTCTTCTCTCCCATTACCTCTCTAGACCTGAGGCAGGAGGGTCAATTTAAAGAGGACTTATAGCAGGCATTTCAAAATTTGTAAGAGAAAGAAATTAGGAAACGTCCATAGAGAGAGAGGAGGGTATTACTAAGTAATGGCGACAGGGTGAAAAATGGAAAGAGAAACAAAGAGAAATTCCCTTGTTCAGAGGTGATGGGAGAGAACAGTGGTGGGATATTAAGATCGGGTCAAATTGCTAATTATTTACTTCTTGCACTAGGCTGTATTCCCTCCTCTCCCTCCTTTAACACTGAACCTCAGTGAATGTTGACTACATAAAATATGCTTTTGACAGTAATGTTTTGGAGGAGGAAGAAGGAGCAAAATGTCCACACATTGGGTGAAATGAGGCAGAGAAGATTGGAGGCATAGGAAAGAGAGGAAGAAAACAGAGATTGAGAATTCAATACAAACACCTTCAGTAAGTAGTAGTTAGAAGCATCATAGCTCAGACTCAAGAAACTTTGGAAACACTGGGGACAGTATACAGAGCCAACGAGTCAAACCACTTTATTTCTTATTATTCAAAGGACTTGAGAATTTGAGCATAATATGCAGATGGTATATTTGTCCCCAGCAGATATGTGAACTCTAATGATTTTCCCAGGAAGCTCAGAAGATTAGCAAGTGTGACCCTACTCTGCATAATATGTAATCCTCTCAACCCTAACACAGTAGACCACAAATAAAGGACTTCATTCCCTTCGTCTTCCACTGATAGGCACACATTAGGATGGAATTTGGGGATAAAAGCAGGCAATTTTTGCATGGTATGGCTTATCATTTGACTTTCCTGTACTCCTAGCTTGAATCCAGGGGGTTACTCATTTCTTCAAAGTGAATAATTTGGAGATAGTAGAATATGGAGTACTTTTACAAAGAGAGTATAACTACTTATAACACTACTATTTTCCAAGATGTCATGCACCAGTATCTTCTAGAATATGAGTTGAGAAGACTATCCACATTCACTATGGCTATAACATGCTGAGGAAACAAGAATGGTCCAACTCCTAATGAATCATCACTAACTCTGACCCTAATCCAGCCTCGAGCACTCCTCTGATCCACCAAGAGACCCAGTGTTTCTGATATTTTTTTATAGCCAGAGGAAGTGAGAACAGGGAACTGAAAGTTGTTTTCCCAACTAAAATCTAACCATACTATTGGGTAACTTGAATTGATTTACATTTTAAAAGATCCGTGTACTTGAGGATATAATAAATAAGCTTCATTTTAGTTAACTGTGTTGCACACGTCATGTGCCACACCCAGTAAGCCACACTTGAAAAGACAGAAATGGGTTTGGAAATGAGCTGAGAACTAAAAATCTTCACAGCTAAAGTTACAAAGTTAACTTGAACACATTCTGCTTCCAGGTGACTTCTGTACTTTCGCATTCCAGTTATGCCTCTGAGAAGTTTTTAGATTTATTTTTACTAAGAAAGTTCTGCCACACCTACAACTACCTCCATAAAATCCAATTCCAGAGTCTATAGGGGGAGGGGCCAAAATTATAAGAAGATGTAAGAAAGGATGATGTAACTAAGACAGAACATTTCTGGAATGTTCAAGTGTTTTTGCTGAGTCATCTTGGGAGAAAGATCTCAAGTCTGGATGTGGTTCTGCATCTCCCTCAGTCTGACCGCGGACCATTCACCTAGGGTTTCCTCCAGAAGAAGAAAATAAATATTGGAGTAAAAGTGGCTAGGGTATCAATACTGTAAAAGCACTTTCTGTTTAAGTCTCTAGATGTTCACAAAGATTTCTCAATAACACAGAACTCATCTGAAAGGACCAAAGTGTTTATTATTGGACAATTTATATAAAAATGGAACATAAGTCAGCATTATACTATCTGGACATAGTGATATTTTCTGAACCTCTACTCTGGACAAAAATATACCAGGAGTTTCTTTTTTTTTTTTTAAAGATTGGCACCTGGGCTAACGACTGTTGCCAATCTTTTTTTTTTTTTTTTTTTCTTTCTGCTTTATCTCCCCAAACTCCCTGTACACAGTTGTATATCTTAGTTGCAGGTCCTTCTAGCTGTGGGATGCAGGACACCGCCTCAACGTGGCCTGACCAGCGGTGCCATGTCCGCGCCCATGATCCAAACCCTGGGCTGCCGCAGCAGAGCGCACAAACTTAACCACTGGGCCACGGAGCCGGCCCCACCAGGAGTTTCAATAGAAGCATATTTGTTCTGCAAATGACATTCCACCGTCTCCGAGCTCAGCATCCTCACTCCAAAGCTCGTCTTCTTTGTTCAGAGGTTTCTCCTCTCCCTATCTTCTTTCCCTGAGGAATTTGAAAAACCAACCTGCAATAGCAAATTTAGGGCCTGGTTGTAACCATACTGCAGAGACTAAACAGCGCTCTCTAGAGGCATCAGAATTATAGGCAAGGTGAAAACACGGCATCCCTCGGGACCCAGATTGAGATCATTTCTGCACAATATAAAACACGTCATGAAAACCATATTAGATACAAACTGATGATCTCAGATCACTATCTAGGAAATATCTGCAATAGGGACTAAAGACCTCTATGAAGAGCTATTTCTCAGTCTATACAAACATGAAAGGGACATGAAATTGGAGAAACAAATTATGAGAATCCTGCTTTTCCCAGGAAGATTGGACTAAATCACTTCCTGGTCACAGGAAGGTACAACTCTCTTACTGTCTACCCCATGAGGACACTTAGGGACCAGATCCTGACTTCCCAAATGTCCACAGGGATAATCCCAGTCTTTTCTGAAAGCCATCAAATGAGTATAGCTGCTTCAGCTTCTAGAGTTCTTCTCCTCCCAGAGACCCCACCACCCTCACACAGGCTGTGGTGGTCAACGGTTTATTGGGGCTTGCAGCTCTGAAACTCTGAGGATCAGGGCCAGCTTCATGGGCTTGCAACCTAAGCAGTTGCCCAGGACTCCACGCTCAGAAGGACTCTATGCTTGGCTTAATGTTCTGCTGTCACCATGTTCAAAGCCTTAATAATTTCTGAACAAGGAATCAAACATTTTCATTTTTCATTGGGCCTTGAAAATTATGAAAGCAATCCTGCCATGAGTTTTAAGGAAATATGGAGTAATTCTCACCATTCACCCAACACTTGCCCCCATGAGAACGCTTATCAGAGTAATCCTCATATATTAATAGCTATGGAGTATTAAGTGCAGCCTAATAACAATAGATTGCCATTTTAACTATATTTCTTACTCTGTTCCTTCTTGAATTAACCCAAAACTCTTTTGATAGTCTGTATGATTGTTGTGATTGGGAAAATATAGTCACAGCATCTAAAAATAAACGCACGGCTGTAACCGCAGGAAGGTACCTCTCACGAAATCCAGTCTATTCCAATCCTCCCTACAGATACCTAGAAATAACTGAAATTACTTGGGAAGATAATTCTGGTTGTAATTAAGAAATTGGGCCCACTCAAATTTTGTCTTTGAAGGAAGGATTGGCAATTAAGGGCTCAAATTTTCCTTTCCAGGAAGTCAGAATAAGACCACAAGTCATCGAACTTCCTTCTTACTTGTATGTGAGGAACTGTTCTCTCGGCTACATAATTTGTGGGGCCCAGTGCAAAATAAAATGCAGAGCCTCTGTTCAAAAACTATCAAGAAGTTCAAGATGACAACAGGAAAGCAATAAAGGAAGTGTGAGGTCCTTCTTGGTGCGTGAACCTGTGCAATTGTACAGGTGGCATTTCGTGAAGGTGGCTCTGAGCACGTCTATCTCATCCACTTCACATAAATAAATCTCAGGAATAATTTCAGACACAGCAAACCCTTCATTTTTGTAATTGTATTCCAGGCCATCTGTCCTCTGTTCTTTAACAGCAGGAAAGTATATAGGTGGAGTGGACCCCTCCCCAGGAACCAGGATAGGGTCATCCTGGATCTAACAGTGACTCCTTGTGTGACCTTAAGAAAGTCACATGTTATCTACTTTCAGTTACTTTACTTATGTAGCAGGATTTGACTGTACAATCCCTATGATTCTTTGAAGTATCAACGATCCCAGAGTCTATAAAGACATTCTGGATAATTGGTGGATATACCAGCTTCAAAATTTGATAGGATTATCCCCATAAAACACCAAAAGAGTCACCAAATCCCAGTATATTTCAGTAAAATGATATTTCTCAGTTGTTTCCCACCCTAAAGTTCTATAATTTTTTGTCAAACCAGATATCTTGGTCTGGGAAATAGTCACATTACCCATATAAGAGCACATATATGAAACTATTAAAGCAGCTCTGCACACAGAGAACTCAGTCTGTTTCTTCCTCTCTGAGGTCATGAGGTAGTCACTGATGTGTCAGAAAAAAAGCAGAGTTTAAACCACCTGGAGAAACAGTCATCTGGTTCCTCAGAGGATGGTCCCAGGACTCCAGACCCTCCCTCTCAGAGAACTGAGATTGCAATCTCCCAAAACTCTGTTGTCTTCTGTGTCTCTTCCACAAAAGGCCTTCCTGCCCTCATCCCCATCCCCAAGAGCAGATTGACCTCCTTTGCCTTGGACATGTCCAAAACAAACTTTGTCTTCACACTCTTGACTCAAGGGCAGCTTGGCCACAGGATCATCTGACAGGTAAGAAACATTCCAAGAACACACATTAAAAGAGAAATTTGCACAGTGAAAACTACATAAGAACAGAACCTCAGGCTTGAAATATTTTGTTTCCAGAGAGAAGACTCAGTGTTCATTGGAAATCAGAGAGATCTGCTGACATCCTCAGAGTGTGGAGAAAGCTGTGGTTCTGAAGTGGGATGTAGGAACACTATGTGTAGATGCTGTGCCCACAGATGCTGTGAATCACCCGGAGATGATGGTTTATGGCCAGAAGAACATGCTAGAGAGGGCAAGGGACATCCACTTGACTCCAGCTATTTCTCCTCCCTGGTCTCATTGTTATCATCAATGTCTTCACACAGCCTCATGTGGATAATATTTACATGGGGGCAGATTGTTACAAAGGTTCTGAGTAAGAAAACCACATCCTGAAACACCTTCATATATTCCCACATTTGAAGTCTCTGGGGCTACTCCCAGCTCATCAGAGTCCTTACCTTTTTCATGCCTTATGGGAATACCCAGAATTCCTGGTCCAGTCCTAACCTGTGTCCCTAAATCTGGCACTGAACTTACTGCTCTCGTATATGATACCATGTTTCCTTGGCACTCCTAGTACAAAGTCACTGAGGCTTAGAGTCCATAGAAGTACAGGTATCATTTCCCAGAAAAGATATTAAGGACAAGATGCAGATTCAGTATGCATGTCACAATGGACCCTTTCTCATTCACTGCCCACAAGCTCCCCTCGTCCTTAGCTATTTTTTAGAGCCTACCTGGGCACTTTATTTCTTTTTGCACTGCTGAATTGCCAGGAAAATAAGGAAAAGAAAGACATCAGGTCCCATGATAAAATGGAGGATACTTGCCACAAAAAAGAACCAAGGGCCAGGATTTAAACCTGAATGGGTCCCTGATAAAAATATGTCCTTAAGATGCAAAAGGACATGGGGGAATCCTGCCCCTTACTGTCACCTGTTGGGTGCTCAAGATGGTGAATTCACAGCTTCAGGCACAATGGGTGACTGTAGGAGCCTGGCCAGGACTGGCCCAGCCCCTGTCCTTTGGAGATCTCAGCCCCATCCTATACTCTCCTGAGAAGTTACATAAGAGACTGCTAAGGAATATCAGGAAGCGTCACAATGGCCACAGACTCATAGCTCAGAAGCGTCATAACCTGCCCCCTTTCCAGGGATAGCACTCACCCACACCAGAGCAGACAGATAGAAAGCTCAGAGCACTCCTGTTCAGGATGAGATATCTCCAAAGGGAACAGCACCCATGTGCACAGCAAGTGATCTGTTTCCCCAAATTTTCCGCCCCAAGTCAACCCAAGGAAGGGAAAATTTCCCAAGGAGGGACTCCTGACCCTTTTCTGAGGGGCTAAGGGTCCCTCAGGGTGTATTCAGCCCTGTCTGAAATGTGTGCACCGGAGAGAATCTTAGACTATCTCTCCTGTCACAGAGGCAGATGTAAGGGAACATCATACCTGTTTAAATATGAGGCCAATTTCCTCTGTTGTCTGGACAGCAAAGAAAGGACCTAAGGTTGTCCAACCCTCACTAGGATATACACCCTGACTCCTTCACTCTGTATTCCTGGAGGGCCCTAGGTCCCCCTCCTCCAAAAGTGCCCAGATAAATCCAGCCATTCAGGCCACAGCCTCACCTGGTGTGAGAATACTTACAGTCCACAGAAGCATTTTTTGAAAGAACATTTTTACATTCCTACTCTGTGTCCTAAGTCTGTCAAAATAAACTAGGTGACTTAAAACAGAAATTTATTCTCTCACAGTTCTGGAGCCTAGAAGTCCAAAATCAAGGTGTCAGCAGGGCCATGCGCCCTCTGGAGGTTTAGCAGAGGATCTTTCCTTGCTTCTTCCCAGCTTCTGGTGCTTGTCGGCAAGCCTTAGTGTTCCTTGGGTTATAGACGTATCACTGCAGTCTCTGCCTCCATCATTACACGCCTTCTCTTGTGGGTCGCTCATTTTCTCATGCTGTTCTTCTCTCAGTGTCTGTGTCTAAATGTCCCTTTTCTTATAAGGACACTGGTCATTGGATTAGGGCCCACCTTAATCCAGCAAGACCTCATCTTAACTTGATTACATCTACAAGGCACCATTTCCAAACAAGGTCACATTCTGAAGTTCTGGATGGACATGAATTTTAGGGGGACACTATTCAACCCAGTACATAGCTCATCCTCAAAGCTGTCAAAACTACTTCTCCTTTACAAAGTTTCAATCCATAACTCAGTCCTCTCCACTCACCAGAGCACCTCACTGCAGCATCCTCTTCACCTTTGTAGTCTTCCCACAGTGACTACAAGCTCTGACCTGTGGGGAGGACTCCTTGCCCCTGCACTCTACCTTGACCAGCCAGAAGTCCCCATTCTTTCAGCCAAACAGAGCCTTCCCAGGCAGCTGGAGCAGAGACATGCATACCATGACAGAAAGTACAAAAAAGAGAAACCACGCCTTCAGGTATCCACTAATTTGTATGAACATATCCTGGAAAGCATAGTTGTACATACTCAAAACAAACTGTTTTCAATCTTTTTTTTTTTTTGGATTCCCAATAGAACTGGTACCAGGAGCCTGTGTAGGCTTCATCCTGAAGGCAGAAAAGGCAAGCCTATACCCAAAATGTGTGCTAATTCCAGTGAGGATGAATCACTGCCCTCTGCAGGGTGAAAGGGGTTCATTGCAGACACCTTGCCACCATGTGGTTGGTTGGTGTCCATGGGGACCTAAGGAGCTATGATGGCCCTTCAAGATTGTGCTGATGAGGCAAAAGAAGGAGGCCTTTACACTCCTACTTTGGCCAGTCATTGATTATGGGCTAACTAAGGAAAGGGTGAGAACTTAGATGATGAAACTCTCTGCAGCAGAGGGCACTTCCCAGAAAGGAATTCAGATGAAAGATGTCGGCTGTCACCACTCTCAACACCTGAGAGGAGTGCTTTAGTCCTGAGGGAGTTGACCTTAACAGTGCACCAGGACTTCCAAAACACAATAACCAAAATAAAAACCTGACTGGATGGGTTCAATACTGAAATGAAGATGGCAGAGGAAACAAACAGTGAACTTAAAGATATATCAACAGAAACTATGCAATCTGAACAATAGAGGAAAAAAGACTATAAATATTCAAACAAACCAACAAGTCCTCTGAGACCTGTGGGAAAATAACAAAAGACTAAACATTCATGTTACTGTAGTTCCAGAAGGAGAGGAGAGACAGTATGGGACTGAAAAAATATTTCAAAAAATAATGGCTAAAATTTTCCCAAAATTGGCAAAAGACGTAAACCTGCAGATTCAAGACACTGAGTGAACTCCAAGTGGGATCAATCCAAATAAACCCACACAAAGACATGCTATAATCAAACTTCTGCAAACAAAATACAAGAATAATTCTTTTTTTTTTAAATTTTTTTATTTTTTTCCTTCTTCTCCCCAAAGCCCCCCGGTACATAGTTGTATATTCTTCGTTGTGGGTCCATCTAGTTGTGGCATGTGGGACGCTGCCTCAGCGTGGTTTGATGAGCAGTGCCATGTCTGTGCCCAGGATTCAAACCAACGAAACACTGGGCCACCTGCAGCGGAGCACACGAACTTAACCACTCGGCCACGGGGTCAGCCCCACAAGAATAATTCTTTAAATAAATTAGGGGAAAATGGTGCATTTGCCTATAGGGGAACAACTATTTGAATGAAAATTGATGTCTCATTGGAAACCTGGAACTTCTGAGTGAGCACACCATGAGCGGTCCTGGGGCTGTCCTGACTTTCAGCCCATCAGACAAGCTGCCCCTACTTCTACACATAGCACATGACTCCATCTGTCCTTCCCCAGGTGAACACAACCACACCCTGGCAGGAAAGATTATGTGCCTCTTGAAAATGCTAGAAACTTCAGGGATAATCACCTAGTGAACATCTGGCTCCCTGGGACTCTGCCTACCCATCCCAGGCAAGCAAATCTCAGAAGTTGCCCTTGAGTGACTATTTATGGGAATTCTAGCCTCTTTAAGAAAGGCTTTTTGGAGAAAGCCTTGTATCATGTCAAGAATAGGTGAGTTAGGGCATAACGGGGACCACAAGGACTGACCAGCTGCTGTGAGACTCACCAACATGGTAGCCTTTCCCTCTCCTGTGAAAGGAGGGAGGTCACAGGGTTAAACAGACTCTAAGGGTGGTTTGGAGGGGGTAGGGAGTTCCAGGGAGGTCTGGTGAATTTCATCGCCATTAATGGTACAATTTCCCTAAAATCTTCTGAACTCTCATCTATCGTGGACATTAACAACATTAATTTTATTAATAAAAATGAGAACTAGCATTTTTATAGTGCTTCGTTCTATGTCAGGCACCATTCTAAGTGTTTTCACTCATTTGGATACTGTAATTGCTATCACAATCATGCAGATAAAGATGCTGAGGCATAAAAACTACTTAAAACTTATGTGACAGAACAGAGGTTCAAACCCGGGCAGCCCAGCAACTGCTCTCACTTTAAACCATCATGACATCCTGCCAAAATATTAAATGAAATTAAATAGGAAAATAAATAAAATTCTTAGGCAATATTTTAGGGACAAATTTTTAAAACATAATTGCTATTAGAATCAACAGAAACTGAGGATTTGAAACCATGAAAAGTATCACTAATGCTAAGAAATTCTCAAATTATTGAAACTTCAAGTTATCCAAGGACTATTAGTATAAAGTAGAATTCAAAAGAATCTGATGCTGTTCCCTACATCAAATCAGATCTCAGGTCTTAGGGCATTATATAGCTGATGATAGCTTTATCCAGCAAAAACTCATATCCACAATTTCTAAAAATCAGAAAATTATTTGGAATTTTTTTAATGATTTGATGAAACACTGAAGCTACGACTTAATGACTTGGTAAGCAATTTTATAGTATTTAGAGTATGGTTTATTCAGAAATTACAAAGGGACATATTTTTAAATTTTTCATTATGTATTGATTTATATATCAAATCATATTAACATATCAATTGATAAATATTTAAAATATGACCCATCTAAAAGACCATGTGAATTCAGGGCAGTATTGCTAGCAGGACGGAAGAGGACAAGTGCTCTGTCAGAGGAACACATGACAGAAGGAGCAATGATAGTTCTGGGGAGGATCATAAACTAAGGAAGAGCGTCCTCACATCCCTCCTCCTTCTCAGCTTGACTGACAAATGCTCTCTCACCCACGTGGACTGGATCAGAACCAGATAAATGGATAGAATACTGAAAAGCAATTACACTTATTTTACATTTTGTCCTTAAATATCATATACTGACAATATCACAAATATATTCTCTGAGTCTTCCTACTTCATATATTGAACAGGGAGATATAACAAAAAGAATAATTCTTAAATATAAAACCACCACTATTGCAATTGAAATAAAATTCTAGATTTTTTAACAAACGTATTTTTATTATATTCAACAAACATAAAGCTACTTTTTAATATACAATAGGAACAAACATAACAGAGGTGAAAAAAAGAATTACCAAGTCTATAGCCACGTTTCACAAAGAGTCTGCATATTATTGACAAAGAAAATCATTATTGTTTTCATAAATTTTGTCATTTGGCAAGTTATTTGTAATAAATTCACAAAAAGCTATCGTGAAATAGCAATTCCACATAGTAAGTGACTATATTCAAAGTTTCAAAGAACACTATCTATGATATCTATGTTAAATTTTTTTAAATTACTAACGTGTCAAATGTATTTGGTTCTTGCTTATTAACTTATCTACCTAAGTTGAATTGGTTATAATGCTACTCCCAGGGAAGTTTCTATGTTTAGTTTTAATGGTACTCATAGTAGGGACATCAGTCTGTTAGATGCATGTTGACAGCATTTTGATAAGAGATATCAAAACAACTTCAGCAAATTTAAAATATGTATTCATTTTTAAGACTTTCATCTGAAATTAAGTGATGCTGTATCTTCAAAATTAACCTCCATGCTTCCATCAGTAGTGAGTTCCAAGAATTTGTCCTCCAAAATACTAGTCAAATCTAAATTAACTTTTGAAGAAAGAAATGGATTCCAGGTTCACAAATTCCAATTTATGGATTTTTCTTTTGAAAGAAAATAACATTCAAAACATTCTGGGGCCAGTCTGGTGGCATAGTGGTTAAGTTCCCAAGCTCTGCTTCAGTAGCCCAGGGTTTGCAGGTTCTGATCCTGGCACAGACCTAGCACTGTATCAAGCCATGCTGTGGCAGCATCCCACACAAAATAGAGCAAGATTGGCACAGATGTTAGGACAAAACATTCTATCAAATGTGTAAGGTGACAACTTTTCACAAAAGAGCAATATTAAGATTATCAATGACTTGGCTAATAAATGCTGTTTAATTGTGGAGCATATCATAACCACAATCTTTAGAAACTCTTTCCTTTCAAACTTTTAGCTTTTGTTTTTGACTTTCAATCTTATCTGCAATTGAAAAATATCAAGCATTCATTCTTTACTCCATTAGATGAGAGTACTAAGATAATTAAAAATACCAAAGCTACTAGACAACTAAACAAGCCTGGCTATCCAATTCACATCTTTACAAAGTCAAGATCAGACTGATTTCTTCTATTGCAGAAATACTAAGAATTGATTCCACAATTCAAACATTCTCTGAAGAACTTTTCCCTTCTATAACTAGCGTGTCAGTAAGCAATAATGGTTGTTTATGACCAGCTTCCAAATTATCACGTAATAAAGAGAACAATCCCAAATTTAAATAATTGCCTGATTCTCAATTTTACTATGTTATCAAGCACACTTAGTTCAACTGACTTTTTTTTTAATTGTGGTCAGAACACTTAACATGAGATCTACCCTCTCAACAAATTAAGTGCACAATACAGTATTGTTAACTATGGGCACAATGTTGTACAACAGATCTCTGGAATATATTTATTTTGCATAACCAAGACTTTATACACATTGAACAGCAACTACCTATCTCTCCCTCCCCTAAATCCCTAGGAACCACCAATTCTGCTCTCTGCTTCTATGAGTTTGACAATTTTAGATACTTCATATAAGTGGAATCATGCAATATTTGTCCTTCTATGACTGGTGTATTTCATTTAGTGTAATATCCTCCAGGTTCACCCGTGTTGTTGAATATGGCAGGATTTCCACATTTTCTAAGGCTGAGTAATATTCTGTTGTAGGTATATACCACATTTTCTTTATCCATTCATCCACTGATGGACATTTAAGTTGCTTCCATACCTTGGTTATTGTTAATAATGCTTCAATGAACAAGGGAGTGCACATGTCTCTTTGAGATCCTAGTTTCAATTCTTTTGAATATATAATCAGAAACAAGATTGCAGGATGATATGGTAGTTCTATTTTTAATGTTTTGAGGAACTGTCATACTATTTTCCATAGGACTGTACCTTTCTTACCAGCAGTGTACAAGTGTTCCAATTTCTCCACATGCTGACCAATATTTGTTCTCTCTTATTTATATAATAGCCATCCCAACAAGTATGAGGTGGTGTCTCATTGTGGTTTTGATTTATATTTCTCTGATGATTAAAGATGCTGAGAATCTTTTCATATACCCATTTGCCATTTGTATGTCTTCTTTGGAGAAATGTTTATTCAAGTATTTTGCCCATTTTTTAATTGGGTTATTTGGTTTTTTGCTATTGAGTTGTATGAGTTCCTCTTTCACTCTGTTGATTGTTTCCTTTACTGTACAGAAGCTTTTTAGTTTCATATAGTCCCACTTGTCTATTTTTGCTTTTGTTGCCCTTGTTAGCGTTATGTTCAAGAAATCCTTGTATTTAATATTGTCAAAATGTCCATACTACCCAAAGCAATCTATAGATTCAACACAATCCCTATGAAAACCTCAAGGGCATATTCCACAGAAATAGAAAAAACAATCTTAAAAATCGTGTAGATCCACAAAAGACCCTGAATAGAAAAAGCAATTATGAGAAAAAGAACAAATCCAGACGCATCACACATTCTGATTTCAAACTATGCTACAATGATATAGTAATCAAAAGAGTATGGTACTGGCATAAAAATATACACATAGACCAATAGAACAGAATAGAGCCCATAAATAAACCCCTGCTTATACAGTCAACTAATATTCACCAAGGGAGCCAAGAACACTCAATGGGGAAAAGATAGCCTCTTCCACAAATGATGTTGAGAATACTAGATAACCAAATGCAGAAAAATGAATTTGGATCCCTGTCTTACATCACTCACAAAAGTTAACTCAAAATGGATTAAAAACAGTAACATAAGACCTAATACCATACAACTCCTAGAAGAAAATATAAGGAAGAAACTGCTTGACATTGCTCTTGGCAATGAATGATTTTTTGGATATGATGCCACAAGACAAGCAACAAAAGCAAAAATCAACAGGGGGATTACATTAGGCTGTGGGCATTATGCTAAGTAAGACAAATCAGCGAGAAAGACAAACACTGTTTGATATCACTATATGAAGAATCAAAAAACCAAACTCGTAAGAACAGAGAGTACAGTGGTGGTTATGAGGGGCTGGGAGTTGGAGGAACCGGAGAGATGTTGTTTAAGGGCACAAACTTGCAACCAGTAGATAAATAAATCCTGGTGATCTAATGTGCAGAATAGTGATTATAAACAACAATAATGTATTATAAACTTCAAAGTTGCTGAGAGACTAGATCTTAATTTTTCTCACCACAAAAAAGAAACAATAATTATATGATATGATAGAGATGTTAGCTAATGCTATGGTGGTAATCATATTGTGATATATAAATGTATCAAATCAACATGTTGTACACCTTACGTGTACACTATCTTATATATTATATCTCAATAAAAAACTTTTTAAGTGATAAAATAATAAATACTTGTTTTATTGATAGAAGAGTGAGATAAGCAATTTGTGTAAAACTGATTTCATTCCCAAGCACTGTAATGACAGCCATCTTATATATTTACTCAAAGAGGCCTGAATAGAATGTGAAAGTAGACTAACGAGTTTATAAGAAAATTAACTGAAGAAGTGGAGACATAGGGACAGAAATGTTGAAAAACAGGACCCAGGAACAGGAGGGGACTCACTTTCTGA
The DNA here is from genome assembly GCF_021613505.1 of Equus quagga. NCBI lineage: Eukaryota > Metazoa > Chordata > Mammalia > Perissodactyla > Equidae > Equus > Equus quagga. The sequence continues at coordinate 50,824,851 of NC_060267.1, forward strand.
AGACTGGATTGTCAGGGACAGATTGCCATGTTGTAAAATGGGATTAATTTTGTAACTAATTTGTCATCTGTAGTCCCACCATGTCCCAGGGAACTATAATTTATTCCTAGGTGAAGTGTCTGTGCTGGTAGTCTTCGGGGCAAAAAGTTCTCTGTGATGGGAGGGATGGAAAGGAAAGACAGACTTTGTACTTGATGTCATTAGGAGCCCTGGATCTTTATGAGGCTTTTCGCTTTACGAGAAATGAAAGGAGAGAAAAGCTCGCCCTATAAATCCAATAATCATGTCCCCTTGATGTCCATCTCAACTTTTTTTCACTTACCCGCAAATTTTTCATCTTTCTGATTCCAATTTTCTAATCACCTGACTTTTTGTTCTTACTGTTAGATTCTTGTTTCTTTGCAGCCACAACACGTTCGTCATTTCACGGTGGAGACCTAAACTTCATTAAACAAAAATAATCTTTTCTTGGGCCCATGGGATGTAGAACTGACTCAGAAACAGTGCATCTGACTGATCCCACCAGCTGAGCTGAACTAATCATTCAGCCAGATCCCTGTGGCAGAGAAAAGAAAGCCACCTGTATTTATTTTAACACAGCTTTTCTGTATCAACTTTGAGGAAGAGAATGACATCTGACGTTAGAAAACCTTCGATCTCATATAAGGAGAAATTTAAGATTCAGCATCTAATTGGTGTTTGAACTTCAAAAAGTTTCCTTTTATACAGTCTCTGATGGCAGGGAAGATGTTAAACAGGGTTTCTATTGGCTGCTGGAAGATGGCGATGTCAGGGGATGGGACTATATAGTCCCCTTCCTGCTGTAGGAGCTGCCATTAAGGACCAGAAGGATTCTTTGTATGGTTTGGGAAAGCTGAGGCTGGTACCTGAAGATAGGAGGATCAGAATGACCATGAATGGACACTGCTTTCTCCAAGGTCTTGTTATTCTCCTCTTCAGTGTTGTAGCAAGTGATCAAGGTAAGCATCGCCTCACTTCCTAAGATCAGCAGAGTTACCGGATTAGCTCTAAGACTCTGGGGGAATGATCCCTGGGATTGTAAAGAGAACGCCTCTCTATTGGCCATTTGGTCTTGACCAAATGTGATCTTTAGTGACACTGAATGTTGAATTTTCTCCTGTGGGACTCTGTTTTTCAAGTTCAGCAGTGAGATGTTGCAGAGATAGAAAGTTTGTTTTCAGATTGACTGAGTCTGTGTTTCAGCCCCACAATACCTAAAAGCTCAGAAAATGTCTGATCACTTCCCAGTTTCTATGGATTATGGCCGAGGAACTTCCTCAGGGTGGGTCTCTATCTGTCCTTCCTGTACTCCATATCATCTCTGTCTCCACCAGTATTTTGGTATTTCTGCTCTTTTAGTCTATGGACTTGTGTGTGTGTGTGTACATATGTGTGTGTGTGTACATATGTGTGCATGTGAGAGAGAGAGAGGAAATGAGTGAACATAAGTTTGAAGAGTATGTAAAAGCTAAATGTGTGGGCATGCAAATGTCTGCCCAGTGGAAGTCAAATTTTTAGATATGCACTCATAGAACTTACACTCTCTAAGCCAGACTGCTGGGGTTGGTAGTGGTGGTAATGATGGGTGTGTCTGTGTATATGATGAAGGCAGATATGGAAACCTTCCTGCATATAAAGAAAGCCCTCCTAATGTAAACTATAATTATACTCTCAGATAACCCTGCACCTGCAGTCTAGGCCTGACTTTGACTTTCTTCTTCTTCCCCACAAACCCACAGCTCAGACATTTTTCTGCTTTACTGTAGTATTTTCCCAGCATTGGGTTCTTGGCAGAAATTTGCCTTCCTGCCTGTGGTGTTTTCCCTTCCTACCTCTTGGGTTGACTGGTGGTTCTCCAACCCCACCATGCAGCACAGAAAAAACTGATGCCAGATATCAGTGCTCATAGATGGACTTATATTAGAGCACTGAGGGCAGAAGAGGGATCTGCCTTAGAGACTTCAGGATGTTCCTCTCTTGGTCACTTTTTCCCTGCCCCACTGGGGTACTAGAACTTGTTCCATGACATCTTAAAGGATCTGCTATTTAGGAAGAACCTGTGCTTATGAATATCCTTATGGTGAATTTTCTCCCTTGTAGTTCTCTCAGATCCTACATGAAATCTAGTCTCCACTGGGCCCCTGACTCAGGAGAGTCCAAGATATCAGTGTTTGAGCTCCTGAAATGAGAATGATGTAGCCACATGCGTGGAAAGTCAACTGTTTTAGATATGGGCCTTTGTCCTATGGTTTGTCCAGAACACGTCAGAGTCATGCTTTAGCAATGCTCCTCATCTCTCTATCCCTTCCTTAACCCATGTTTCCTCCTTATTTCAAGCCCCTCCAGTCAGAAGTCTCTGTCTCTCTTCTTTGGGAAATTCTACTCCTCCGAACAGGAGCAAGAAGTTCTGCTCCTCACTCCCTTGTTGTACTTCTTGGGACTTTTCCATTCCTTGGGTTCTGGCCATAAGCTAATTATGGTTGTCCTTTTTCAGGCTTTTCAGGCTTTGCAGGCTTTTCAGGGTAGACGTGGACTCTTGAAAAAAAATACAGTCATGCATCACTTAATGGTGGGAATACATTCTGAGACATGTGTCGTTAGGCAATTTCATTGTTGTATAAACATCACAGAATGTACTTACACAAACCTAGATGATACAGCCTACCACATACCTAGACTATATGGTACTAATCTTTGGGACCGCCATCGTATGTGTGGTCCACTGTTGACGGAAACGCCATTATGCAGACACATGGCTATATAAAATTGGTACTCTGATTCCATTTTGGCCTCTCCATTAATGCTATGAGAACAATGAATAAGTTTCTCATTAGGCCAAGAAGAAGTCTCACCTCACTCAGACAAGCATAATTTTTCCTCAGAGAGAAGTTTTTGTAGAATCATATTGTTAAAGCATGTGTTCACACACTAAAGCACTCAGTTCACATGAATTCATCCCGTCTACTTGTGAAATTTCAACGTTGGCATCATGGTGTCAAAGGGCGTTAAATATTTCCTGAGCCTGGCACATGCTACAGAGTCTTTACAGTAAAAGTCACGTTCCACCAACTCCCTTTAGAGTCTTTCTGTACACTAAATCTCTGCTTTAATTGAGGGCATTGGATCATAAAGTTCCTGGACACCATTTTATATCCACTTTCAAAATTAATGATAAATTTTAAATTTCTTTCTGACCTGTTAAAATATCTTCTATGTCATTTGTATGGTTGCCAGTATTTCACTCTATTATTGAATCACAACTTACTTATCTAAGACTATTTGTTGTATATTTATGTTTTCTTTTATGATGCTGTGATGAAGTTTTTACAAATACATACATTGACCAAACACACTGACATAATAGAAAAGCCATTATTATTTTTTCAAGATAACCATTCTGAAGGCCTCTGATATATATTGCCCATCAGAATAGCTTTAATATTCAATAGCTTTAATTCAATAGCTTTAATTCTCTAAAACATTAACTGAGTATTATTTTTTTCATAACCTTGCCACAAGTGTATTATATCATGTTTTTTATCCATATTGACCCTATATATACAAATATTATCTTCTTTCTCATATTGCAGTCCTAAGATATCTGTTGTGACAATTTTTATTTTTTCTCCTGTTTTTCATTTTCTTATTTATTTATAGGAATTCTTTATAAGCTAACATCATTTACTGTTTGTCTTACTATTACTTACTCTTAGTATTAATGTCTATTTTGTAAATATGTTCCCCAATTTTTTGCATATTAATGTTTTTAGGGGTGTGTATGTGGTGGGGGGGTTATGTGACCAAATCTTCAATGCGTTACCTTTATGATTTCTGCCTTTAATGTGATGCTTCAAATGCCATTCTTCATCCCCAAATTACTTTTAATCACTTTATTTAATAATTTTATTTAGGGGGCCGGCCCCGTGGCAGAGTGGTTAAGTTCACGTGCTCTGCTTCAGTGGCCCAGGGTTTCACCAGTTCCAATCCTGAGCGTGAACATGGCACCACTCGTCAAGCCATGCTGAGGCGGCATCCCACATGCCACAACTAGAAGGACCCACAACTAAAATGTACACAACTATGTACCGGGGGCCTTTGGGAGAAACAGGAAAAATAAAATAAATAAAAATCTAAAAATAGTAATAATTTTATTTAATTTAATAATTTTATAGTTTCACTGAAGAGCATCTAAAACCTTATTGTATCTGAATTTATTTTGCTGTGTGTGATGGTGTTATGCCATTTGCACAAGATAGGAATTACACTTTAGATGGGTGAGACACTTTAGATACATGATAGTTCCATCACAAAATAAAATACAGCGGTGTGATATGGGCTTTATTCTGTGATACTATAAGGAGAGGTATATTCAATTGCTTAACAACCTGGCTAAAAGATGCCAGCCTGCATTCCAATTACAATTAAAGCAATCAGAAGGAGACTTCCCAGAAACTCACTACCATATCTATGCACCTATCAACAATTCTCCTCTGCTTCTTCAGTGGCTCCCATCTGAATCCAGTTCCTCCACTTGTGTACTAGATGCCGTCCCACCAACTCCCCTCAAGGGCATGCCTGAGGGAGTTCTCCCCCGTCTCTCACACCCCATCCATTCTTCACTTTCTACTGAATATCTACTAACATGCAAACATGTTGTTCTCTCTCCCATCTCAAAACAAATGAGCAAACTCTTGCTCCAATTTTCTCAACAGCTACTGCTCCTTATCTTTATCCCCTTTTACAGCAAACTCCTCCTGAGAGCCGTCTGCAATCACTCTCTGCAATTTCCCTCTGAATTATATCAGGTTTTTCTGCCCCCTCACTCTGCTGAAACTCCCCCCTGTAAAGCCCGTCAATGATCCCCACATCGCTAATTCAATGATCTGTTCTCAGTTGTTGTTGTTTCATTGGTTGGTTGGTTTTGATTGATATATCAGTAATATTTAGCAAAGTTGATGACTCCCTCCTTTCAGTATATTTCTTTATCTGACTTCTAAGACACAACACTCTTTTGGTTTTTATTCTACTTCACTGGTCACTCCTTCCTACTGTTGTTTGCTAAGTCAATCTCTTTTCCCAGAACTCTTAATTGTGGGGTGACCCAGGGACTCAATGCAGAGCCTCTTCTTTTTAATATCTCCAACCCACATTTGGTGATCACATTTAATCTCATGGTTACAAATATTTTTTATGTGCCATCAGCTCACAAATTTATATCTTGGGCCCAGCTCTCTCCCCACATACCCAAACTTGTATCTCCGTGTACTTGGCTTCTGCAGTTGGATATCTAATACACATCTCAAATTAACCCATCCAACTGAGCTCCTGATCCCCTCACCCCCGAAACAAACGTGTTCCATCCACAGCTCAGGCCAAAACCTTGCAGCCATCCCTGATTCTTCTTTTTCTCTCACATCTCCTACCGAGTCTGTCAGGAAGGTCTGTCACCTTTACAGCAAAATACTTCCAGGATCTGACATTCTTTTCATAGATTTTTCTATTTTATTAATCTTTTCAAAGAACCATCTTTGGACTTTGTGGTCTGCTCTATTTTATCAAACATTTTCTTCCCTTTTTATTGTTCCTTCTACTTTCCTTAGAAGTAGTCCCTTCTTTTCTCAATTTAAAGGAATCTTTATTTAATTAATTTTCATCTTTTTTATCTCTTATACTATAAGCACTTTAGCTATAAATTTCTCTCTAGGTACTGCTTTAGCTACATTTCAATGTTTAAAAAAGTGGAAATTTCATTTTCATTTTGAACCATTTTTACTTTATGATTTCTTCTTTGACCCTCAAACAATTTGCACATAGATTTTCTTTTTTTAATTTCCAAACATATAGGGGAATTTTTTTTTATCTTTTGGATTTATTTTTAACAATTTCATTTTGATCAGATTATGTGATCACTGTTGTACCAATTCTTTGACATTGCTTAAACTTATTCTATGGATGAGTACTAATCAATTTTTGTAAATGTTCCATTTATACTTGTTAGAAATGTGTACACTCTTTATTATGTGTATAAGATCTAATACCAGGTTAATAGATTAGGTCAAATCTTATAATTTTTGTTACTGTTTGTCTGCTTGACCTATCATTTATTGAGATAGATGTGATCTCCTTAGTTCCAACATCACTGAGTTATATATTTTGAGGCTTTTCATTGAAGACATATAGATTTTAAATTATTATATCTTCCTAGTGGATTAAAATATTTTTCATTACTGATTTATTTTCTGGTTCTTAATAATTCTTTGAATCTTAAAGTCTATTTTGTCTTCTATTAATATAAATATCACAGTTTTTATTTGTTTGTCTTTGCCCCATATATCTTATATGATTATTTGCAGATTTTCTGTATTCTAGTATTTTAGATATTTCTTACAAAGATTATTTGACTATTTTTTTTAAATATCTAATCTGATATCCTTTGTTTTTTAACTGACTATTATAACAGATTTATTTATTGTGGTTATTGATATATTTTGAGTTCTTTGCATCACTTGGAAATTCTCATCCATTATATTTTCAAATATAGCCCATTCCAACCTCTCTCTCTCTCTCTCACTGCTCTGCGCTCCCTCTCTTCTGGAACTTAATTACGCATATGTTATATCTTGTCATTTTATTTTCCATATTTCTTAACTTTCTTTTCGGTTTTTTTATTTCTTTGACTCTTTGTTCCACATTCGTGGTAATATGTGGGACTTACATTCCAGTCCATTTACTCTTTGTTCATGTGTATCTGGTCTGACGTATAACTCATCCAGTGAGTGTTTTATTTTAACTATTATACTCTTCATAATTAAAAGTTCTATTTGTTTTTCAAATGTATCTGCTCATTTCCAATAAACTCTTGTAGTTGCACATCTTCTTGATTTTATTCATTTTTAAAATATTTTATATATGGCTGTATGTTCTTTATATGATAAATCCATCGTCTGAGTTTGTTGGAAATCTAAAATTATTGTTTGGTTTCTATTGGTTCATTCATTTACTGTTCATCTATCCATCAAATATTTACTGAGTGTTGTGCGTCAGGAAAGTTTGTAGGTACTCATGATATAGCAGTGAACAAAATTTAAAGAAAAATCTCTACCTTTCTGGAGCAGATTCTGGAGGAGGATTGATAAGACACCAATATATGCAAGTAAATTTGATATTTTATCAGATGATTTGTTATGTGGAAAGAAAGAAAGAGAGGAAGAAGGGTGATGGGGTAAAAGATTATTAGGTAGACTAGTTTGCAATTTTATATGTATTGTTGGAAGAAAGCCTCTTTGAGACGGTGGCTTGCCTCCTCCTGTGCTAACTATTTGGTACTCATGAAGGTCTAAACTGGGGATGATTTCCTTAACAAGAGACTTGTTTCTGCTACTGCCAGTAGCCCAGGTGACCACCATAGCTCCTCACAACACATTTGAGCCCTTATATGGTCCTGATGTAAGGGGAGTCCTCATTACAGTTCCCACATTGCTCCTCAATACAGGCCCAAGGCATAATATCCTTAAAAGGGCTCCCATCCGAATTTTCCCAGAGCTAACCTGTTTCTCCTGCTTGTTTATATCTTATATATCAGACTGGTCTCATGGATTGTTCCTTGGTTGTTCTTTGAAGCATTTCCTCCACATACTGGAGGGTTCCCCCAGAGTACCTGGTACACTATATTGCTAGATATAATAGTCCTTCATTGCCCTCAAATAGGCACCAATGTTACAGCGGTAAACACAGTTCACAGTAAAGCTCATAGGCTAATGAGGGACCTGGACAACATTAGGCTAAGTGAAATAAGTCCGACAGAGAAAGACAAATACTATATGATATCACTTATATGTGGAATTTCAAAAAGCTGAATTCATAGAAACAGAGTAGAATGATGGTTACCAGGGTCTGGGGGCTGGTGGAAATGGGAAGGTGTTAGTCAAAGGGTACGAACTTCCAGTTAGAAGACAAATAAGTTCTGGGGATGTAGTGCATAGCATTACGATTATAGTTCACAAAACTGTTTTATACAGTTAAAAGTTGCTAAGAGAGGGGCTGGCCTGGTGGTGTGGTGGTTATGTTTGCACACTCTGCTTCTGTGACCTGGGGTTCATGGGTTCGGATCCAGGGCACAGACCTACACACCGCTCATCAAGCCATGCTGTCAGGGTGTCCCACATACAAAATAGAGGAAGATTGACACAGATATTAGTTCAGAGACAATCTTCCTTAAGCAAAAAGAGGAAGATTGGCAACAGATGTTAACTCAGGGCCAATCTTCCTCACCAGAAAAAAAAAAGTTGCTAAAGATAGTAAATCTTAAATGTCCTCACTGCAAAATAGAAATGATAACTATGTGAGGTGATGAAGGCATTAACTAACACTAATGTGGTAATCCTTTTGTAATACATAAGTGTAAGTGTATAAATCAACTCCTTGCACACCTTAAACCTACAAAATTTTGTATGTCAATTATATCCCAATAAAACTGGAAAGAAAAGTTAAGGCTACTTTAGGAACACAATATAAAGTCAAAGAATATACTTAGGAGTGGTCTAGGAAGGCTTCCTGAAAGAAATAAAATGTAAGGGGATACGATGTATTGTAGAATTCAAATTGTTTTAGATACAAAGCTAAACACCTATGCCTGTTATATCCATATAACAGAGGTCCCCGTATTCTTGTATGTGCACACACACATATGTTGATATATATCAAGCCCTCCATATCCTTATTTATTTTCTTCTATATTGGTCAAATGTTAACAAATAAGTATGTGAATAAATATATAAATGATTCATGGATATGGCAATGATTTTAAATGAACAGGCAACAAAAGCAAAAATAGACTAGTGGAGCAATATCAAACTAAAAAGCTTCTGCACAGCAAAGCAAACATCAGTCGTGTGAAAAAGCAACCGATGAAATGGGAGAAAATATCTTCAAACCATATATCTGATAAAAGGTTAATTTCCAAAATACGTAAGGAACTTCTACAAATCAAGAGCAAAAAAACTCCTAATAACCCACTTTAAAAATTGGCTAAGGACTTGAATAGACATTTCTCCAAAGAAGACATACAAATGGCCAACAGGTCTACAAAAAGATCAACATCACTAATCACAAGGGAAATATAAATCAAAATCATAATGAGATATCACCTCACGCCTGTTAGGATAGCTATTGTCAAAAAACCCAAAAATACATGTGTTAGCAAGGTTATAGGAAATTGGAACTCTTCTGGGTATTTATCCACATTAAGTGGGTAAATTGTATCTCAATAAAACTGTTACCAAAAATCTGTGATTTATAGCGATGCCTCTGTTTTCATCCTTGGTATTGTTAAGTTCATTTTTTCAATCTTCTTGATTAGTATTGCTTGTTGTTTATCAATTTTCAATGAACCACATTCAAAGGGGGTTTTCTGTATTTTCTCTATCTTATGTTTGCCTCCTTTTTCACTAATTTTTGTTTCCATCTTTATTAATTCCAGCGTTCTACTTCCTTTAGGCTTTATTTGCTCATCTCCTAGTTTCTTAAATGGAAGTTTGCACTTTTTTTTCCATTTTCAGTCTTTCCTCTTTTCTAAATCTACGTATAAAATTTCCATAGGCACTACTTTAGTTGCATTAGAGGAGTTTAGTTACATCATATTTTTATAATCATTATTTCACAATGTTTTCTAATTTTTTAAATTTATTTCTAGACCTATGTATTTTTTTGGAAGAGTGTTACTTAATTTCCCAAAATTTAGGGATTGCTAACTATATTTTCTTATTAATTGTTAATTTAATTTCACTGTGGTCAGAGAAAGCATTCTGTGTGAATTCAATTATCTGAAAGTTTTTGTCCTATCATTTGGTAATTTTTGATAAATCTTCCATGTGCGTTTACAATAATATGAATGCTTTCATCGTTGGGTGCATGTTATAAATACATTATTTAGTTAAATGTGTTGATCATGTTGTTTTACATCTCCTATATTCTTCCTTCTTTATTGTCTACTTGGTCTAGCTGCTATGAAAAAGTTATGTTAAAGTTCCCCCATTTTGATTGTGAATTTGCTTATTTCTTCTTTTCATTCTATAACGTATTACTATATACTTCAAAGCTATGTTTTAACATCTTTCTTGGATTTTAATATCTATAACATCTTTATTAAGGGCTTATCCCATTATAATGGTGAAAATTCCCTCTTTAACTCAATTAGTGTATCTTGTCTTAAGGCTACTTTTTGTGATATTGAAACAGCTACTCCAGTTTTCTTACGTTAGTGTTTACATAGTACATACTTTTTTTGCATCATTTTACTTTCAACCTTTCTGTGCCTTCATATATAAGGTGAATATCTTGCAAGTAGCACTTACTTGAATGTTGCTGTTGTATCTAGATTGGCTTTTACTTGAAGCATCTAATCCATTTATTTTTAAATGCAATTGCTCATATCACTTGGGTAGTATCTACCATTTGCTTTTAATTGACCCACCTGCTTTATATTCCTTTTTATCTCCTATTTTGCATTAAACAAATGTTATTGTTCCATATTTTCCTCTTTTCCTTTGATTCAGCAGCTTTACTAGGTGTGGAGGTTTTCATGTCTTTCTGGGAATCTCTGAGCTTCTTGAATATGTGAGTTATACATTTCATCCATTTTTTTTAATTCTCAAAATATTATCTCTTCAAATACTGCTTCTGCTGCTCTCTCTCTGTCTCTTCACTGCTTTTTCTCTTCTCTTCTCTCTAGAACTCCCCTAAGTCACTAACTCCGTCTTGAAAAAACTACCTAAAATTCTTTTCAACCAATTCATTCAATTCTTAACTATAGACTTTTATTGTCAGTTGGTAACTTTTACTTTGGTATTTTTAATATATTTACAATTACTTGTTAATTGTTTTTTATCTTTTCACCAGTTGTTCTCTCCTTTCCTCTTTTTTCCTAAATATGTTGATCATGGTTAAAATTATTATCTGCTAACTCCAACATTTTTATCGTGTGTATTTCTGCCTTCTCTTATCTTCCTTTTTTTCACTTTAATTTGTCATGTGATTCCCATCTTTTTACATGCCATGTAACTTTTTACTGAATGCTAAAAATTGGGTATGAAAAAGTAAGATACTGCAGATATATTTTCTAACACCAGAAAGGATTCATCTTTTGCTCTGCTTGGCAGGTGGAGGAGGAGGTACTGATAAACCAAGTGTCTAAAGACAACCCAGAACTGAGCTGGAACAAGTCTGGGTTGCAGTTCTGGTAACACTGAGTCTACCTCTGCTTTTCCTCTGTTCCCGTGGTGTGGGCTTTCAGGGATTTCAGTTGAGAGCCTGTGAAGAATAATGCTGCAATGTTTTGGTAGCTCAGCACCCAAGAGAATGAGGGAATATCCACTCTGCTTTCCAAGATTTTTGACATAGTTCTTTAGCCTCCTGCCCTCCACAGATTTTATACTGGGCAAATATTTGAGAAGAAAGCCTGTTATGTGGGAGTGGCCCTCAAGTCTCCAATTCTGTCACTGTAACACCAAGTAACCCCTAAAGTTATGCTGCCTTCTCTGTCCCAGCAGTAGTCCTCTGCCTTACCGAAGCCCAGATCCTGAGCCATTAACTCATACACTAAATTGGGACATTCCCTTAGAGAAAAAGAAGCTGGAGACCTTTGGTTAACAATGAAATTATCTCCACTCTTCGGAATTTTAGCATATAGTAGTCGCACCTTATCTGCAGGGAATGTGTTCCAAGACCCCCAGTGAATGCCTGAAACCACAGATACCACCGAACCCTATAGGTAGTATGTTTTTTCCTATTCATACATACCTATGATAAAGCTCAACTTATAAATTAGGCATAGTAATAGATTAACAACAATAACAAATAATAATATAGAACAATTATTACAATAGACTGTAATAAAAGTTACCATAGATCTTAGCAACCTCAGCATGATCTCTTTCCTTTCCTTATTAAGTGGAGAACTTTCACCTTTTCACTTAAAAGAAGCACTTTATGGCTTCTCCTTGGCATATCCAAATTGCCAGCATCATTACTCTTGCACTTTGGGGCCCTTATTAAGAAAAATGAAGGTTACTTGAACACAAGCACCGAGGTACTGCAACAGTTGATCTGATAACCAAAAGGGCTACTAAGTGACTAATGGGTGGGTAACATAAGCATGGATACCCTGGACAAAGGGATGATTCATGTCATGGGTAGGATGGAGCTGGCTGGAGGGCTCGAGATTTCATCATGATACTCAGAATTGTGTGCAATTTAAAACTTATGAGTTGTTTATTTCTGGAATCTCCCATTTAATATTTTCAGACTAGAGTTGACTGCAGGTAACGGAAATCATGGAAAATGAAACCAAAGATAAGGACAGACTGCTGTATTTAGTCCATGTTGTATCCACAAAAATCTAAAATCTTTACTTTTTTTTTCTATTTTCCAGCTTTTTTAGTTGTACACAGTAGGACCATTGGCCTGCTGTGAATTCCTCCATTCTTCTTGGAAGCAGAATTTCTAGGTTTTATTTTCTACTTCATCATTTACTTAAAGGGCAATCTTGATAGACATTAGTTAACCTCCCTTTACGTCACTTTACTCATCAGTAAAAAGGAGAGAATAATAATACAGTGAGTCCATCAAAATTGTCTATTCAAGTGCTTTCAGAGCAGGACTATAATCTATTTCTGCTCTGTGTGGGGTTAGCAATACATGATATTTTTTCCCCAGAAAACAAATAAGTCCAAATTTTGAATCATTGCAATTCCTGACATGAAGTCTAAGTAGCAATTAGATTTGTTTGGGAGAAGGAACAATATTCTCTGATTCCCAGTGGAGTCTGGCCAATGTCAATCCAGATCATCTGACATCATCTTTCATGTGAGGTTGCCCAGTCTACTTGAAGAGGAATACCGTTTTCGAAATTAAGTATCCAGATCTGGAGTCTGAAGCCTAGAATCATAAGTGAAATATTCTCGGGCAAACTGTGGCCTGTCTTATGATCCACTGATTTTTCAGGTCTGAATGACTATAAGAAAAAGAACAATTCTGATTGGTATAGAATTCATAACTGCTACCTAAAGCTTCTGATGAGCTTAGCCCTGTTCTTCACTTCATTCCCTTTAATCTAATCCTTCTAACTCTCAGGTCGATGGCACCGAAATGTGTGTGGTTCCTCAGAAATCCATCCAGCTGCTAGCCCATTACAGTGACTCTGAACTCGTCTACCTGCTCAGAGTAAAGATTCTAACATTTCCTGTATATCTCTCTCAGATGCTATGCAGAACTCTACAAATCAAAAGGTTACCTCTGATAGGACCTACGTAACACCTTCTATCTCAGACTACTCACTAGATTATTTTCAACTTAATTTTTCCTGTTCTTTCCCATTTTTCAACCCTATGACTCTCTGATCGCTAGGAAACCAGATCCAGATGCTGCCCAGGGGCAACAATTCCATATCTGGCCCAGCAGGCTCTGCAGCCTCAGAGGAGAGCACTGCTCACTGCTCAGGTGAGGGGGTCCTGTAGACAGAAAACCCTTCTCATTCACTGTTAAATGTCCCTTTGGCATGACTCTCTCTCCTCAGACAGCAGACAGCTCTGCCTGGTGAACGGGGGAAGTCACTGTGCCGGCAGAGTGGAGATCCTTCACCAGGGCTCCTGGGGCACCATCTGTGATGACAGCTGGGACCTGAGTGATGCCCAAGTGGTATGCAGACAGCTGGGCTGTGGAGAGGCCTTCGATGCCACCATCTCTGCTTACTTTGGGGCGGGATCAGGCCCCATCTGGCTGGACGACCTGAAATGCACAGGAAAGGAGTCCCATGTGTGGAAGTGCCCTTCCAGAGGCTGGGGACAGCAGAATTGCAACCACCAGGAGGATGCAGGGGTCATCTGCTCAGGTAAGGTCAGTGCATTGTCCTGTGGCTGAAAGAATGGAAAGTTCCAAGGAAGCTGGTGTCTGAATACTGGGACAATAGAAAATGGAGGGGCTAGAGAGGCCTGAGACATCTACCCAACAACCCTGAGTACACAAAGCATCTGTGAATGATGGGCTTCATTTACTCTCTTCTTATAAGTCTCAACTGCCATTCTTGTCTTCTCCAGAGGCCTTACCTGACAAAATACTTTATTCTCTTATCCCAATTAAAATTCATCTTCATAATTTTTTTTATAATTTACTTTTTGTAAGAGTGAAACATTTGCAAATCACCACACGTACTCCCTTTGTACAGTGAGCCTATTAGAGAGAGGGACAAGAATGAGGATGTACTTTCCTCAGTTGGATTGTTTTTGTACGCATAGCGTGAGACACTGTTTTGCACTAGGTTAGTAGAAGTAGAGGCATAGGGGATATCATTAAACAAATCAGAGAGGAATTTATGGATTTATGGCAAATTGCAAATCTCCTTTGCAAATTTAAACTTAAATATTCATACCTCTTTGGCCAGTAGGACCAGAGAACTGTGGATGAAATGCTCTGAGTCACAGGTTCTCCTTCCATTGTCACTAGAAAAGGTTCTTTCTCCATTTTTTCTTTTAAAACATCTGTATAGACTCAGATTTTGGAGGGATACTTAGCCATGCACTGGCAAGTCAGTGGTGGAGGCAATAAAACATTAATTTTTGTGTTTTATGGTAAGAGATTATATAGTTTATACCTGATGGCTTAAATGATATGAGAATTGTATTTGGGGGTTTATTTCATAAGAATGGGAGTAAGGGAGTAAACACAATTTTTGAAGAAGGTAGAAAGGCTTATAGTAGCTGAGCAGGAGGGGAATGTCAATAGGAGCTGACAAAGGGCACATAGGGGTCTCTCTGAACAGCACTGAGGATCCAAGTGTGATGTGGAGAATGCTACATGTGCCTAAGGACACGGGATATTTATACAGCAAGAGCCCAGACAAGGATATATCTGACCACAGTTTTCATTTTGCCTTGGGTAGCATTGATTCATATAAATCAACACCCTATGCAGAGGCAGTTTCCCTTTCTATGTGCTATCCAGGCCTCTCATAAACTCCTCAGAAGGCTTAAAACTGTCTACTTGTTTTCTCCTCCACTAGGAGAAGGCTTTAGGTTAAAGCCCTACAAATATAAGAACATTGTTTTATTGTGATTTACACTCCCAGCATCTACCAATGTTCCTGGAATATGGCAAACTCTAAAAAGATGTTTGTATTTTGAATAAAACGACATGAAAATGGACTCTCACTGTTGCCTTTGAATACCTTTTTCCTATCTAAATAACAGACCTGTGCACAGAGTTTAGCTATGCCTCCTTTGAAGCCTCTCCTCTCTCTCCATTATCATCATTTCCCAAACAGAGGCTCAATTTTTGCCTATTTCTGGGCCTCCAGTGACCCACTCTCCTTGCCCTTTGCTGCACCTCAACAGAAAGGTCATGCTGACCACCTCTAGCTTTCAAGGCTGAGTGGTCAGCCCAAGGTAGAGAGCAAGTTTGGTCTTCAAGGAAAATTTTGATCTTTTTGTATCTCTGAGTGGCCAAATACCACATCCAATGGAGACAGTTCCCCTATCTCAGGCAACACTGTGTTCTGTTCCACCCAGAATAGTAGAGCCTGGAGTGATGGATAAGAGCCAAAAGGATACAGAGGCAGGTGAGGCTGATGGTCAGAGGCCCTGAGAGTTCATTTGGATGCAGATAATTAACAGCTATAGGCAGGATAGAGAAGGCAGTCTTGGTCTGAGAGGAAGAATATACATGGTATCCAGATGAAAGATGATGAAAACCAACCTGTTCAACCTGTTCAGCCTTGCTGTCTTTCTTCTTGAGATAAAATTGAGCCCCAAAGCTATAACAATGAGAGGGGACATTTCTTCTGGCCAAAAGAGCCCTGAGCAGAAGCTGAGATGTAGAAAATGGAGGATCTCCCAGGCTCAGGCACGGGTGCAATAAGAGTAGTTTCCTGAAGACCTGGCCCCCTGAGATCCCTCCAATGACTCAGGTTGACGTCTTTCTTACAAATGGGCTGAATTTGGAAAATGGAGGCCACCTATGTGAGAGAAGAATAGAGGTGACGTACCAAGGAGAGTGGGCCATGATATATGCTTAACACATGACCTGAAGGAAGATGAGATGTTGTGCAGTAACCTGGGACGTGGAGCTGTCATTGAGAACAGGAAACAGGACAGAAGAGGCTTTCTGGAAGCCAACAGTATTCTCTAACTCTGTAACCTCGAACAACTCACTCTTGTGACAGAACCTCCCCAGGTCTGTCTGCTCTGGCCCAAAATAAGAACACAGTACTTGAGCATCCACAATATTAATTACACCCTTTAAAGCTTGTTGATCTTTAATCTTAGCATTGAAAGAGGCCATATTTTGCTTGGTGTGGGCCTGGGTGCCTTCTTTCTTTTTGATCAAAATAACAGTGTGTATCTCTTCATATTTATGGCCCAATATGTGAACCTAGTTCTCTACAGTGTAAGACATGGATTCCAAATTTTAGGGATTTTTGTTACTTTCCATTTTTGTTATGTTGATCCTTCGGGGCTTCTGTGGCATTAGGTTAAATTTATTAATTCTAAATTCGGTAGTCCTTGGTAAAACTGCTTTTTCTCTGCCACCTCTTCTGCTTAGGCAGAATTTCAGAAATGTGCCCTGACTTTTTTCAGGTCAGGTCAAGAGGACTGATTTCCATTAAAAGGACAAAGAGCTGGACAGGAGCTATCAGTGTAAGCACAGTCTTCACCCTAAAAATTTCACTCCCTCCTTTCAGATGAACCAGTCAGGAGTTCAGCTAGGAGCTCCATGTCAGTTGGGCTCTTCCTCAGCCCTCATTTGTACAGAAACTTCGTTTACTTTCCAATAAAAAGAGAAATGGCACCAAACAAGTGGATGTTATCTGCTTTAAGCCCAAATTCTATTTTAACTCAGACAACAACTGTGGAATTATCGGATTATTAAAACTTCACTTTTCACTAACGATACCAGTCTTGCACAGATATTAATATGTCCTTACCAAATCATAAACCAATGAAAGGATTTCCGGATCATAGTCAATATGGAAATGTGGGGTCATGTTACATGACACGCTGAAAAAATTTGTGTTGATGGGAAAGCCCTAGAATGAATCTTCTTTACAATCAACTTTATTTTTCAAAAGATATGTGTAAGTTATTTTTTTCTCTCGGTGTCTTACACTTCACTTCTGATGTGTATATATTTAATTACTATAAAATTTATTTTAGAGATTGATAGCAAGTAGGGTTTTTATGTTATTATTTTTAAATCTATCCCTAAGTTTTTCAACACTATTTATTGAATAATTTATCTTCTCTAATGATTTAAAATATTAACTTTTTCAAATACCAGATTTCTATATGTGTGTATATGTGTGTGTGTCTCTGAGTCTATTAGATATTTATATTCTGCTCCATTACACTGTAGTCTATCGTTACACACGAACATAGTTGGTTTTAATATTTTTAATATCTTATCCCCTCATATCAGCCTTCTGTTTCGTAAATTCCCTTGCAATTTTTACATATTCTTCCATGTGAATTTTTAAATCAAGTAGAAAATGAAAAAGAATTAATAGTAATTTGCATTAGAAGGCTCTATACTGATGTGTACAAGACCTTATTGATTGTTCAGCATATATTTCAGTATCTAATAGTGTCAGGCTAAGTAAAATAGCATACAAGAAGTATTTCTTTCTTGTTCTTTCTAAGTTTGTGATCTCATGGGATTAATGTAGAAACTAACAACTTATTATGTAAAAAGTGATTATGAGTAGCCTATGACCAACCTCCCAACCAGAGCAGACTAGGAGTCCTAACCTGAGTCTCTCTGGAGAGATGGAAATGAAGAAATGAAGGACAAGCAGATCATCTTCTCTCTCACCGTTCATTCTTGTATAAGAGGTCAAGCTGATCCTTCAATTCTTTAAATCCTGTGGTGTCGTTCCTGTTCTTTCCTGCTCTCTGTAGCAGATTTTTATTTTTTTAGAACATTCTTTCTGAAAATCTATCATACCTGCCTCAAAGTGCGCATACTTATGCAATCAGAGTCCTTTACCAGAAAAAATTCTACCACTTACATAAATAATCATGAGCACACTCAAAAACCAGGCAAGTGTCTAAAAAATTGTTCCTTATGATTTGGAGAGGGGAGGTTCATTGAATTATCTTTCCTCTATGCAAAATATGGTCCCTGGATGACCAAATCATGATCATGAGTCTCTCCCTTGGTCTCCTTCCTTCAGTCATACCTCATACCGTCCCGACTTAGTCTACCACACATCCCACCCACACTCCACTTCCACAAAAGTTGCTTCCCTTTTTCATTCTCCCTTCCGTCCATTTGTAGCTCTTAAGATTGTTTTTTCTTGTTTGCAGTGGGAGAAATGGAGAGTAGCAGAGTTAGGAGGTGGAAGGGAGAAACCCAGGGTAATAAAGTGTGTCCACTTATCTGTGGACAGCTTCTTTCACAATCAGCCCAACTAAGAAATTCTTGTAATTTTTCACCTTCAAAACTTATCAGAAAAATAAAATGTGAAACCTTTTTTTGTTCCACAAATACTGGATACTGGCCATGTTTTCCTCTTTTTTTTTTCTTTTTTTTCTTTTAATTTTCTTGTTGGATAAGCCAGACAGAGAAACACAAATACTGCATGATTTCACTCATATGTGGGAGATAACTAATACATGGATAAAGACAACAGATTAGTGGTTACCAGAGAGGAAAGGTGGGGCAGGGGTGATGGGCGAAAGGGATAAAGGGGCACATATGTATGGTGATGGATAAAAATTAGACTACTGGGGATGAGCACTATGAAGTGTACCCAGGAACTGATAAATAATAATGTACACTGGAAATTACACAATGTTATAAACTATTATAATCCTAATAAAATTACTTGGAAAAAAATAAATAAATAAATGTGAAATCTTAAAGGCGAACTAGTTATAATATCTATACTTCCTCCCTTGAGTCTGTCTACAGTTTGGCATGCACTCATGATTTTCCCCTATCCTCAGTCACTTGAGGATTGGCCCCTGAAAGAGAGCTGGCCAGAAATCTATCCCAAGAAATCTCAGGATGGTCCTCTAAACTGGTCTGACTGATAGGCCTTTAATCTCTTGAATCCCTTGATTCTTTTTTAACTCTGGATTAGTTCAGCTCTTCATATCTCTGCATCCAAGTTCGAATTCCCACTACAGTGCACTTTCGTTGGGTCTTGGAGTTTCAAAACCCCTAAATAAGGACTTCAGATTTCTAACCAACTTCAAGGTATATGTTCCTGGGATTTAGCCATTCCAAAATGACCTTGCAAATCCTTCTGGAATTCTCATCAGAAACTCGCTCATGAAAATGCAATTCTGACACTAACTGTAAAGTTCTCTCACCATGCCCCACCCCTGAAAAAGAAAAGCTTTCAAACATTTCCTGTGAAATGTTGTTTCCAATTGCTGAGCCAAAATCATGAACACTCACTGGGTTTGTTTGTTTTCTCTTAGGATTTGTGCATCTGGTTGGAGGGGATGGACCCTGCTCAGGGCAAGTAGAAGTGCATTCTGGGAGAGACTGGACTCCAGTGTCTGATGGGAACTTCACACTCCCCACTGCCCAGGTCATCTGTGAGGAGCTGGGGTGTGGCAAGGCTGTGTCTGTCCTGGGGGATGTGCCCTTCAGAGAGTCAGATGGACGAGTCTGGGCTGAAGAGTTCTGGTGTGAGGGGCAGGAGCCTGAGCTCTGGTTCTGCCCCAGAGTGCCCTGTCCAGGAGGCTCTTGCCACCACAGTGGGGCTGTTCAAGTTGTCTGTTCAGGTGAGATGCAGAGCAGAACTTGAACCTCCCTGCATACCGTGCTAAGGAAAACTGGGATGTGGCTGAAATCCTATTTTCTCCCATCAGAGTACACAGAAGTCCGGCTCATGAAAAATGGCACCTCTCAGTGTGAGGGACAAGTGGAGATGAATATTTCTGGAGAATGGAGAACGCTCTGTGCCTCCCACTGGAGCATGGCCAATGCCAATGTTGTCTGTCATCAGCTCAGCTGTGGAGTCGCCATCTCTACCCCAAAAGAAACATACTTTGTGGAAGGAGGTGACCAGGTCTGGGAAGCCCAATTTCACTGCTCAGGGGCTGAGTCCTTCCTGTGGAATTGCCCTGTGACTGCCCTGGGCATTCCTGACTGTACCCATGGAAACACAGCCTCTGTGATCTGCTCAGGTAAGAGAGAGGGAGGGGCTAACTGGTACTTAGGATGCTCCTTGAGTGAAATGTCTCTAAGAGCAGAAAGTGTGGAAAAACTGGCTTCAAAAGAAAGATATTTCATGGTGAGATATGGTTCTTCTCATTGTTCATTCGTTTTTCAGGTCAAGGCAAGAAGTGTTAAGAGGAATAAGATTTTTTAATAAACATTTTTACTTAAGCATAGTCATAGAGAACAATGTATAAGCAATAAGTGTATATCTTAGTCATGGCCCAACTCAGATCAATAAAGAGAGCATTAACAGCACTCCAGAAGTCATCATTACATCCCACTAATCATTATACCCTCCCTCCTCTCCAAAGAAAACAACTTTCCTAACTTCTACTGCCATAGAATATTTTTATCGATTTTTGAACTTTATATAAAATTATGTAGCATGTTTTCTTTTCTGTCTAACTTCCTTAACTCTACATTATGTTTGGGATTCCTTCATGTTGCTGTTTATAGCAACACTTGACTCATTTTATTGCTGTAGAATATTCCGTTGAATGATCACATGACCATGTATTGATCTATTCAACTGATGGTAGAAATGTGAGTTGTTTCCAGCTCTTGAATATTACAAATACAATGCTATAAATTACCATGACAGGGATTTTTGGTGCAAATATGTATTGTTTATTTTATGTGTTTAACCCTTTGTGTTTTATTTTTACTCTCTTAATAGTATAGTATTCTTTGATGAACCAAATTCTTAATCTTAATAAAGTATAACTTATCAATCTTTCCTGTACATTGAGTGTGTCTTACATCCTTTTGAAGAGAACTTTGCCTACCCCAAGATCATAAAAATATTTTATGAGAGTATCTTATAGAAGTTTAATAATTTTTCTTTTGCATATAAAATTGTACAGTCCTTCTGGGATTGATATCTGTGTGTGGTGTGAGATAAGGGTCAAGTTTCTTATTTTAATGTGGATATCCAATTGACTCAGAATCTTCTCCTGAAAAGACTCTCTACCCCACTGCAGTGCCACCTTTGTCATAAGCAGAGTGCATGTACATCTGAGTCTTTCTAGACTCTCTATTCTCTTCCATTGTATCATTTTTCTATCCTTGCACAAAACTACAGTTTCTTAATTATTGCAACTTTATAGTAAGTCTGGATAACTTTACTTTAAAGGAGCTACTTTACAGTAACTCCTCTAACTTTGTTGCTTTTCTTGCCAATTGTGTTGGTCATTCTTGGTCTTTGGCATTTTCATATAACTTTCAGAATCAGCTTGCAATTTTTCAGCAAAAAAAAATAACATAGCTGTATCTTGATTGAGGTTACATTTAATCCACGTATGAATTTGGAGATGAATCGACTTTGACAATATTGAGTCTCCCGATTCTTTTACCTGGTATATCCCTCCATTCATTTTAAGTCTTCAATTTCTCTCAGAGGTTTTGCACATCTTTTACTAGGTTTTCTCCTGGGCATTTTACGTTTTTAGTGAAGATGTCCTAGGAATGAATCCTCTCTGACTTATTTTCACCTTTTATTTTTAATTTTTTTTATTTTGACATTATTTGGTATTTACAGAAAAGTTTCAATAGTATAAAAATTCCCGGATAACCTTTATCCAGATTCTCCAATGTTAGTATTTTGCTGTAATCTCTGTCTGTCTCTCTTTCCTCCTGCCCCATTTCTCCCTGAATAGGTGAAATCTTTCTGAATTCGTAGCTAACATTTGTAGGTTGCTAATATGACGCCCCTTTACCCCTAAAATACTTGAAGGAATTTCCTTACATAACCACAGTACAATTACCAAATTTCAGAAATTAACATTGCTATAATATTATTTTCTAGTCCATAAGCTTTATTCCGATTTTATTAACTGATCCATGTACAGTATTCATGGCAAAAAAGAAATGCAAGGTAATGTGCTGCATTCTGTTTTCTCCATTTACTCTCCTTTAATGTGGAACACTTTCTGAATCTTGCTTTATTTAATAACACTGGCATTTGTAAAGAATACAAGCCAAGTATTATGCAGAATGTACCTCAATTTGAGCTGTGACAATACAGAAGAGAATTAAATACTGTGGGAGCACAGTAAATTGATATTGGGGTCTATCCCACATGAACACAAATTGGCTTTGACTTTTTTCCAAAGTAGAAATTGAAAAGAAAGCATTAGCCAGATCAATCACAAAACATCAATCTTCCTTAACTGTTGCACAGTTTGAGCTGTTCATATTATATTGGATACAGCTGTTGCTACAGGGAGCACTACTTTAAGATTTCTGTAATCTACTGTTAGTCTGCAGGATTCATTGGTTTTTCCCACCGGTCATATTGGAGAGATCCTTAAATAAGGCCTACATTCTTGATGTCCCCAAGGTATCTTATGCTATTTTGAATTAGTCACTTGAGTGGGTTTAGGTAATTCTAAGGTTCCCACTTAGCAGCCCCAATTAGAACAGAATGAAAAGCATAACATCACTTTTCCCAATGGTTTGAGTAAGGGAAGAGTCCTCAATTCAGACATCACATCCATTCCTATAATACATTCAAGCAAGGGCAAGGCAAAAACATACATTATTTTTATTTATAAATTTTTACTTTTAGCCATACTTTTACCTGCAAGCTTTCTACAATTATATCACCATATCCTCCTAAATTAATTATATTGCTTTTTCATTTACCATTGTCAGGTTTAGGTATAGACAGTACATTGAGCACCAAAAATCACAATATTATTCCTCACTGCCCTCAAGCCATTTTCCCCTACCAATTGGAATAACTTCCTATCCCCTGATGGTGGCTGTGCCCTGGCCCACCTGTCATTCAGAGTCATAATCCTCTCTTTTACCTTGCATCATTTTAACCTGCACTGGCTCTGACAGATCCATAGATTCCTCTTTTGTGTAATCAGTGAATAGTTTAAATTCATCAAGCCTGGGAGTAACCAAATGAATTTGCCCTGGTCTTTTTACAGTTTGAGGAGTTTGGGGACAGCTAGACCACCTAATCTCTTATGGTGATTCATAAAATTTTGGTGGCTACTCCATCTGTCTCCTCCTGTTTCATTCCATTTTTAATCATCCAGCTGAACACTTCCACCCAGTTTAATTGCCCCAACGTGTTTTTATAACCTATTGTTTCCTTTCTTTGAAAAATTCTAATCATTTTCCCATTGTTTAGCACCATTTGCAGTTGTTGGGCAAGAAGATCCACAACAGTTACCCTGATATCATCTCATCTCCCAAATAACAGCCAGATAGGGAGCCCAAGCAGCAAAAGCCCCTTTTATCACAGGGTCAAAAGCATAGGATCAGGAAAATTTTAGTATCATCATATAACCAATGCAAACATGCTTGCATTCTCAATATTTCAGCACCCTCAGAGGGAGGATTCCACTTAAGAGTGGAGCTGGACAATTCTCTTATGCAGGGCATAAGTCATGCACACCTGCCTTCATATAACTCATCGGCTTGAGAGCTTGTCTCTCCATCCACATTTCTGCAAAAGCTACAGCAAATTGAATGTCTTGCAGAAGACTGTATATGCCCTTCCACTCATCAGAATTTAGTACAAAGGAAATAGTTTTTTGATCTCCCACGCACAAAATCTAACAATAACGGTTTGGGGAAAAAATGTTTATACTATCCTCCAAAGTGTCTTAACCCTCTGACTTAATATCTCCATGTTTTAGGAGTTCCTGATTCTTTTCCCCTGCTTCATGTAAGGTCTTTTTAGTGATCTTCCACTGAATTGGGACCATATTCTGATTGTAGAAGATATCCATCCAACTCTTTTATGGTGTTATGGCCTTCCCCTTTACAGAGTAAATCACTAGCTATAACTCTGAGACTCTGGCAGCCTCAGACTGCTTCTCTTATTTTTATTTTCACTAAAACAGACCAAAGCAGCTAAGGTACCATGTTAACTCATTTCAATGAGGTAAGCATTTTTGGGTAGAAATTGACAAGCCAATTCTAAAATCTATGTAGAATGAAATGGGCAAAACAATTTTGAAGAAGGACAAATTTGGAAGCTACCTGATTTCAGGATTTAACTATAAAGTTGCAGTAACCAGGACAGTACAGTCTTGGAGTAAAGATAGATGCAACAGATCAATGCAACAGAATAGAGAGTTCAGAAATGGACCCAAATACCTGTATAGTAGGTTGACTGTATACAAAGATGCGATGACCTAATTTGTGTCCTCCTCCCTCACAAAATTCATGTGTTGAAGTCCTAATCTGCAGCACCTCAGAATATGACTGTATTTGGAGAAAGGGCTTCTAACGAGGTAATTAAGGTAAGTGAAACCATATGAATGGACCCTAATCAATATGACTGCTATCTTTATAAGAAGAGGAGGTTCAGACACAGACACACATGGGAAGAAGATCATATGAAGACACAGGGAGAAGATAGCCATCTACAAACCAAGGAGAGAGGCCTGGAACAGATCCTTGTCTTGGCCCCCATAAGAAATCAATCTTGCCAACACCTTGGTCTTGGACGTCTAGCTTCCAGAATTGTGAGAAAGTAAATTTCTGCTGTTTAAGCCACCCAGTTTGTGGCACTTTGTTATGGCAGCCCTAAAAAACTAATGCAGATGCCAAAATATTTCACTGGAGGAAGTATAGTCTTTTCAAAAAATGATGTTGGAATAAATAGATGTCTGAATGGGTGAAAAATAAACTGCAACCCTTTCTTCACACCATACCAAAAAATAAACTCAGAATTATTACCAACCTAAATGTAAAATTTTAAATTATTAAACTTCTAAATGAAAGCATAAGAGAAAATTTTCATGATCTTGGGTACACAAACATTTCCTAAGGCAGAAAAGGCATTAAGCATTTAAAAAATTGAGCGCTAGACTTCATCAAAATTTAAAACTTTTGGGGCTGGCCCATGCCCGAGTGGTTAAGTTAGCATGCTCCACTTTGGTGGCCCAGGGTTTCGCTGCTTTCGGATCCTGGGCGTGGACATGGCACCACTTATTAGGCCATGTTGAGGCACTGTCCCACATGCCACGACTAGAAGGACCCACAACTAAAATATACAACTATGTACTGGGGGGGTTGGGGGAGAAAAAGCAGGAAAAAAAAAAAGAAGAAGATTGGCAACAGTTGTTAGCTCAATTGCCAATCTTTTATTTTTCTTTTCTTTTTTTTTTTTTTGAAGGAAGACCAGCCCTGAGCTCACATCCATGCCCATCTTCCTCTACTTTATATGTGGGATGCCTACCACAGCATGGCTTGTCAAGTAGTGCCATGTCTGCACCCGGGAACCAATCTGGCAAACCCCGGGCCACCAAAGCAGAATGTGCACACTTAACAAGCGCACCACCAGGCAGGCCCCTTAATTGCCAATTTAAAAAAAAAAAATTTAACTTTTGCTCCTTGAAAGGCAACATTAAGAAATGAAAAGGTATTCCACTGATAGGGAAAAATTTGCAATATGTTTGTCTGACAAAATACACTCAGAATATGTAAAGAATTCTTACAGCTCAAAAACAAGACAAATATCCAGTTTAAAGATGGGAAAAGATTTGAAGAGATACATCCCAAAAGATGATATACAAATGGCCAATAAGCAAACTAAAAGATAGTTTCTGATAGCATCTTGTCATTTAATTCCACAAACATTTCCATCATGGTTGTTTACACTCCTCGTCAGGTAACGCCAATAGCTAGATGCCCTGTGAAAATCTTCCTAATGTCTCCTTTTCCTTCTTCATTTTCCATGAAATCTCTTTTACAAGAGTATTTTTTTAATGACAGGCTTTAGGTGAAAAATTGCAGAAATCCTTCAGAAAGGATATTTTGCTTCCTCTAGGCACCTGATTTACGGGTCACCTTATTTAAGAGGAGGTGAAGTGATTAGAAGCTGTGAGCAATAGTCTACTTTCAGTTCACTCTTCCTTCTGTGGTGCAAGGGTTCTGGTTAACAGGCTCCTCCTCCTTGGCTGACCCTGAACTACACTTTGTGTTTCCTGAGCCTGTGAGTCCAGCAAAGTCTCTGCTGAGCTTTTCAGCCTCAGCTATTACCTCTGAATTGACAAAGCCCTAAAGGGGAAAGTGGCTCACCTCCGCCCTTTACTTGTCTCTGAGATCTTGCCTCCAAAACTTCTCACTGCCATGGTAGCTCTACAACACTTTCAAACACTATTGATAGGTTCCTGCTTTTCTAAATTCACTCCTAGTGCAACGCTTAGCTTAAAACAGAAAATTTGGCATTGTCAGAAGCAGAACTCTCCATAAAGAAGGGGAACTCTAAAATTACGATAACATGACTACTATGTTACAGCTTTCATCTCAGACCCCACACTAGATTGTAATTTAGTTTGATTCAATTCCCTGTTCTTCAACCCTGCTAACCCTCTGACCACTGTGGTTTCTGCAGGAAACCAGACCCAGGTGCTGCCTCAGTGCAATGACTCTGTGTCCAAACCAGCAGGCTCTGCAGCCTCAGAGGAGAGCGCTGCCCACTGCTCAGGTGAGGGGTCCCACAGGACCAGAAAACCCTTCTCATTGACCTTTAAATGCCCCATTGGCATGACTCTCTCTCCTCAGACAGCAGACAACTCCGCCTGGTGGACGGGGGTGGTCCCTGTGCTGGCAGAGTGGAGATCCTTCACCGGGGCTCCTGGGGCACCATCTGTGATGACAGCTGGGACCTGAACGATGCCCATGTGGTGTGCCGACAGCTGGGCTGTGGAGAGGCCCTCAATGCCACAGTCTCTGCTCACTTTGGGGCAGGATCAGGGCCCATCTGGCTGGACGACCTGAACTGCAGAGGAAAGGAGTCCCACGTGTGGAAGTGCCCTTCCCCAGGCTGGGGGCAGCACGACTGCAGGCACAAGGAGGACGCAGGGGTTATCTGCTCAGGTCTGCGCTGCACATTGTCCATAGGCTGGTGGAGGAGGTGGGGCTCTGGAAGATGGGAGTCTCAGCCTCCAGGGCGTGTTGCTGGAAGAGCCATAGAAGAAAGCTTGCTTCCATAATGCCAGTCTTTCTAGCAGTTGTGAAGATTAGGCACTCTTTTCCTCCTACAGCAGCTAAGGGTCTCGTCCTTCCTTCTCAGAAATATCTGCTGGCAGAGCCATTTCTTACAGTTTCCATTTGAAAGCAGGGCTCAGTCTTCAGTTACCCACGGTAGTAGAATCTTGAGATCCACTGTACTAGTTTCCATTTGTTGTTGTAACAAATTATCACATTATTAGTGGTTTTAAACTACATATATTTGTTATCTTCCAGTTTTGTAAGTTAGATGTCCAACACTGATCTCACTGGGCTAAAATCAAGGTGTCAGTAGGGCTGTATCTCTTCTGAGGCTCTGGAGGAGAATCCTTTTCTTGTCTTTTCAAGCTTCTAGAATCTGACTGCATCCCTTGACTCATTGCCCTCTTCCTTCATCATCAGACCAGCAATATTGCACATCTCTAACCATTCTTCCATAGTTAGATCTCCCTCTAACCAAAGCCAGGAAAAGTATTCCACTTTTAAGGATAGTGGGTCTAAGAATGTGATTAGATGACTCACCTGGTTAATCCATGACATTCCAGGTTAACCTCACCATCCCAAGATCCTTATCTTAATCACATCTGTACAGTCCCTTTTGCTATGTGAGGTAACACATTCAGAGGTCCCAGGGATTGGGACGTAGGCATCTTTGGGGGTGCATTATTCTGCCTACCACCTCACTATCCTCACTCCCTTTCACACACTCTGTCAGAAGTTCTGTCAGGATGCAGGATTCAGCTTTCACTCCATGCAGAGTGCCAGGTCAGGGGTCCTCTCAGTTCATATTCCACTACGTCATTGTGGTAGAAATAGAAAGACAGACACAAGTGGACAAAGTCAGGTAAAAAAGAGACAGTTTTCAGTCTTGCCACCTGGTGGGTGCTTCCTCAGCAAAGTCAGCGATGACTGTTCACAATCTGTGCGATAGAGAAAAACGCAGTGCATTGAGTGGAATGTTCACTGTGCCCTGTTCCCCTACCCCTTTCAATTTTAGAG
The DNA here is from genome assembly GCF_021613505.1 of Equus quagga. Taxonomy (NCBI): domain Eukaryota; kingdom Metazoa; phylum Chordata; class Mammalia; order Perissodactyla; family Equidae; genus Equus; species Equus quagga. The sequence goes on from NC_060267.1 coordinate 50,853,069, forward strand.
TTCCTGGCCCTCAGGATGGTGAGTGAGGACCAGGAGTGTGCTGGGTGGCTGGAAGTTTTCTACAACGGGACCTGGGGCAGTGTCTGCCGCAACCGCTTGGAAGCCATGACCTTGTCCATGATCTGCAGACAGCTTGGCTGTGGAGACAGTGGGACCCTAAATACTTCTGTTGCCTTTAGAGAAGGTTCTAGACCACGATGGGTAGATGGAATCCAGTGTCGGAAAACTGATAAGTCCCTCTGGCAGTGTCCTTCCGACCCTTGGAAATACAGTTCATGCCCTCCAACACAGGAAGCTTATATCACGTGTACAGGTGAATTACTGTCTGTTTCTATGTGTCTGTCCAGCTCTGTGGGATGTTGTTAGTGAGATTTTATATTTTCAAATCTAAGTGATGAGTGTAAGATATGTCTACAAAATGAAGTTTGAATGGGGCAAATTTAATCCATATGTCCCAACCTTGTTTCTTTTTTTTTGATTGAGATATAATTGACATATAACCTTATATTAGTTTCAGGTGTACAACATAATGATTCTACATTTGTTTATATTGGGAAATGATCACCACAATAAGTCAGCGTTAACATCCATCACCACACATAGTTAAAAGATTTTTTTCTTATGATGAGGACTTTTAAGATCTACTTTCTTAGCAACTTTCAAATATACAATACAGTGTTAACTATAGTCACCATGCTGTACATTACACCCCCAGGACTTATTTATTTTATAACTGGAAGTTTTCACCTTTTGCCCACCTTCACTCATTTTGCCCACCCCAACCCCCTACCTCTGGTACTCAGCAATCTGTTATTCGTATCTATGAGCTTGTTTTTCTTGAAGATTCCACATATAAGTATGATTATATGGTGTTTGTCTTTCTCTGTCTGACTTATTTCACTTAGCATAATGCCCTCAAGGTCCATCCATGCTGTTGAAAATTGCAAGATTTCCTTTCTTATGGCTGAATAATATTCCATTATATACATAACACATATACCATTAATGGAATATAATGGAATAATACCATATAATGGGGTAGTATATTCCATTATATATATATGTATATAACACATATACAACATATACATACAACATATATATATACACACACATATATACCACATTTTTTTCTTTATCTATCATCCATTGATTGACATTAAGTTGCTTCCATGTCTTGATTATGATCACTAATGCTGCAATAAACATGGGGGTGTACATATCTTTTCAAATTAGTGTTTTCATTTCCTTCAGATAAATACCCAGAAGTTAAATTGCTGGATCATATAATAGTTATATTTTTAATTTTTTCAGGAACTTCTATACCATTTTCCATATTAGCTGCACCTATTTACATTCCCACTAACAGTACACAAGGGTTCCCTTTTCTCAACATCCTCGCCAACTGTTATTACTTCCTCTTTTTTTTTAACGATTGGCACCTACGCTGACATCTGTTGCCAATCTTATTTTTTTCCCCTTCTTCTTCTCCCCAAAGCCCCCCAGTACATAGTTGTATATTCTGGTTGTAGGTCCTTCTGTTTGTGCTATATGGGATGCCACCTCAGCATGGCTTGATGAGCGATCCCATGTCTGCGCCCAGGATCGGAAAGGCAACACCTTGGGCCCCCGAAGTGGAGCGTGCAAACTTAACCACTCGGCCACAGGGCCGGCCCCTTGTCATTTTGATATTAGCTATTCCAACAGATGTGAGGTGATATCTCACTGTGGTTTTGATTTGTGTTTCTCTGATGATTAGTGATGTTGGGCACCTTTTTATGTACCTGTTGGCTAACTGTATGTTTTCTTCAAAAATGTCTATTCAGATCCTCTGCCCATTTTTTAATCAGATTGTTTGGTTTTTTGGTATTGAGTTGTGTGAGCTCTTTATATATTTTGGATATTAACCCCTTATCAGAAATATAATTTACGAATATTTTCTCGCATTCTGTGAGTTGCCTTTTCATTTTGTTGATGTTTTCTTTTGCTGTGCAGAAGCTTTTAGTTTGATGTAGTCCCACTTGCCTACTTTTTGCTTTTGGTGTCAAATCTAAAAAAATCACTGCCAAGAAAAATGTCAAGGAGCTTTTCCCTATGTTTTCTTCTAGGAGTTTTATGGTTTGAGGTCTTACTTTCAAGTCTTTCATCTATTTTGAGTTAATTTTTGTGTATGGTGTAAGACGATAATCCAGTTTCATTCTTTTATGCATGTGGTTGTACAGTTTTCCCAACATTATTATTGAAGAGATTATCCTTTCCCCATTGTACATTCTTGGCTCCATTCTCGTAAATTAATTGGCCCTTTATGCATAAATTTATTTCTGGGCTCTCTATTCTGTTTCATTGATCTCTGTGTCAGTTTTTATGTCAATACCATATTGCTTTGATTACTATAGATTTGTAATATAGTTTGAAATCAGGAAGCATGTTGCCTACAGCTTTGTTTTTTCCTTTCTCAAGATTGCTTTGGCTATTTCTTGTCTTTTGTAGTTCTATACAAATTTAAGGGTGTTTGTTCTATATCTGCAAAAAATGCCATTGGAATTTTGATAAGGATTGCAGTGAACCTGTATATTGCTTTGGGTAATGTGGACATTTCAATAATATTAATTCTTCCAATCAGTCAGCACAGCAAATCTTTGCAATTATTTATCTTCTTCAATGTCTTTTATCAACATCTTATAGTTTCCAGTGTACAGGTCTTTCTCCTCCTTGATTAAATTTATTTCTAGATGTTTTATTATTTTCAATGCAATCGTAAATAGTATTGTTTTCTTTTGTGTGTGTGTGAGGAAGATTGGCCCTGAGCCAACATCTGTTGACAATCCTCCTCCTTTAGCTTGAGAAAGATTTGTTGCTGAGCCAACATCTGTACCAATCTTCCTCTGTTTTATGTGGGATGCTGCCACAGCGTGGCTTGACAAGCTGTGCTGGGTCCATGCCCAGGATCCAAACCTGTCAAGCCCAGGCCACCGAAGTGGAGTGCATGAACTTAACCACTACGCCACTGGGCCAGCCTGGGGATTGTTTTCTTAATTTCTCTTTCTGATACTTCGTTGTCAGTGTATAGAAATGCAACTATTTTTGTATGTAGATATTGTACCCTGCAACTTTACTGAATTCGTTTATTAATTCTAACAGCTTTTTGGTAGAGTCTTTCGGATTTTCTATATATAATGTCACGTCATCTGCAAATAGTGACAGTTTTACTTCTTCCTTTCAGATTTGCATGTCTTTTCTTTCTTTCTCTTGCCTAACTGGTAGGGCTAATAATGCCAAAACTATGTTCAATAAAAGTGACAAAAGTAAGCATCCTTGACTTGTTTGTGACGTCAGAGGAAAAGCTTTCAGCTTTTTGCAGTTGAGTATGTTGTTAGTTGTAGCCTTGTCATATATGGCCTTTATTACATTGAGGTACAATCTTTCTTTACTCAACTTGTTGAGAGTTTTTATTATAAATGGATGTTGAATTTTGTCAAATGTCTTTTCTGCATTTATGGAGATGATCATATGATTTTATTTTTATTGAGGTCATGTTGGCTTACCATATTATACAAACTTCAGGTGTACATTATTGTATTTCACTTTCTGTATAGACTGCATTGTGTTCACCGTCAATAGTGTACTTTTTATCTGTCACCATACATATGTGCCATTTTACCACTTTTGCCCTCCCCCAACCCCTTTCCCCTTTGGTAACCACTAATCTGTTCTCTATGTCCACATGTTTGTTTATCTTCCACATATGAGTGAAATCATATGGTGTTTGTCTTTCTCTGTCTGACTTATTTCGCTTAGCATAATACTCTCAAGATCTGCCCATGTTGTCGCAAATGATACAATTTTATCTTTTTTATGACTGATTTGTATTCCATTGTATATATACATACCACATTTTCTTTATCCATTCATCCATTAATGGGCACTTGGGTTGCTTCCATGTCTTGGCTGCTATGAATAATGCTGCAATGAACATAGGGGTGCATAAGTCTCTTTGAATGGTTGATTTCATGTTCTTTGGATAATACTCAGTAGTGAGATAGCTGGATCAAATGGTATTTCTATTTTTGATTTTTTGTGAAATCTCCATACTTTTTTCTTAAGTGGCTACACCAGTTTGCATTCCTAACAGCACTGTATGAGGGTCCCTTTTTCTCCACATCCTCTCCAACATTTGTTATTTCGTATCTTGTAAATTATAGCCATTATGACATGTGTAAGGTGATATCTCATTGTAGTTTTGATTTGCATTTTCCAAATGAGTGATGTTGAACATCTTTTCATGTGCTTGTTGGCCATCTGTATATCTTCTTTGGAAAAACGTCTGTTCATATCTTCTGCCCATTTTTTGATGAGGTATTTTTTTGAGTTATATGAGTTCTTTATATATTTTGGAAATTAACACCTTGTCAGATATATGATTTGCAAATATTTTCTCCCAGTTGCTGTGTTGCCTTTTGTTTTGTTCATGGTTTCGTTTGCCTTGCAGAAGCTTTTTAGTCTGATGTAGTCTGATTTGTTAGTTTTTTCTTTTGTTTCCCTTCCCTGAGTAGACACGGTGTTCAAAAAGATACTACTAAGACTGATGTCAAAGAGTGTACTGCCTATACTTTCATCTAGGAGTTTAATGGTTTCAGGTCTTACATTCGAGTCTTTAATACATTGTGAGTTAATTTTTGTCTAAGGGGTAAGATAATGGTCTACTTTCATTCTTTTGCATGTGGCTGTCCAGTTTTCCCAGCACCATTTATTGAAGAGACTTTCCTCTCTCCGTTGTATGTTCTTGGTTCCTTTGTCAAAGAATACCTATCCATAGATGTGTGGTCTTATTTCTGACCTCTCAACTCTTTTCCATTGATCTAGGTGTCTGATTTTCTGCCAGCACCAAGCTATTTTGATTACTATAGCTTTGTAGTATATTTTGAAGTCAGGGATTGTGATACTTCCAGATTTGTTCTTTTTCTCAGGATTGCTTTGACTATTCAGGGTCTTTTGCTGTCCCATATAAATTTTAGGATTATTTGTTCTATTTCCATGAAGAATGTCATTGGGATTCTGATAGGGATTGCATTGAATCTGTAGATTTCTTTAGGTAATATGGACATTTTAACTATGTTTATTCTTCTAGTCTGTGAGCATGGAATATCTTTCCATTTCTTTATGTTGTCTTTGATTTTTTTCAATAATGTCTGATAGTTTTCAGTGTATAGGCCTTTCCTCTCCTTGGTTAAATTTATTCCTGGGTATTCTATTCTTTTTGCTATGATTGTAAATGGGGTTGTATTCTAGACTTCTCTTTCTGCTCATTTGTTATTAGTGTATAGAAATGCAACCGATTTTTATAAGTTGATTTTGTACCTTGAAACTTTGCTGTAGCTATTGATTATTTCTAATAGTTTTCTGGTGGATTCTTTAGGATTTTCTATAAGTAGACTCATGTCATCTGCAAACAGTGAGAGTGTCACTTTTTCCTTTCCAATTTGGATCCCTTTTATTTCTTTTTCTTGCCTAATTGCTCTGGCTAAAACTTCCAGCACTATGTTGAATAAGAGTAGTGAGAGTGGGCCCCTTTGTCTTGTTCCTGTTCTCAGAGGGATAACTTTCAGCTTTTCACCATTAAATACAATGTTGGCTGTGGATTTGTCATATATGACCTTTGTTATGTTGACGTACTTTCCTTCTATACCCATTTTATTGAGAGTTTTTATCATAAATGAATGTTGGATCTTGTCAAATGCTTTCTCTGCATCTATTGAGATGATCATGTGATTCTTATCCCTCATTTTGTTCATGTGGTATATCACATTGATTGATTTGCAGATGTTCAACCATCCCTGAATCCCTGGAATAAATCCCACTTGATCGTAGCATATGATCCTTTTAATGTATTGTTGTATTCGATTTGCTAATATTTTGTTGAGGACTCCTGCATCTATGTTCCTCGGCAATATTGGTCTGTAATTTTCCTTTTTTGTGTTGTCCTTGTTTGTTTTTGGTATCAGGGTAATGTTGGCTCTATAAAATGAATTAGGAAACATCTCATCCTCTACAATTTTTTGGAATAATTTGAGAAGGACAGGTATTAAATTTTCTTTGAATGTTCGGTAGAATTCTCCAGAGAAGCCATCTTGTCCTGGACTTTTGTTTTTTGGGAGGTTTTTTATTACTGTTTCAGTCTCTTTGTTTGTGATTGGTCTATTCAGATTCTCTATTTTTTTCTTGATTCAGTTTTAGGAGGTTGTGTGATTCTAAGAATTTATCCATTTCTTCTAGGTTATCAAGTTTGTTGGTGTATTGCATTTCATAGTATTCTCTTACAATCCTTTGTAATTCTGTGGTGCCCATTGTCATTTCTACTCTTTCATTTCTGATTTTATTTATTTGAGTCTTCTCTCTTTTTATCTTAGCGAGTATGGTTAATAGCATGTCAGTTTTGTTTATCTCCTCAAAGAACAAGCTCTTAGTTTCATGGATCCTTTCTATTGTTTTCTTAGTCTCTATTTTGTTTATTTCTGTTCTGACTTTTATTATTTCCTTCCTTCTACTGGCTTTGGGCTTTGTTTGTTCTTTCTCTAGTTCTTTTAGGTATACTATTAGATTGTTTGTTTGAGGTTTTCCTTGTTTGTTGAGGTAAGCCTGTATTGCTATAAGTTTCCCTCTTGGTACCACTTTTGGTGCATCCCATAGGTTTTGGTATGTTGTGTTTTCATTTTCATTTGTCCCCAGGTATTTTTTTATTTCTACTTTTATTTCTTCATATCCAATAGTTGTTCAGTAGCATGTTGTTTAGTCTCCATGTATTTGTCTCTTTTCCAGCTTACTCCTTATAGCTGATTTCTAGTTTCTTACCATTTTGGTCAAAAAAGATGCTTGATAGGATTTCAATCTTCTTAAATTTATTGAGGCTCACCTTGTTTCCCAACATGTGGTCTATCTTTGAGAATGTTCCATATGCACTTGAGAAGAATGTGTATTCAGCTGTCTTTGGATAGAGTGTTCTATGGATATCTATTAAACTCATCTGGTCTAGTGTTTCATTTAGGGTCACTGTGTCCTTGTTGACTTTCTGTCTGGATGATCTATCCATTGACATAAGTGGGGTGTTAAGGTCCCGTACTATTATTGTGTTGCTGTCAGTTTCTCCCTTTAGGTCTGTTAATAGTTCCTTTATATATTTTTGTACCCCCATGTTAGGTGCATTTATATTAATGAGTGTATGTCTTCTTGGTGGAATGTGTCTTTTATCATTATATAAAGCCTATCTTTATCTCTCTTTATCTTTTTTATCTCAAAAACTGCTTTGTCTTATATAAGTTTGTCCACTTCCACTTTCTTTTGTTTGGAGTATCATCTTCCATCCCTTCACTCTGACCCTATGTTTTTCTTTAGAGCTGAGATGTGTTTCTGGAGGCAGAATATTTTTGGGTCTTGTTTTTTAATACGTCCAGCCACCCTGTGTCTTTCAAATAGTGAATTCAATCAATTTACATTTAGAGTGATTATTGATGTATGAGGTCTTAATGTAGCCATTTTATCTTTTGTTTTCCGTTTGTTCTATACTTCCATTGTTTCTTCTTCTTTGTATTTCTGTCTGCCATTTCAGTTTGGTGGTGTTTTGTGATTTTTTTCCTCAGTTTTCTCTTTATTTGTGATTTGTGACTTTACTCATTTTTTGTTTTGTGGTTACCATGAGGTTTGTATAAAAGAGCTCATAGATAAGATAGTACTTTTTCTGATGGCATTTTATATCCATCAGCCTATACAGATTCCATCCCTTCCCTCTTCCCCTTTTATGTTTTTGTTCTCACAAATTATTCTTTTTTGTCATGTGAGTTTGTAACCAGATTAAAATGTTTATAGTTATTTTGATGCTTTCTTTCCCTTCATCATTTATGTTATAATTAGGTGTTTGCTAACCTATTCAGATATAGAACTCCAATTTTCTGAATTTGTCTATTTATCTCCTTCCTCAAAGCTTTGTAAACTCTTGCCCTTTTGTTTCAGGTAGGAGGGTTCCCTTCACCTTTTCTTGTAAGGCAGGTCTAGTGGCAATGAACTCCCTCAGCTTTTGATTGTCTGAGAAATCTTCTTTTCCCCTGTCATATCTGAAGGATAATTTCAGTGGATAAAGTATTCTTGGCTAATAGTTTTTGTCTTTCAGTATTTTGAATATTCCTTCCATTGTCTCCTAGACTGTAGGGTTTCTGCTGAGAAATCTACTGAAAGCCTTATGAGGGTTCCTTTGTAGGTTATTTTCTTCTCTTTTGCTGCCCTTAATATACATTTTTGTCTTTGACTTTTGACAGTTTAATATTATATATGTTTGAGGAGGTCTTTTTGAATTGATATAATTAGGAGTTCTATTAACTCAATGTATGTTCACATGCAGTTCCTTCCCCAGGTTTTGGAAGTCCTCAGCTATTATTTCTTTGAGTAAGGTCTCTGCTCCTTTCTCCCTCTCTTCTCCCCCTGGGATACCTATAATCCTTATGTTACTTTTCCTAACTAGTCAGATATTTCTTGAAGAATTTCTTCACTTTTTAAAATCTTGATTCTCTCTCCTCCTCCACCTGAATTATTTCTATGTTTTATCTTCAAGTTTACTAATTCTCTCCTCCATAAGATCTGCTCTATTCTTAATGCTTTCTACATTTCTTTTTTATCTCATTAATTGTGTTCTTCATATCCAGAATTTCTGTTTGGTTTTTTTTCTTAGAGCTTCAATCTCTTTGGTGAAGTGTTCCTTCTGTTCCTTAATATTATTCCTGAGCTCACTGAACTATCTTTCTCAGTTTTCTTGTAACTTGTTAAGTTTCTTTATGACAGCTATTTGAATTCTCTGTCAGTTAGGTTGTAATCTTCTGTGACTCTGAGTTTGGTTTCTGGAGAGTTGTCATAATCCTTCTTTTCTTCCATTTTGCTGTAGTTCTTCCTGGTGTTTGATGAATTGATCCTCTACCAGTGCATTTGTGGTAGTAATCACCTTTTCTTATTAAAATACAGCTTTGGTTACTTTGGTTCTGATCTCCTTGGTCTCATGTTCCTCCACTGCATCTCCAGAGGTTCAAATGCTGTTGTCCTGTGCACCACTTGCACTGCTGGTCCTGAGTTGTCTGGGGGTGCTTGTTGCACCACTCCCAGGGCTGCTGGGTTCACAGTTGTTGCTGTCACTGGAAGGGGCCTGGGACCTGGGGACTTGTATATAGCCCCCATTGCTGGTGGAGCTGATCTCAAGGGTGGCGTCGCTGGGGACTGGGGGATCCCACCCTGTCTGCTTGCAGTTGTGTGAGTCAGGCTGCTGCCACTCCACTGACCATTGTGGGATGGAGCCACCACCAGGTGCTACTGCCACTGGCCACCACTGCCATGACTCCTTAGGTGTTTACACAGATGGGGCTGGGCCACCCTTACCTCCACTCACAGTCATCTGACTGCTGTGTGAACATTTACACCCTGTATTGCTGTCACTGGGGGAGGGGGGCTTCTCCCATAGCTCCACAGCTTTCCAGGAAATCCTCTCATGGTCTATGGATGTCTGTTTGGTTGTAATTTAGAGGGGAGAGACAAAAGGAACCACTTACTCTACCATGATGCTGATGTCACTCCCAAGATGATCATATGATTTTTATCCTTCATTTTGTTAATATAGTGTATCATATTAATTGATTTGCAGATGTTGAACCATCCTTGTATCCCTTGAATAAATCCCTCTTGATCATGGTGTATGATCCTTTTAATGTATCATTGAATTTTGTTTGCTAGTATTTTCTTGAGGATTTTTGCATGTTCTGTATTCATTAGGGATATTTGACCGTAATGTTCTTTTCTGTAAGTGTCCTCGTCCAGGTAATACTAGCTTCATAAAATGAGTTTGGAAATGTTCGTTCCTCTTCTATTTTTGGAAGCATTTGAGAAGGATTGGTATCCTTCTTTGAATGTTTGGTAGAATTCACTAGTAAAGCCATCACGTCCTGGACTTTTGTTTGTTAGGATGTCTTCAATTACTGGTTTAATCTCCTTACTAGTAATCTGTCCAAAATTTCTATATGATTCAGTCTTAGTAGTTTTTATGTTTCTATGAATTTATCCATTTCTTGTAGATTGTCCAATTTGTTAGCAGATAATTATTCATAGTCATCTCTTAGGATATTTTGCATTTCTGTAGCTTCAGTTGTAATGTCTCCTCTTTCACTTCTGATTTTATTTGTCTGAGTTTTCTCTCTTTTTTTCTAGTGATTCCAGCTAAAGGTTTGTCAACTTTATCTTTTCAAAAAATCAACTCAGTTTCATTAATCTTTTCTATTGTCTTTTAGTCTCTATTTTATTTCTGAGAGTAACATAGGATCTATCTTAGAGAATGTTCCATGCACGCTTGAGAAGAATGTGTATTCCTTTGCTTTTGGATAAAATGTTTTGTATGTGTCTGCTAATGCCATCTGAGCTAATGTGTCATTGAAGGCCAATGTTTCCTTATTGAATTTCTGGCTGAATTATCTATCCATTGATATAAGGAGGATATTAAAGTCCCCTACTATCATTATATTGCTTTTTATGTCTCCTTTTAGGTCTATTAGTATTTGCTTTATGTATAGGTGCTCCTATGTTGGATGCATAAATATTTATAAATATTATATCCTTTTGTTGGATTGACTCTTTTATCATTATATAATGGCCTTCTTTTCCTTTAGAACAGTCTTTGTCTTAAAGTCTATTTTGTCTGAAATAAATATAGCTACCCAGCTTTCTTTTGGTTTCCATTTGCATGTAAAATCTTTTTCCATCCCTTCTGTTAAGCTTTCTAAGGAATTGCTAATGCAGTATTAGATTATGTTTATTAACCTATATTTGCTCAGTCAGAAGGATGAGAAGTAAGACTTCAGTCATACGAATCACTTACTATGTCCTAGTCATTATATTGAATTTTTTCACATTTAATGAAATTCAATATGTGCAACAAAGTTTTAATAGGTATTATGGTGATAATTTTACTCAGATGAGGAAACTGAGGTTAGGAGTATTTAAATGATGTACTCAACACCTTAAAGTAAACAAGGCACAGTGCAGGGAATCCAATCCTGTTTGCTCCATCTCATAAGCTTATGATTTTTTTACTCTGCAAGGCATTTACATCACTCAGACTACTTCTCAAGTCTGTCTACTTACAGACAGTAATTGAGTCCCTGTAGGTACAAACTTATGTTCCAGGCATGAGGACAGAGAAGAGAAGGAAATATAGTTACTGTGGAAAGGAAAATGCCTCTTTTCTGTCAATTCACCACTGTACTCTACTATCAATACAATTCTGGTCGCCAAATTTTGGGGGATTTCCAACCTAGAAATTCTCTGACACCAATTGAGTGTCATACAATTTAACTCAATTCTGACACTAGCTACCTGGAAATAGCATCAGATCCCACAGGTTAAGGGCTCAGTCTACAAGACTGCTCCTACTTTAGACACCAATAACAAGTCCAGGTTGTCACCTGTGCTTCTGATGACCAACTGTAAACCAGAGTTTCCCACAACCCCCTCTATGGGTTTGATAATTTGCTAAAATAGCTCACAAAACTCGGTGAAATCATTTACTTACTAGATTTTATTATAAAAAGATACAACTCAGGAACAATCACATAGAAGAGATACATAGGACAAGGTATGGGGAAAGGTGCAAGGAAGTTCCATGCCCTCTCAATGCATTCCATTCTCCCAGCACCTTCATGTGTTCACTAACTCAGAAGCTTTCCAAACTCCATTGTTTAATATTTATGTAGACTCTTCATTTGGAGGCATGACTGATATAACTATTGGCCATCAGTGATTGATTCAACTTCCAATCCCTTTCCCCTCCTAATAGGTCAGGGGGTGGGGTTGAAAGTTCTGCCTTCTAATCACATGGCTTATTCCTATGGCAACTAGCCCCCATCTTGTGGTTATCTCTCTAGGAGCTTTCCAAAAATCACTCTATTACATAAACTTACCTATGGTTGAAAGAGGCTTCTTATGAATAACTAAAAGAAAACCCTTGCAGTATTATCTCTCTGCTTCATAGATATTTCAGCATCCAGGAACAAGAACTAATATTATAACGAAAGATGCCCCTAAAGCTCTTATCACTTAGGAAATTAGGGTTTTAGGAGCTGTGTGCCACGAGTATGGGAAGAAGACCAAAGACATATTTCTTATTATGTATCACATGCTGCCTTCATGGAGCTACAATCCAATGCTAAAAACACTCTCTGGACAGAAATTTCTAGTGTCATGAAGAAATAGAAAGTTCTGAGGAAGTGTGCACGTGCGGCAAAAGAATAAATCCATTTAGAGTGAGACCTGAAAAACAAATCAATAAAGCCAATAAAGGAAAGAAAGTGGAGAGATCTTTTTGGTCAGTGTAAATACTGAGGTGTGGGAAATATGGTGTCTATGAGGTACTGAGAAAAGTCCATCATGGCCATAACAGAAAGAGGTTGAGGGAGAGCTATGCAGGTTTACCCTGGAATGGTGATCAGAGCCAAGACTGCTCTTAGGCAGGACCCAAGACCCAAGAAAACAATCCTGTTAAAGAGAAATTTGTTTATCTTTTTGTCTACCTCATCATGGAGAACTGCTGTGTGGTCAGTGGCCTGGGTTCCCTGTATCTTTCTGTTTGAATTTATCTCTTCTAAGAGGTCCTCAGAATCCAAGTCTTCTTGACTGATCCTTCATCCTCTGGGCCTTCCTCCTTTACTACTGTGTACTAATATGTCCCTTTCATCTGACTCTCTCAAAATCTTCTGCAGAGTCTCCTGGAATTTTGAGCCCATCATCTTCAAATTACCTTATATCATCACTATTGCCTTCACTTTCATGTTCTGATAAAAACTTGACTTTTCTCTGAAAACACTGATTTCCCTGTGAATCGGAGGCTGTGTGTTTCTCTTTCAACACACTTTTCTCTGGACTGAGACTTGGAACAGTTATACTCCTTGCACTCAGTTGTCCTTTTCAGTAATTCCTCTTCTGTGTTTCTTCTCAACATCCAGCTACTTTGAAATTCATTCCATGAAGCAATACTACCCACTATTTGTTTATTGTTGTCATCATCCAACCTTCTAGTCACTTCCCTTTGTCCACTGAAGACTGCAACTTTAGGCTCACCAGGTTCTTCATCTCTGCCTTATTCCTGGAACCATTAGTCATTACTTCAGCATCTTTAAACACAACTGATACAACATTCTGGTCTCTCAACTCATTGAGATCCTCATTTCTAAGCACCTTTCCTTCCATTCCTTCTCTGCCTATGCATACACTAATAATCATCAATAACTAAACATCTTGAAATCTTGATTTCTTTATTCCATTCTCTGACCACTGCTTCTTATCCTTGAACCTTTTCTATTTCTTTATTGAGATAACATTGGTCTGTAACATTATATAAATTTCAAATGTACATCATATTTCCTTTTTTGATCACTTTTTTAATTTTATTTTTATTGCAGTAATATTGGATTATAACACTATATAACTTTAAGGTGTAAATAGTAATATATTTTGAATTTTGTGTAGATTACATCATGCTCAGCAACCAAAGACTAATTATAATCCATTGCCACACATGTGTGCCTAACCACCCTTTTCCCTCTCCTCCCTCCTCCCTTCCCCTCTGGCAAGCACCAATCCAATCTCTGTTGCTATGTGTTTGTTTGTCATTGTTTTTATCTTCTACTTATGAGTGAGATCATGTGGCATTTGATGCTTTATCCCTCTGACTTATTTCACATAGCATAATACTCTCAAGATCTATCCATGTTGTCACAAATGGCCAGATTTCATCATTTCTTATGGCTAAGAAGTATTCCATTGTGTATATATACCATGTCTTCTTTATCCATTCACCCCTTGATGAGCACCTAGGTTGCTTCCAAGTCTTGGCTGTTGTGAATAAGGCTGCAATGAACATAGAGGTCCATGTATCTTTATGCATTCGTGTTTTCAAGTTCTTCGGATAAATACCCGGCAGTGGAATAGCTGGATCATATGGTAGGTCTATTCTTAATTTTATGACGAAACTCCATTCTGCTTTCCATAGTGGCTGCACCAGTTTGCACTCCCACCAGTAGTGTACAGGGTTCCCTTCTCTCCACATCCTCTCCAACACATGTTTCCTATTGTGTTAAGTATAGCCATTCTGATGGGAGTGAGGTGATACCTCATTGTAGTTTTGATTTGAATTTCCCTGATAGCTAATGATGTTGAGCATCTTTTCATATGCCTGTTGGCCACTTGTATATCTTCTTTGGAGAAATCTCTGTTCAGATCTTTTGCCTATTTTTTAACTGGGTTTTGGTTTTTTTGTTGTTGAGACATATGAGTTCTTTGCATATTTTGCATATTAACCCTTCATCTGATATATGGTTTGCAAATATCTTCTCCCAATTGTTAGGTTGTTTTTTCATTTTGTTGACGGTTTCCTTTGCTGTGTGGAAGCTTTTTAGTTTGACGTAGTCCCATTGTTTATTTTTTCTTTTGTTCCCCTTGCCCGGTCACTCATGTACTTGAAAATATACTGCTAAGACTGATGTCAAAGTGCATACTGCCTATGTTTTCTAGTAGAATTTTCATGGTTTCAGGTCTTACATTCAAGTCTTTAATCCATTTTGAGTTTATTTTTGTGCATGGTATAAGATAATGGTCTACTTTCATTCTTTTGCATTTTCTTTTTTTGTGTTGTCCTTGTCTGGTTTTGGTATCAGGATAATGTTGGCTTGTAGAATGAGTTAGGAAGTCTCCCGTCCTCTTCAATTTTTTGGAAGAGTTCGAGAAGGATAGATATTAAGTCTTCTTTTAATGTTTGGTAGAATTCACTAGGGAAGGCATCTGGTCCTGGACTTTTATTTTTGGGGATGTTTTTATTATTGTTTCAATTTCCTTAGTAGTGATTGGTCTATTCAAATTCTCTGCTGCTTCTTGTTCAAGTTTTGGAAGATTGTATGATTCTAATAATTTATCCATTCTTCTAAATTATCCAATTTGTTGGCATAGCTTTTCATAGCATTATCTTATAATCTTTTGTATTTCTGAGTTGTCTGTTGTAGTTTGTCCTCTTTCATTTCTGATTTTATTTATTTGATCCATCTCTCTTTTTTTCTTGGTGAGTCTAGCTGAAGGTTTGTCAATTTTGTTTATCTTTTCAAAGAACAAGCTCTTGGTTTCATTAATTTTTCTATTGTGTTTTAGTCTCTATTTCATTTATTTCTGCTCTGATTTTTATTTCCTTCCTTCTGCTGATTTGGGGATTTGTTTGTTCTTCTTTGTCCAGTTTCTTAGGTGCACTGTTGGATTGTTTATATGGGATTTTTCTTGTTTGTTGAGGTAGGCCTGAATTGCTATAAACTTCCCTTTTGGAACTACTTTTGCTGTATCCCATAGATTTTGGCATGTCGCATTTCCATTTTCTTTTGTCTCCAGATTTTTTTTATTTCTCCTTTGATTTCTTCATTGACCCAATCGTTGTTCAGTAGCATTTTGTTTAATCTCCACATTTTTGTGGCCTTTCTGATTTTCTTCCTGTAGTTGATTTCTAGTTCCATACCTTTGTGGTTAGAAAAGATGCTTGGTATTATTCCAGTATTCTTAAATTTATTGAGACTTGTTTTGTTGCCTAATATGTGATCAGTCCTGGAGAAGGTGCCATGTGCATTTGAAAAGAATGTGTATTCTGTGGTTTTTGGATGGAATGTTCTATATATATCCACTAAGTCCATCAGGTCTAATGTGCCATTTAAGTCCAGTGTTTCCTTATTGATCTTCTGTTTGGATCATCTGTCCATTGGTGTAAGTGGAGTGTTAAAGTCCCCTACTATTATTGTGTTACTGTCTATTTCTGCTTTTATGTCTGTTAATAATTGCTTTCTGGATTTAGCAATGCTCCTATGTTGAGTGCATAGATATTTACAAGTGTTATATCTTCTTGTTAGATTGTTCCCTTTATCATTATGTAGTGCCCTTTTTCGTCTCTTGCTACAGTTTTTGTTTTAAAGTCTATTTTGTCTGATATAAGTATTGCTACCCCTGCTTTCTTTTCTCTGCCATTTGCATGGAGTATCTTTTTCCATCCCTTCACTTTCAGTGTCTGAGTGTCTTTAGGTCTGAAGTGTGTCTCTTGAATGCAGCATATATATGGGTCTTGTTTTTGTATCCAATCCGCCACCCTATGCCTTTGGATTGGAGTGTTTAGTCCATTGACATTTAAAGTAGCTACTGATAAATACGTATTTATTGCCATTTTGTTACTTTTTTCCTGGGTGTTTTAGTAGTTCTTCTCTGTTTATTTCTTCTTATCTTGCTCTCTTCCTTTGTGGTTTCATGGCTTTCTTTAGTAATGTGTTTGATTTCTTTCTTCTTATTTATTTGTTTTTTATTTTAGGTTTCTGGTTTGTGATTACCATGAGGTTCCTATATAATATTCTACATATATAGCAATCTGTATTGAGTTGATAGTCTCTTTAGCTTGACCTCTTTCTAAAAGCTCTACTCTTTTACTCCTCTCCTCCCACATTTTATGTTTTGGAAATCATATCTAGTCTCTTGTTTTGTGTGTGTCTATCCGTTACCCTCTTATCATTGAAATAGGTAATTTTAGTACTTTGTTTTTTAACCTTCATATTATCTTCATAGGTGGTTGATCTGCTACCTTTACTATATTTTTGCCTTTACCAGGGATTTTATTGCCTGCTTTGTTTGTTGTTGTTGTGGTTTGATAATTTTCTTGACCCTGTTTGTGGTCTTCTCTTTCCCACTTAAATCCCTTCAGCATTTCTGTAGAACTGGTTTCTTGGTGATAAACTCCTTTAATTTTTGCTTCTCTGGGAAGCTCTTTATCTCTCCTTCCCTTGTGAATGATAACTTTGCTGGATAGGATATTCTTGGCTGTAGGATATTCTTTCAGCACTTTAAATATGTCATGCCACTCTCTTTTAGCCTGAGGGGTTTTGGCTGAGAAGTCTACCGATAGCCTTATGGGCTTTCCTTTGTATGTCACTTGTTGCTGTTCTCTTGCCACTTTTAGGATTCTCTCTTTATCTTTAATTTTGGACATTTTAATTATAGTGTGTCATGGTGTGGGCCTCTTTGGGCTTATTTTGTTTGGTGCTCTCTGTGCTTCCTGTACTTGGATGTCTGTTTCCTTCCTTAAGTTAGAAAATTTTTCAGCTATTACTTCTTCAAATAGATTCTCTACCCCTTTGTCTTTCTCTTCTCCTTCTGGGACACCTATAATACAGATGTTAGAGCATTTGATATTGTCCCAGAATTCCCTTAGACTGTTATCATTCTTTTTAATTCTTTTTTTCTTTTATCTGTTCAGCTTGGGTGATTTCCTCTAGTCTTTTGTCCAGCTTGCTGATCTGCTCTTCTGTATCATCTACTCTGCTATTGAGTCCCTCTAGTGAATTTTTCATTTCCAGTATTCTATTCTTCATTTCTGATTGGTTCTTTTTTATATTTTCCAATTCTTTGTTGATGTTCTCACTGTGTTCATCCAGTCTTCTCCCAATATCATTGAGCATCCTTATGAGTTTTTATTTGAACTCTTTTTAAGGTGGATTGCTTATTTCTGTTTCATTTAGTTCTTTTTCTGGGTTTTTGTCCTGTTCCCTTGCTTGGAATGTATTCCTTTGTCTCCTCATTACACCTCTTTCTCTGTGCTTGTATCTATGTACTAGGTGAATTGGCTATGTCTCCTGATCTTGGAGAAGTGGCCGTGTGGAAGAGACACCTTTTGAGGCCTGGCAGTGTGCTTCCCTCTCATCACCAGTCCAAATGATCCAGGAGTGACCCCTGTGTGGGCTACTTGTGTCATTCTGCTGTGACAGAGTTGCTCTTAATGCATGTACCCAGGGAATCTAGTCTTTCCCTTGCTGCATGGCTGTTTGTAAATTGGGATTGGGAAACCCCAGCACCATTGGCTACAAGGTATAATAGCACACTCCTGTTGCAGCTTTCCTGTTAATTGGGTAGGTACCCAGTGTAGCTGGTTACTAGGCTCAGGGGCTTACAGTTACTGTAGGCCTCAGGCCTGCAAGGCTGTTGTCAGCTGTTTTAGGATTGCAGCTGAGTGGGGTTGGCCCTAGGCACAGGAGCACCCAATTGTTTCAGGCTTTGGTAGGTGGGGCTGATACTCTTTTTGGCTGTTTGTGAAGCACAGGTCTTCTGCCACTGATAAGCCCCACCCCCCACAGCTCCATACACACCATCAACACAGTCCTGGCCCATGTGCACTTCCTGACCCCCAGAACATATCCAGTCACCCCACTGCAGACCCCCCAGCTTTCCATCAATACCCCCTACAGTTTATCTGGTCCTCACATAGGCCCTGGCCCACAGAGGGGGGCAGACACATCTGCCTGTAAAGGATCAAGGCACTGAGTCTATGCAGACCGAGAAGTCACCTGAGGGCTTGCTGTTGGGTGGGACTGGTCCCTAGGGCAGGCTGCCTGCCCTGGCTGAACTTGGTTAAACCTGTGCTCTAGTGGGTGTGGCAGACCCCTGGGCTAACAGGCCAGGGGAAGAACTTCAATGGCATCTGCTAGCTTCTGTGTCAGCACACCTGTACTACATCACAACAATGGCTGCCACCAATGTCTCAGTCTCTGGAGAGGTCTCACCTCTGACTGAGATGCACCCAGAGTCTACCAGGTGAGTTTCTTTTCACCAAAGGACTGTGAAGCCTTCTTTTTGGTGACTTTAGGTTGTTTTCTAAGATGGGTGAATTTGTGCATGGGCCCTTTGAGGGCTGGGATTTTTCAGGCTTGTCAGATAGCTTTTCTGGGGATATTCCTCACTGCAGTTAAAATCCAGTGAAGCCAGACAGTAGGACACTCACCTCAGTTGTGCCAAGTCTGAAGGATGCTTATAGCAGTAATGGGCCCCTGCTTAGGATCCCACTCCTCCAGGGAGGGCTATGTCCCTTAGGTGGCTCCCACCCAGCTGGCTGTGAATCTCCGTGGCTCACAAAAGTGGCTTTTTTTCTCTCCCGAGGAATTTCTGCCTCTTCTGTCTCATTCAGGACTGTCTCATGTTGTGAGGGTTCTTTTTATCCAGTTTTCAGTTTCCCCTCCAGGGTAATTTTTCCAAAAATATTTGTAGTCTGATTGTGTTCATGGGAGGAGGTGAATTCAGAGTCTGCCTACACCACCATCTTGATGAGATCTGCTTCTTATCCTTATGTCTTATATCCCATAATGCTCCTTTACCAATCATTTTTATCCTCATGGAGACACTCAATCTTTTCCTCTGTCGATTTTTCTTAATTTTTCACTTTCCTCATATCCGCATTTTTTTCTTAGCCAGATTACATTTTTTAAAACACAACATTATAATCATTTAACTATATTCCATTTTCTTGCCTCTTCTTTGTCAGTCCTTACCTGGATATTCAACATATAGAAATAAATAAGTACATGTTTGTGGGGGACAAACATTTAGGCAATAACACCTTTCTCAACATTTCTTTCCTCTCTCTCACACACACACACACACAGACACACACACACACATACCATTCAGTTGTACTGTGGACAACATGCTGGGAGTCTCCTGAAATCTCCCAGAGGAGAGAATATAGCCATAGATATTTCAAAGGCAGAGGCTCACCCTCTTTCTTGCCTCTTTCCTCATCTCATTGTCTTTTCCCTGTTGAAGGCCAATGATGGTTTAAATCATTGAACCTTATATTGATAATATCTTTTCTACAGTAAAACACTCTGAATTGAGAGGTTGTAAAGTCTCTGACTCTGAAAGTGAAAAACCACCCCAAAAAGGTCCTGCCATCATTTTCTGAGATGTTCTCTGCATAGGGTAGGAGGTTTGATTGGATGATTTAGAAAGAATATAGAAATTCTGATATTTTATGAAAAGTACCAAGTACACTTCTGTTTTCTTCTGTTGTTTTGAACTTATATGTATTTAAGTTTTAATTCTTTTATTTTTTGTCTTTTGTTTGTTATCTCTATGTCCTCTCAATCTATTTTTCAGTATATTTGTTTGAGTCTCATGCAGACATTTATGTCTTACTTGCGAGCTCTTTGTCCAACTGTCTTTCTCTGAATTTTGATTGTTCTAGTCTGTACATTCCCTTTTTAAGTTTCTTCTTACATAGTAATCTTTGCTTGCCCACATGTCATACTCAAAAATAGATGAGTAGTTTAGAATCTGTTTTAAAATTTTCCATTAAAAACTAAGTAAATGGAATATTGAATATAAACTAATTCTGTGCTTATGGACTAATTATTTTTAACATGCACTATTTATTACCACAAACCATTACCATTCATTTATATTTTCTTTATTATTTTACTGATTAGTAAGAATTTAAAGGAATTACTGGACTTGTATTCATCTATTCATGCATTCAATAAATATTTATCAAGCCCCTATACACAGTAATTATAGAAGATTCTCCATACATACTTGTTGAATGAATGTGCACAATGTGCCAGGCACTGTCCTAATAGCAGAAACACAGGGGTGAATAGATATGCAAGATCCTTCCTCTAGTGGAGCTTTCATTCAGGGGTGTGTGTGGGTGTGTGTGGTTGTCTGCATGCATGTCTTTCTGTGTTTATTCTGGAATGCAGTGAGTGATAAACAAGTAAACTGATAAAATAATTTCAGCTGGAGATAAGGGCTAAGATCCAGTGAATGTCTCATTAATCCAGCCCATTAGATTAATCATGAAACCTGTTATTTTCACTTGTCATTGGACTGAGCCAAGAACCTTAGATAATCTTATTTGGGGGCAAGACCACCCCCAGCTGTCCCTGATCCAGCACTTCCCTGTTGTCTGTTTCTGCAGGAATGAGACCCAAGAGCTGTCCAACTGCTGCCCCCTGCACAGGTACATCAGCCCCTCCTGCCTCCCCTGTTGGCTCCCAGGGGCTTCTTCCTTCCCACCAGGGTTGGTAACAGGAGGTGCTGCTGCCTTTTCAGACAAAGAGAAGCTCCGACTCAGAGGAGGAGACACCAAGTGCTCAGGGCGAGTGGAGGTTTGGCACAATGGCTCCTGGGGTACAGTATGTGATGACTCCTGGAGCCTGGCAGAAGCCGAGGTGGTGTGTCAGCAGCTGGGCTGTGGCTCTGCTCTGGATGCCCTGCAAAAGGCAGCATTTGGCCTGGGAAATGGGAGCATCTGGCTGGATGAAGTGCAGTGCAGGGGCAGGGAGTCCTCCCTGTGGGCCTGTGCTGCGGAGCCCTGGGGGCAGAATGACTGCAAGCATGAGGAGGATGCTGGAGTGAGGTGCTCTGGTGAGTGGAGGATCCGGGAATTGACCAAAAATTGAAGGAGGTATGAATTTAGATCCACAAGCACTTCCTGAACTAACCTGCTGTTCTGTGCTCTGGCTCCAGGAGAGGGTTTGCCTGAAATCCTGGGATCTGGGAGAGAACAATATGCCAGTGGTTAGTAAGGGTAACCCTATGGCTTTTCCAGGCCAACTCAGTACAGTGAGCCCATTTTCCTCCTATTCTCTGCAGGTGAGAGGAAAGCAGTTCTCCAAACCCATGCAAGTAAGTGATCCTTCTGCTCTGAACCATGTGATAGTGGAGAAAACCATATTTTCAGGGACCTGCTCTATTGAATATAAATATTTCTGGCAAAATTAACCATATTAGTATAGGCAAGGTCTAAGGTGTTTTTAGTCCTATTAAGTTGTGGCAGCTGCGATGCTCCAAAGCTTTACTAGCTTTCATTTTATAAAAATCCCTTAGAGCCAGATTCAGAAGACAGTTGACACTGCTCAGGACTGGGTCAATCATATCTTGGGGTTCAGGCAGATCCATTGTATCTGAATGGTGACTTCGTGGTCTTTAGGTCTCAAGGGATGACTGGGATAAGAGGGGGGGAGGACGGCTCTCCTAGGCTTATGACCCTCTCTGAAACCACATGGCCCTCTTCTCTCCTCAGGCACCAATTCAGGCTCAGCTCCTGTCCCTGGCTTCTTCTCCCTACCTGGGATCTTCTGTATCATACTGGGGGCCCTTCTTTTCCTGGTCTTTATCATCCTGGGAATTCAGCTGCACAGACGGAGAGCAGAGCATCAAGGTGGGCCTTAGGGGTGCTAAATGATCTGGAAAGTAGAGGAAAGGTTATTTCCAGTTGTGATACCAAGCCAGTTGTGACATCAAGAAAAGTGAACAAGTATTGGTCTCCATCTTCATTATCTGGCAAAAGTCCACCTTCTCTACAATAGACTTTAAGATTTGAAAGAATTGAATCCTTGGTCCTGGGTTGAATGTAAACTCTCAAAAATTATAACTTCCTGTGTGAACAGTGTCAGTGGAAAATGAGTATAGGATCAAGATCAGGGTCAGGAAATTTAGTTCTGTCTCAAACAGGCACAAGGCTAAGAAAGGGGCCCTAGCAGCCCACAGGGGTTTCCCCAAGTGTGAGAATTGGAGAGCACTGAAAACTTTGTCTATTGGTAAAGACAATACCTCCAAGGGCAGTCTCTAAAGTCATGCCATACTCCCCAGCCTTATCTACTTTTGAAGATGCTGTTGATGAGCCCTTGTACCAAGAGATTGATTACATCATAAAACCAGAGGAAGACCTGTTGGACAGCCCAGGTATGTTCCATGCCCTCCCCTCTGTTCATGAGCTAGCCATGGGTTATCTTCAGCAAGAACAGACCCAACCACTAACCCAACCTCACAGAGTCAGCCTCCTCTTAAGTCAAGAGCTCCAAGCCTTCTCTCTACAAGTCTGAATCCTCAAGGCTTCTTCTAAACCATGACATTGGGCCACCTGGTGTGGGAAAAGTTTTCTGTTTGTTATGTTTTTCTCCTTAACAGATAACCTGTCTGATGACTCAGTGACTAAGCTGCCATATTACCCAGGGGACAACAAGCAGACTGGAGACCCTGAATCTGCCCCAGGTAGTAGAGATAGGTCATCCCTTGGATGGTGTGGATGAGGAGGAGGAATCTCATCTGAAGAGAACTCATCCTACAATTAGGATGAGAAGGATCTCTTCTCTCCAGTTCACAACAATTTTTTCTTCTCTCTGCCCACTCTGTGACCTCAGAAAGAGAAAGATCATACTCAGCTTTCTGCATCCACAGCTACTTCTCCTCACTTACAGACATGCATCTAATGTATTATTATGGGTTCAAAGGCCATGTTTTTTTAAATAACATCTGAAACTGATAATCTCAAAAATTCTGTAGCAATAGAGAACATTTGGAAGTATGGTTGGACCCTGAGAGAGTATGATATTTGGATCATTTAATGGATTATGTATATATTGAGATCAAAAAAGTGTTTTTGGTAAGCCCTGGAATACATGGAGTGCTTGGTACCTGTGCTTACCCCCTACTAGAAACTCTTATTTACAAGGGACCTAAGAGAGGAGAATGCCCCTCCAGGATCTCCTCCAGATAGTGAAGATGGACAGCTCTTAGGATGAGGCATGTCCAGAAGGGCTCCTGGGGATCAGATCCTGAGGTCAGTTGGGTCTAGAGGGAATTGAAACCCAGGCCTCCTGTGATTGGGACTGGTGAGATCTCCTGTCACTGAGTGATAGATATCCATGCTTCCCTCTCCCTGCCAGCTCTGTGTCTCCCACAGCTTCAGAGGGCACATGAACAGCCTGGGTTCTCTCGATCTGGATTCATCCTTCCTCAGTCACTGATGTGTGCATATTATATGTTACAACTCAGTACCATATGCTTGAAAATAGTACCTGAAATTCATAGCACAATTGCTTTTGTTGATGATTTATGGTATGAGAGACCATATTAGAAAAATATTATTGACCTTCATGTATTGGAATATTTAGAAGATACAAATGATTTCTGAGAAGATTGAGATCAAATATATGCCTTTGAGACAACCCTGGGTATGGTGCCTATATTTGTCAACTGTTAGAGTCTCTGCATTAGAAGGGACTTAAGATATCACCTAGTCCAACCCATATTTTGCTGTTTCCCCTAAGTCCTTGTCTACTTTCAGAGCCTCCAGGACAGCATGTCAATGCCACAGGAAATGGTTATGATGATGTTGAAGAGTCATTTGTTCCTGAAATTCCTTCTTTCCCTGGGATGAGTGAGAATTATTTTTCCCCAGAGGAGGGAGATAGTGCCAGGTATTCCCAGACAGGTGAGTGGACAGCTCTGTCTCCAGTAGCCTTACTTCCCTGCCATGGAAAAGATGAGTTTGGACCGTCAATAGTCAGTTTTTCTTTACTATCAGAATCTAGGTAGCCTCGTATACCTGGATAAGATCAGCTCTTCCCTTTCCCTAGTATACTACAGATATTTTATCTCTTCTGAGAGGGGAAACATGTTGTGTTCTCTGTGTCCATGTCCACCATCAGTTGGATGTAGAAATGTCTGTAATGAGTTGCAGAGGTTTTGTTCTCATTTTTCATACCCCAAATTGAGACATATGTTCCAACGATAAATTTGCGGACTCTCTCGGATTGCAAGAACTAATCTGGAAAGATTTTTAGTGGCAATGTAAATTAAATTTGTGAACTATGAAAACTTGTCTTGGGGTAACTATTTAACCAAATGTTTAAAGTTGATATTGCCCATTATCTATGAAAAATGTGCAATGGCCTTAATTAGAGGGTCATAAAATCTCAGCACTAGAAGGAAACAAAGACACATTTCTCTCACTGTTTCAATTGATAGATGAAGACCCTCATTCCTTAGGACTAGGCTTTCTGCTTATATTTGAGTATGTGGTCCCTGGGGAGTAGGAGATTGTGGGATTTGGCTGAGCTTCTCCCTTTCGGCATCTGACAGAGAACCCAAATTGTTCTCATGATTAATGTTAGGTCAGGCTTGATCTATTATTGAGGTGCTGAGGAGAGGTCATCTGAGGTGCTCTAGAGAGTCATCTCCACCCTCCATTCCTTAAGGAATTGTACCAGACTTCTGTAGAAGAGAGTGTTTGTGTCTGTCGTCCACTCCTTGCCATTATTGATCTATCTTCTTTCCAACTATTGAAATCAAGACAAGATTTGCACAGAGTGGCTGAGTCAGTATGGAGTAGCTCTATCTAGCCTCTCAGACAAGCGTTGGGTCCCCACAGCACTGGTCCCTCCTCCCTATTTTGTAACCACTTTTTACGTCTCCTTCCACCTTCCTTTATTTTTGTCAGCACTGAAACCAAGGTTCTCCTTACTATTTCAGACATCTCTCTACAGTCTCCTAGAGAAGCTGTCAACTATAGCATAGAAGAGAAAGAACCCTCATTGGTCCTGAGACAAGAAGACCCTGCGTATGATGATGTTGAGCTTAGCACCATATAGTGCCATTTTTGGAGCAAGTAACTCTTCAAAGAATCTCTGTAACGTTGTTTCCCAAATAAATGAGAATGTATCTTCTTCATTACTGCAATGTTTTTACATGTACCTATAATGAAAGGAAATTATTCATAATAAATACTCTGAGCTTCACAGACGAGTGCTGTTCTCTTAAAAATTTAAATACATTCACCCACACTGACCTTGGGAAATTCATTCTTCAAAGATATTCCTTTCACCAAATGAAACATCAGTTGAAAAATCAGTGTTATCACCATCCCACAGACTACATTCTTGCCTTCATTTAGGTACATATAAATTCATATTTTTCTTGAATAGCATGAAACTCTCGAAATCTGGCCCAGAACCAAGGACTTACTCTTAGGAAGATAAACTCAGAAATGAAAATTCTCAGGCCACATCCTAGAACTACTAAATCAGAATCTGTGTTGTCACAAAGGTTTCAGGTTATACTTATGCATATCAACGTTTGAGAAGCCCTGGTTTATGCAGAGCAAGGACAGACAGGCTGGGTTGAACACGTGTTTACAGGACAGGCCCCTTGCTATGTGGGAGGTGTAGGAATTGGGAGAGCAAGAGGGGAAGCCTCGAGATGGCTCTTCCCACAAGGCAACATTCCCACAAGGAACCTTGACTTCCAGCCTCAGGTTCCTCTGAGAGGATAGGGGATCAGGGTACCTTCTGAGCAGAGGTCACCTGCCCTGGACTGGGAAGCATGAGGAAAAATCTCTGGCTTCAGCACTTAAGCACAAAAGGTGCGAAAAGTGGGGCTGAGCAAAGACAGGCCTCAGCAAAGGGAGAAAGAGTTCCCCCCAAATCAAGAGGAAGAGAAAGGGTGTACTTGTCTTGTTAATGTCCTGGGCTACTGGAAGAGGAGACTGAGGGATCCAGCAAACAGCTTTCGTTTTTTGTCATTTAGAAGGAATATTGTCAAGGGAAGAGGCTATAACATGTTCTGTTTAAGTTTGTGAACTTTAATTAGGCCTTTTAAACATTTCAATACGTGGTATGTGGGCCCCAATTTGCATCCTTGCCAGGACCTGCAAATGTTAAGAGTAAGCCTTTGTCCAGACCAAGATAATAATCAAAACTTCAATCTTTCTTCAAAGGTAAGTCTTCTCCTCCCCCTCCCTTATTCTAAGGCCTGCAATTCAGGACTAGCTAATTTGGGGAAAGTAGGTTTTGTTGGGTTTTGTTTCCTCTACCTTTTCATTTTCTTCCCCATTTGCTAGTTGCTGTCGTGAGAGAGAAGAGACGTATGCTGTCAGGGAAGTTCGTCCTTGGCTGGGTGGCTTCGCGCTTACCTTCAGAGTAAGTGCTTCAGAGGTTTCTGTCACCAGGGACCTTTCTCTTGCAGTTCGCTTCTCATGGACCATGCATCTCTATTTCACAACTCTTCCCACTGTCCCTAGAAATCAAGCATTCACCCCCTCCTGGACAGGAGCCAAGACAAGCCTGCACTGGTCCTCTCTCTGGCACAGGCCATGTATAGCCTCTCATGCCAACAAATTCCCAGAGTGCAGGCCAGGCCGGGAATAGCCACCTCTATCCTGCACCCGACCAGCACCAGTTCAATGAGTTCACTGAGTCTCTCAATATTTCAAGCTCTCCGTGTTAGTCAATGAAAATCTTTCTCATTAGGCTTGAGATAAAAGATATAAGATTCCCTCACTTCTTCCTTCTTGGTGAGGAAGAGAGCTCACAGCATTGCAACAGTTCTCTTTGAAAAATATTTCCCTCACAAATCCCCCTCTTGACATTATGATCCCTTCATTGTCCATAATCTGCTTCAGGGGGCCAAGTGGCATGGAAGCAAGTCTGATATATTTCCTTTGCAAATTCTATATTTAGCTGTCTGGCTGCAGAATTTCATATCTATTACATTTTGATGTCTTGGTAGAAAGTTCAGTTTTAACATTCTACTCCAGAAACATAAAAGAACCATCAAAGAACAAGCAGGAGAATTGCCTGTACCAGAATAGTTTAAGCTAGAGAATGCCCTTATTGGCCAATATGATGGTCTGGTCTCCTGAGGGCGTATGATATTTTCTGGTTGGAATGGAAGATACATCCATCTTTGTTGAAAAGATGGGTTTGTCAGTTTGCAGAGCTTGAGACCATTAAACCTTCCAACTAAATATCCAGCTTCCCCTGTTCATTATGTAGGTTTTCAATCATTTCATACCAAACCTTCCTCCACCCTTGTGGGTTACAGTTAGAAGATGCTTCGACCGTATTCGAGTAATATCCAGTCCATCTGACAGTTGCATTTCCTAGTGTAAATTAATAAAAATGACATTCTGATTTAAAATTTAAATTGTCCTTTGAAAAGCTGAAGTCAGTAGAGATCCCTTATCCTTTTGAAAATAAGAAAATGTTAAAGAATTAGCTTCCTAATGGTAATATCTTACCAATAATTATCAGAGAGGGAAAGGAAGAAGAAAAGAATGAGGAAAAGGAAGAAGATGGAAAGGAAAATTCCATATGTTCATTTTCATATAATTAATATTACCATAAAAATCTTTTCACATAAATGTTGCCTACATTTCAGATTATTTATTTGTAGTAGATACCCAGAAAGGGAATTATTATTATTACATTTGCATAAAAGAAATTTATTATTAGTCAAATGGGAAAAATATTAAGTTTTTACCATATTGCCCATGTAGTACCTGGAAATCTGTCTACAGTCATGAGCCACATAATGATGTTTCAGTCAACAACAGATCACATATATGATGGTGGTGCCATAAGATTAGTCCCCTATAGCCTAGGTGTATAGCAGGCTATACCACCTACATTTGTGTAAGTACACTCTATGTTTGCACAACAATGAAATCGCCTAACAACACATTTCTCAGAATGTATCCCATTTTTAAGTGATGCATCACTATATTCTCCTGTGAATCACTCAACCTTCTTGAAGAAGTAGAAAAGAAAAAATAAACCTATATCCTTCTTCTCACTCCAGATCTAAGTCACTTTATCGTTCAGAAGTGGCTGGGGCAGGGTGTATTTAAGGCAACAGAGACTCTTGTGTTGATGACCTCCCCTTAACCCCTACCCTTGCACTTTCCCAAGGCCGGCAACCAGCCCTCAGCTCAAGTAGACATGGGATCTTTACACAGCCCTTAACGGGTTCTAGACTTCTCAGTTCCAAATAAGTAAATGATTAATTTTTAAAAAGAAATTTCAAAGTCAAATAGTAATGCACTCACAGTATCAGCGGACTTGTCCACTGTGTGAAAGCATCAGCTTCTACATGGATGTTGCTTGTCTAAGATCAGAGGTTCCAGATTGCAAGTGTGCAGTTTATAGGATCGCCACAAGATGGCAGAGCTGGGAATGACAAATTCCTGGAAGCTGAAGGAGCCAAGTAAAATTTAATTGCTTGTTTTTTTAAAAGATCACAATTAGGGGGCTGCCCACTGGCATAGTGGTTGAGTTACGGCACTTCGCTTTGGCAGCCTGGGGACCACTCATTCAATCCTGGGCATGGACCTACACACAGTTCATCAAGCCACGCTGTGGCAGCATCCCGCACAAAAAATAGAGGAAGATTGGTACAGATGTTAGCTCCACAACAATCTTCCTCAAGCAAAAAGAGGAAGGGTGGCAACAGATGTTAGCTCAGGGACAATCTTCCTCACCAAAAAAAAAATCACAATTAATATCTATTTTGTATTTAAACATCCTAGTATGATCTATTGACTAATAATTAGAATTTCATTGTTTGAAGTATGAAAGAAATTAATGAAGATAGCAATATAGACACTAAGGAAAGATTAGATGGGATGATAGATTGATGATAGTGGTGATTGTAAAGATAGGTATCTAGATAGATAGATAGATAGATAGATAGATAGACAAATGGACACAATAGCTATATATAAGGGGCTTTTAAAATATGCTAAATATTTTTTTCTTTTATTCCTTTTTATTTTATGTAAACTATCCCTTTCAGCCAATCACCAAATGATGCTTCAGCAGAGAAAGAGATTGTCATTACAGGAAACAGAGAGAAAGAAGTGGTCAACATTCAACTCTAGTCCTCCAAAATAGGATTTTTGGGCCTGAAGAAGAAAACAAATAGCTTTGAAAGACTAAGGTTTTCTAAACTTCAAATTTTCCCTCTTTGTATATTGAGAGTTTCATTGGGTAGGACTCAGAACAACACTGTAGTATAAACCATAGCTAAAGAAGACACAAAATATAATTTAAGGGAATTGCCAGAGACAAAAAGGGAAGTAGAAAGTCTTTTTCTAGGGGTGGCTCAGGGCAGGGGGCAAAAGAGGCATGTGAAAGAGAAAAGAGAAGGGGGCAAATGCTGCTTGAAACCATCCGTGACTCCACCTCCTTCATTCTGAGGTCAAGTGGAAATGTGGATGAATGAAAGCCCAGATGGGTTGAAGGGAAAGCCAAAAGCAGAAGGGGCTTATGCCTGACTTAGCCATTGCTGCCTTGTTCTGATTTCCGTTGATCAGAGAAGCTCCCAGATGCTCCCCAGCAAGAAGCTCTGGGGTCAGTACAGAGAGAAAGAAGGGCAGTAGAGGGATGCAAGACAGGGTCCCCACCTCAGAATTCAACCTTACTAACACATGCTACCACCTCACTCTTCATGCCCCCTCAAGCTCGGTGTTGCCATAGTGCACCCCTGCAGGGCACACTAACCCACCCTGTGGTGCACTCACTCAGGCCCTCACCATTTACACACAGATATGGGAAGGAAGCATTCCATGACACCCCTATCCCCAGAATCCCCACCAGAGCTCAAAGACAGCTTCATGCCCTTCCCCATCCCACACCTGAAGTTCTCAGTGGGACAAACACTGAGGGCAGCTGAGACAGTCCACAGCCTTGTCACACTCCCTACTAGAAGGGCCCACCTCATCCAGGTCAGTAGACACAGGCTCCCTGTTCCTGCCATGCCCATTCTTTCTCCTTGAGACTCAGGTAAATTAAAAGGGATAAAACACAATTGAACACGTGCATTTCTCTCCATAAGTATTCTAATATTTACCTATTAATTTTGCAAGAATCACTTACTTGTCATTTCTTCCTCCTACTCCTAAGCCCCATGGCTGCAACGAATCCTGTCTGCTTCTTTATCTGTAATCTTAACATATTAATCGTAATAATTGACTACAAATATCAGAAGCAAGATTTGAACTCAGGTGCCGGAGCTGGGATCAGGATCTGCTTTGTCACTTAGAGTTGATGCTGTCTGCCCTCTGGGGCCCAGACTTAACATTTCTTCCCCAGTTTTGGACTTTAACCATCACTAGAAACCATTCACCCAGACACCTAGGACATAGGATATGGCTGCTGGAGTCCGGCCATGCCTTACCCTGGGAGGGCATAGGCATACATTTAATGTAGCCAGTTTCTATGGTCTCACTTAACCCAGGA
Source organism: Equus quagga (assembly GCF_021613505.1). NCBI lineage: Eukaryota > Metazoa > Chordata > Mammalia > Perissodactyla > Equidae > Equus > Equus quagga. The sequence goes on from NC_060267.1 coordinate 50,883,782, forward strand.
TTGAGAAGTCATAGATAAGGCAACGTTAACAGTTCCAGACCCTGTTACAGGGAAGGATGGGCTGAAAAGGAGGAGCTCAGCTCAGGGCTGGCATGCTGTCTCCAAGCAGCATTGTACACTTTCCACAGCTTGGGGTGCAGTTTCAACATGGGCTAACTTGCCCCCCCAAGAGAGGTAAGATCTTCTTTGATGTATAAGGAAATATCGGTGTACAATCTCATCATAGATATGAAAAAGGAGGAAAGTTTTATAGAGGACACCAACCCAGCTGGGTCCCAGAATGAACTTGAGAGAGTGCAACGCAGTGGTCAAGCAAACAGACTCACAAGCCAGACTGCCTGGTCTTGACTCCCAGCTCTGCACATGCTATAGATGTGACTTTGAACAGGTTTCTTAAACTCTCTGTGCCGTGGTTGTCTCATCTATAAAATGAGGGTAACAGTCATGCCTAGATAACAGGGTTTTAGTGAGGATTAAATGAGTCAGCATTAATAAGTGATATTACAGGTGCTAACTAGTACTGGTACATAGTAGTAGAGAAGTAGTAACAGGGCATCTTCTTCCATCCCATCCCAAGAATCACAGGACTCTAGAATGTGAAATTAAATTCTACATTACCTCTAGCCTTGGCTGGAGCCTGTCAAAAATCTATCCTGGAACCCCAGTGGTGGCTGGGTGGTGTGATGATAGCTGGTGCTGCCGAGAGCTGCAAGCCTCCTACAATTGGCCCTCACTCTTTACTGCTCCTACTCTACTGATCATGAAACTTTCATGAACTTATGTTTCCTTGCCAATTTTACTTTATAAGCTCTAATGTTCTTAGTAGAAGTTCTGTGTCTAATTCATCTCTATATCCCGAAAGCCTGGCTATTAAAAAAACCCAAATTATAGCTATTGAATGAATGAATGAATGACACTCTGCTAGGTGTTTTACACAAACCGTCTCAATAAAAATAAGTTTTGAGAACATTTTTCAGCTTGATGTAGTGAGTACTTACCATCACAATACAAGGTATGTCATTTGATATAATGATAATACAATAAAATTAAATGCTATTATATTAATGTATTTAATACAATACCAGTAAATGGTATGAGCTATGGTTCAAAACAAGACGTTTCTGCAGTGAATGCAGTAAATTCCAATTTCCAGAAACAAATGCAGCCCCATCCCCAGGGCAGGGCTAAGATAGCCAGTTCTGGAAATATATAGATGCTACAGGTTTCTTCATGTATTCAAAAACACAGAAAACAAACCACAACATGGTCTGCCAGGTGGAGACCATGGAGCCTGCTGCTCTAGTCTTAATCAGATATGGCTAAACGGGCAGGATGTTTGTGTATTTATCATTTGGCACATTTTCAATTAAAACCACACATGACTGTAACAGGAAGAAAATTTTGTTATAAAATTTTTTAGTTCAGCAGTTTCTTATTGAATAAGAAGTGCAGAAGCAAAGAGCAGAAAGAATTCTGTCCATTTACTTAGGATAACTGCTCAATTGGTCTTATGGATGGTAAAACAATACAATATATTACAACAATACAGTAATATAGCGTTATTATTCTCAACCCATCCATGAGAAAGTAGAGGTTTAAGAGGTTAAGTAATCTCTTTTCTGGGGAAGTTAATAATTAAACATTCTTACCTGAGGGACGGTTCCTCAGGACCTATCAGAAACAGAGTGACTAAGATACAAAATATTCCTTATGAATTAAAAAAGATCTATACAACAGCAAAAAGAAATATTAATTGAGTCGTTTCACTGACACATTGGCGATCCACCTCACACATCTGTGTTCCTTGTGTGGACAGTACAAGGGTTGGTAAAGGTTCTTTTACCAAAGCCTACCTCATCTCAAGGGCATGAAAAAGCAAGGTCATGAGCTGGCTCAGGTCCAGCCCATCACCCTTGTTCAGCCCTTTGCAGACTATAGCTAGCAACATCTAGCAAAGAGCTTGACACTGAATAGGCTTCATTCATTTCTCCACAAGTCCAGCGCAATGCTGCCCAGAAACCAGACCAGATAAAAGCTACTAAAATCAACAACAAGCAGATGCTAAGTGGAGAGCAAGCAGACCAAGGACCCTTTCCCTGCTACCATTAGGGTAGTAAGAAGGCCCCTCATCCCAGACACCATCTTTGGGAGGAGAAACAGAGGGAATGCTTGCTGAAAAAGAGGAAAACCAACAGCAACAGGGAGTTTGAACCCAGAATTGACAAAGTATTTATTATGTTGAAGCTGAGCTAAGTTGAAGAAGACTTTTTCTTTTTTTGGTAAGGAGACTAGCTGTGAGTTAACGTCTGTGACAGACTTCCTCTATTTTGTACATAGGTCGCTGCCACAGCATGGCTTGATGAGTGGTGTACATTTGAACCTGATCCCAACCAGTGAACCCCAGCCGCCAAAGTGAAGTGCACCAAACTTAACCTCTACCCCACCAGGCTGGCCCCAAAGAAGACATTTAAATGGAAGAGTCTGAATTAACTTTATGGAAACTTTTAATCTGCATAAATACCCCTTGCTACTGAGCAAGATGAAACCAATTATTAAAAAAAGAGAACATGACATTTATGCATATTTGAATTCTAGAGGTTACGTTTTCAAGCCCACCACAGATAGATAATTCCCAAATTTTTCCATGTTTATAAATGCATGCAGCTGTCAACTTCCATCTCAAAACTACTACTGTCTATTTAATCTGTACAGACTTGCTTACTGTTTCCAAAGTGAGAGCTTCTTGAAAGCAAGGACTATGTCTTATTCTTCATTATCTCTTTAGGACCAAGTGAAGACATGTAGTAAGAACTTAATAAATATTGTATAAATAAAGAAATGAATGCATGAACAAAGGATGAAAATAGCCCTGCACTTAATGACTACGGGGGGATATGGCAGGTGGGGAAGCGGGGAACACAAATCTGACAAATCACACTCAGCATAGACTAAAGTCAAGGTAAGGAGTTAGAGACTCCACCAGTCAAAGGAATCGAAGATAAAATGTCTTCAAATCCCACTCTAGTGAGGTTCAGATCATGTTCAATTTCTGTACACAGCTGTACCTCAGAAGCTTCCCCAAGGCAAGAAAAAACTGACAGCTTCACTACCAAGAGTTCTATTGAAGAACGTGGCATAGACATAATACTGAACAAATATTTATTTTCCCAGTCCCCAGTGACTAGTTTTGGCCAAGGAAATGTGTCATATGTGTCACTTCCAAGTGGAGGCAGTGAAAAGCCCAAGTATGATTCTCTAGTCTCTCTCTTTCCTGCCCAAGAAACTGCATGTTCCAGATGGCACCTCTACGAGATGGTGGAGCCATAAGGCCAATTGAGCGGTTATCCTATGTGGAGCACAGCCCTCCACTTACCACAACAGATTTATAGCTTGGTGATAAGTAAATCTGTGTGTGTGTGTGAGCTACTGAGATTTGGGGTTAACTTGTTCCAGCAACAGAACATAGTCTATTCCGGCTGATCTAAAGGAGAAAGAAGACTTGAAAAGAAGATGGAATCTGTCACACGAAGAAGGTGCTTCTCATTTTTCTGGATCTATACACTCCTGGATCTGTGTATTCTTTCCAAGCTGCTCTCTCAGATCTCACCTTGCTTCCTCTGTTGGACTTTGCTGGTTCCCAGTCACCATTTCTTATTTACTGATAACTAGATCTAAAACCCTTTTTAAAAGCAACTGGACCTAGGTCCAGCCCCTTTTTCCTTTCATATCCATCTGTCCTGACAGTCACACTCCCATTTCCCCACTTTTGTCTCAGCATCTTGACCATAGCCATTAATCATCTCTCCTTTCCTCCCGGTTAGTTAATCCTTCATCTTTTATTTTATTTTTATTTTCCACCATTCCTATACTAATGAAAAGGTAACATGCGTTTTTTAAACCTCTTCAATTTTTCATGATTTTCTGAGAAAATATGGATTTAGTGCTCCATGCTCAAGCCCCTTTAATTACCTTCTTGACCTTTGGGCAAAAAATAATTTCCCTGAATTGTGTCTTTTCCTCAACTCAAGAAAATGGCGCATTCAAAACATATGCCCTGTGGGCACAACACCAGGGCCCCTCTTAGGGCCTCGGAAGGGGCTGGTGTGATGAGAGGCCACGAACCCTAAGCTTCACTAGCTTCCTGACTAATCTGCCTCTCATCAGAGCTATGTAATTAACAACTCCCCAACAATTTGAGTCCTTGTGGGTGGAGATTCTTAAGCCACTCAAATCCCAGGTTAGTGCCCCCACAGTTCACCCTCTAGCTCAGAAGACAGCTCAGAACAAAATAAAAGAGGAGCAGAAATTGGGCAGCTGATCCAAGATTGCCCATCTATGGCTGACACTTGACGTTCAAAGATAGATGCTCCCACATTGGTGCTTTGCTGCACATGGAGCTTTGGCGCAGCTTAGTCCTGCCTGCAGACCTGCTTAAAAACACTGAAAATACAGCAAAATTTATTCTTCCCTTTCACATCTAAAAAGTCTGTGAACAGATTCTCCTTTCCTTATCATTGAATCCTTCTAAGGGATTCAATGCTAACCAAGACCCTGCAGGCTACAGGCATCTGCTAAGGCCCCACAAGGGCCCAGGCGGGGGTAAAGCCTATACCTACTTACCTCCTTTGTGCCCTACTTTGCCTCCCAGTACCGCCACCACAGCGCCTGAAATTCTTAACTCATTTATTTATGTGCCACTCAATCTCTTAAACTAGATTTTGAGGGGACTGGCTCTATATTTCCCATGTCTATAACTTAATAGATGCTCAACTAATATTTCTTGAATGACTGAATGACACTGTGCAGGACATTTAAGAGGAATTATCATAAGTAAGGAGAACTATTTTTGAAAACATTATTTAGGTAACTGATACATAATTTCAAAGGCATAAAATTTCAGCAATTAATAAAGTGAATTCCAATTTCAAAAACAGAAGCAGCTTATCACCAACAAACATAGTAACAAATGCCGCAAATCTGTCTCTGCCTCCACAGATACACAAGACAAACCACAACATACTTACAGGTGGAGATCATGGCGCTTCTTGTTAAGTCTTAACCAGACCCGACGGCGGAGACAGGATATTTGTGTATGTATTTATCATTTGGCTGCTTTTCAAGTAAAACCACACAGGAATATAACAGGAAGAAAAATTTTCTATTAAAAAAGTTATGCAGCACTGTCTATATGACTTCAGGATGGAGATGAGGTGTAGAAAGAGTTCTTTTCCTTAAGAAAACAGTTTAATTAGCCTTTCACGTTGTGGAAGGACAGTCCCCTTGAGCTGATCTTAAAGGATGTTGTAGAGACCAAGACAACTAAATTGTTCTGCACAATACAGTAAATTACCGGTAAGGGTAACAACAGATAGAGAGAAGAGGAGCAGGAAGGTCAGGTGCAGAGGCAGGATATGTTTGTGCCTAACAGGTTTCTACGAGGAATTTCCCAGGAGGCTCAGTGGCTCAAGAAGACTCGTCCTCCCTGATCTTTACTTATAGCTTCTGTCCCAAAGTAGAAAGAAATTAGTCATTCAGAAATGAAATTAAATGGTCATCCACAAACCTGTTACTACATTAACTCAGATAATGCAGCAAGATGTAGCCTTAACAGTGAGAAGAGAAGAAATCAAAAGAAAGTATGGAAGAGGACCAAGAAACAGGGACTTCCAAGCACCCATCCAAATAAAACTCTGTAGAGACAAAGACAACCTTATAGAGAAGTTAATAATTGGTTTGCTCCATTGCTAATATACTTATCATATAAAAAATGTTAAACCATCATTTACATGAGAAAATGCGCTCATAATCTGGCTTTCACAGACGTTCATGATCAACCATAAAAAGTCTGGGTTCTTTTTGACAACAAACTGTGCTTGCATGGCTTTCCAAATGTTGGAAGGCATTGTGGCTGGTAAGGCTTTTCCAAGATTGGTAAACTGTAATATAGTAATGAGAAACCAGCTTAGCCTAGGCAAAGCACTCAATAGAAAATAGCAAAGAATAAACACCTTCACGCCATTCAAACTGTTAGTAGAACGGAACTTGAGGTGGGCAGTGGATAGGGGTCAGGGAAATTCAGCACAAACAAATATGGTGCCAAGAATAACTTAGAGAAAAGGAACTGAATGGGCAGAGAAAGGATCAAGATTTTGGAACCTGGGAGAGAGTGGTTTCTAGAATCCAACTAAAAATCCAGAATCATTCTTTAATATATGAATCTGCCAGAATGATTCTTGCAGGAATTTTCCCCATAAGAGATAGTGGAGGAGAAAGCCCATGGAAATCCTCACATCACACAACATACATTTTTTAAAAGAAAGTTGTGTTCCTCAGGGAGAAGGGAGGAAGATCCATAAATAGTATGGTTAAGATCATGGAAAGACTGTAGCTAAAACTGAACCTGTTCCTTCCCACTGTAGGATGATAAGCTGACAGCCCAAGTAACAAAATGACAAGTAAAACACCTGTACCAAAATTATGTCAGCACCAAAAACTCAAGACCTTTATAGAGGAATATAGAAAAAGTGCCAAGTGAGAAGTAAGAAGAAGAATATAAACTGTGTGTTACAGAAATGGAGCATTTCAGTCACTGAAACACAAGCTAATTGTGAAGAACTTGCAGAGCTCTCCCCTGAGAATGTAACTAATTGGATGAAAGTGAGGAAGTTTGGGAGAGGCTAGAGTAAGGAATTGAAACTGTAGATTTTTGGAACCTACATAGCTTTGGACCCAGATCCATTTCCTGATGCCCTAAGGATTTCTGAATTTTTTTCTAGTGAGATTTCCAGAAAGCAACCCAGGCCACTTTGCTATGAAGATTTACAATTTTAAGCATCTTTACTGAGGAGACCAACACCCCACCTTACAGTTCTTCAATTACTCCTCTCTCACCCACTAAAAGAAAGTATCGGATCCTACATGCTGTTTCAGCCAGTGTCTTTATTCTCTGATCTTTTTTTAAAAAATTGATACATAATTGACATATAACATTATATTAATTTCAGGAGTACAACATAATGACTCGATATAGGTATATATTGTGAAATGATCACAAGACTAGTTAACATCCATTACTACCATAGTTACAAAGTTTTTTCTTGTGGTGAAAATTTTTAACATCTACTCTCTTAGCAAATTTCAAACATACAATACAATATTACTAACTATAGTCACTGTCCCCGATACTTTATAGCTTTGGTTTCTCCCATAACCACAGGGAGAATCCATGAGGTCCTCAGCCCTCCTAAGCAGCCTAACGTAGTCCAGCACAGCCTGGCCTGGTGAGGCTCTCAATACCCAGCAGCTCCTCTACCTTCCAATATATTTCCCCATCCTATCTCAAAAAAGAAATTCTTTTTTTCCCAGCTTTATTGAGATATAATTGACATATAACATTGTGTATGGTTAAGGTGTACATGATAACTTGATACATGCATATCTTGAGAAATTATTACTACAATAAAGTTAGTTACCACCTCTATCTCACATAATTATCATTTTTCATTTTGTGGTGAGAACTTTTTTTTTCTGCTTTTCTCCCCATGTCCCCCCAGTGCATAGTTGTATATTTTAGTTGTGGGTCCTTCTAGTTGTGGCATGTGGGACGCCACCTCAACATGGCCTGATGAGCGGTGCCACATCTGCACCCAGGAACCAAACGAGCGAAACTCTGGGCCACCAAAGTAGAGTGCATGGACTTAACCACTAGTCCCCGGGCCAGCCCCAGGTGAGAACTTTTAATATCTACTCTCTTAGCAACTTTCAAGTATATAATACAGTATTATTAACTGTAGTCACCATGTTGTCCAGTAGATCCCCAGAACTTATTCATCTTATAACTGGGAGTTTGTACCCTTTCAGCAACATCTCCACATTTCCCCCACCCCCAGTCTCTCTCAACCACAATTCTACTCTCTGTTTCTATGAGTTCAACTTTTTTAGGTTCTACATATAAGTGAGATCTTACAGTGTTTTTCTTTCTCTGTCTAACTTTATTCATTAGCAGAATTCCATGAAGGTCCAACCATGTTGTCCCAAATAGCAGGATTTCCTTCTTTTTATGGCTGTGTAATAATACAGTGTATATATATATATATATATATATACTACATTGTCCTTACCATTCATTCAATGATGGACACTCAAGTCGTTTCCATGTCTTGGCTATTGTGAATAACGCAGCAATGAGCATGCGGGTGGAGATATTTCTTTGAAATAGTGATTTCATTTCCTTCAGATATATACCCAGACATGCGATTGTTGGATCATATGGTAGTCCTATTTTTATTTTTTGAGAAACTTCCATGCTGTTATTCATAGTGGCTGCTGCAGTTTACTTTCCCACCAAAAATGCACAAGGGTTCTCTTTTTTCCAAATCCACACCAACACTTAATAACGCTTGTCTTTTTGATGATAACCATTCTAACAGGTGTGAGGTTGATATCGACCCTGATATCAGTTTCCCTACATTAAACCCAGCGTATTAAAACCAAAACACTCATTCCCTGCTTATTCTCTGGCTTCCTGGCTCCAGAATCTGCTATCCTCCATGGAGACAGACACCGTGAAGGACAAGCACCTGGATTATCTCCTCCCCGCAAAGAGATACAGGCTGGTGGGAAAGCTGCTGACCAGCAAGGTCATGGGCTCTTTCCTCTCTGCAAGCAGTCTCAAGGCCAAAGACAGGCTGGTGGGAAAGCTCCGACCAGTAAGGCCATATGCTCCTCCTCCCCTATCTAAAACCCCAAATAAAAACCCTTCCTTTTAGCTTTTTGGGGAGTTTCGGATTTCAGCATTAGCTGCCCTCTCTCCTTGCTCACACTGTGCAAAAATAAAATTCCTACTTTCTTCCACAACACCCAGTGTCAGAGATTGGTTTGCTGTGCAATGGGTGACCGAACTCACTTCAGGTTCCATAACAAGGTGATATCTTATCATGGCTTTGATTTGCATTTCCCTGATGATTAGTGATGTTAAGCAACTTTTCATGCATTTGTTGGCTATTTGTATGTCTTTTTTGGAAAAATGTCTATTCAGGTCCTCTGCCTGTTTTTTAATCAGGTTATTTGGGTTTTTGCCATTGAGTTGTATTAGTTCCTTATATATTTTGGATATTAATCTGTAATCAGCATGGTCTGCAAATATTTTCTCCCATTCCACAGGTTTCCTTTTCATTTTGTTGATTGTTCTTTTGCTGTGCAGAAGCTTTTAGTTGGATGTAGTTCCACTTATTGATATTTGCTTTTGTGCTTGTGCTTTTGGTGTCACTTCCAGAAAATCGTTGGCAAGACCAATGTTAGGGAGTTTTTCCCTATGTTTTCTTCTAGGTTTTTATGGATTCAGGTCTTACATTTGTCTTTAATGCATTTCAAGTCAATGTTTGTGGATTGTATAAAATAGAGGTCCAGTTTCATTCTTTTGCATATGATTACCCAGTTTTTCCAACACAATTTATTGAAGAGACTATCATTTTCCCATTGAGTCTTCTTGGCTCCCTTGCCAAATACTAGTTGATAATAAATGAGGGGGTTATTTCTGGGCTCTCAGTTCTGTTCCATTGGTCTGTGCACCTATTTCTATGCCAGTACCATACTGTTTTCATTACTACAGCTTTGTAATATAGTTTGAAATCAGGGGTGTGATGCCTTTGCATTTGTTTTTCTTTCTCAGGATTGCTTTGGCTATTCTGGGCCTTTTGTGGTTCCATACAAATTTTAGGATTCTTTGTTCTAGTTCTGTGGGAAATGCCATTGGATTTTTGACAGGGATTGCACTGATTCTATAAGTGGCTTTGGGTAGCATGGACATTTTAACAATGTTAATTCTTCCAATCCATGAACACAGGATATCTTTCCATTTATTGTGCCTTCTTCAATTTCTTTCATCAAAGTTTTATAGTTTTCAGTGTACAGATCTTCCACCTCCATTAGTTAAATTTAATCCTAAATATTTTATTGTTTTTGAGGCTATTATAAATGAGATTGTCTACTTTATTTCTCTTTCTGATGGTTCATTGTTACTGTATAGAAACACGACTGATTTCTGTTTGTTGATATTGTATCCTACAACTTAACTGAATTTGCTCATTAAATCTAATAGCTTTTTGGTCCAGTCTTTAGGATTTTCTATATATAAGATCATATCATTTTCAAACAAAGACAATTTTACTTCTTCCTTTCCAATCCAGAAGACCTTTATTTCTTTTTCTTGTCTGATCGCTCTGCCAGCTCTTCCAGTACTATGTTGAATAGGAGCAGTGAGAGAGGGTGCCCTTGTCTCATTCCTGATCTTAAAAGAAATGCTTTCAATTTTTCACTGTTGAATATGCTGTGGGCTTTTCCTATATGGCCTTTATTGTGTTGAGGTACCCATTTGTTGAGAGTTTTTATCATGAAAGGATGTTGTATTTTGTCTGCATTTTCTGCATCTATGGAGATGATCATATGATTTTTATCTTTCATTCTATTAATGTGGTTTGTCACATTTGTTGATTTGCATATATTGAACCATCCTTGCATCCCAGAGATAAATCTCACTTGATCATGGTGTATGACCCTTTTAACGTGCTGTTGAATTCAGTTTGCTAATACTTTGTTGAGAGTTTTTGTGCCTAGCTTCATCAGGGATGTTGGCCTGTAGTTTTCTTTTCTTGTAGTGTCGTTGTCTGGCTGTGGCATCATGGCTTATTTCACTGGCCTCTTAAAATGAGTTTGGGAGTGCCTCTTCCTCTTCAATTTTTTGGAAAAGTTAAAGAACTATTGGGATTAATTCTTTAAATAATTGGTAGAACTCATAGGTGAAACCATCTGTCTTGGACTTTTCTCTGTTGGGAGGCTTTCGATCACTGATTCAACTTCCTTTCTTGTTATTGGTCTGTTCAGATTTTCTACAGCTTCATGATTCAGTTTGGAAGGTTGTATGTTTCTAGGAATTTATAGTAGTCTTTATGATCCTTCGTATTTCTTGGCACCAGTTGTCTCTTCTATCATTTGATTTTGTTTAGTTGATTCCACTCTCTTTTTTTCTTAGTGAGTCTGCATAAAGGTTTGTCAATTTTGTTTACCTTTTCAAAAAACCATCTCTTCATTTTCTTGATCTTTTCTATTGTTTTCCTGATCTCTATTTGATTAATTTCTGCTGATCATTGTTATTTCCTTCTTTTGTTAACATGGGCATTAGTTTGTTCTTCTTTTTCTAATTTCTTGAGGAGTGCAGTTAGGTTGTTTATTTGAGATCTTTCTTTTTCCTTAATGTAGGCATTTATCACTATAAATTTCTCTCTTAGAACTGCTATTGCACTCCATAAGTTTTGGCATGTTGTGTTCCTATTTTTGTTTATTTCAAGATTTTTTTTATTTCTCTTTTGATTTCTTCTTTGACCCATTGGTTGATCAGGAGAGGCCTATTTAATTTCCACATATTCCTGAATTTCCCAGGTTTCCCTTGATATTGATTTCTAGTTTCATACTATGGTGGTTGGAAAAGACACTTGTTATGATTTCAGTTTTCTAAATTTGTTAAGACTTGTTTTGTGACCTATCATGTGATCTTTCCTGGAGAATGTTTCCTGTGCACTTGAGATGAATGTGTTTTCTGCTGGGTTTGGATGGAATGTTCTGTATGTCTGCTAGGTCCATTTGGTCTAAAATGTAGTTCAATCCCAATATTTTCTTATTAAATTCTCTGTCTGTATGACCTACATTGTTGAAAGCTGGGTATTGAAGTCTTCTACTATTAATGTATTGTTGTCTATTTCTCCCTTCAGATCTGTTATTATTTGCTTTTGTATTAGGGGCTCCAATGTAGGGTGCATATATACAGAGAGAGAGAGAGACAGAGAGACAATTGTTATATCCTCTTGATAAATTGACCTCTTTATCACTATATAATGACCTTCTTTGTCTCTTGTTATGGCTTTTGACTTAAAGTCTATTTTGTCTGATATAAGTATAGCCACCCTTGCTCTCTTTTGATTCCCATTTTTATGGAATACCTTTTTCCTTTCCCTTTACTTTGAGCCTCTATGTGTCCTTAAAGCTGAAGTGAGCCTCTTGTAGGCAGCATATAGTTGGTTCTTGTTTGTTAATCCATTCAGCAACTCTAATTTTTTTTTTTGGCTTTCAGATTTTTTTATTTTTGTTACTTCAGCGAACTGATATATTTTTTCTTCTTTTTTTTTTTAGTTATTTTATTGAGGTCATATTAGCTTATAACATTGTGTAAATTTCAGGTGTACGTTACTATATATCAGTTTCTGTATAGACTGCATCACATTCACCACCAATAGTCTAGTTTTTATCTGTTGCCATACATATGTGCCACTTTACCCCTTTTGCCCTCCCCCACCCCCTTCTCCTCTGGTAACCACAAAGCTGTTCTCCTTATCCATATGTTTCTTTATCTTCCACATATGAGTGAAATCATACAGTGTTTGTCTTTCTCTGTCTGGCTTATTTTGCTTAGCATAATACCCTCGAGGTCCATCCATGTTGTCATAAATGGCATGATTTTGTTTTTTTTTTTATGGCTGAGAAGTATTCCATTGCATACATGTACCACATCTTCTTTATCCATTCATCCATTAATGGGCACTTGAGCTGCTTCCATGTCTTGGCTATTGTAAATAATGCTGTGATGAACATAGAGATACATAAATCTATTTTAATTGTTAATTTTCATGTTTTTTGGATAAATACCCAGTAGCGATATAGCTGGATCACATGGTATTTCTATTTTTAATTATTTGAGGAATCTCCATACTGTTATCTGTAGTGACTGCAGCAATTTGCATTCCCACTAGCAGTGTATGAGGGTTGCCCTTTCTCCACATCCTCTCCAACATTTGTTATTTCTTGTCTTGTTAATTATAGCCATTCTGATGGATGTAAGGTGGTATCTCATTGTAGTTTTGATTTGCTTTTCCCTAATAATTAGTGATGTTGAACATCTTTGCATGTGCCTGCTGGCCATCTGTATATCTTCTTTGGAAAAATATCTGTTCATATCCTCTGTCTATTTTTTTTATCGGGTTGTTTGTTTTATTGTTGTTGAGTTGTATGAGTTCTTTACATATTTTGGAAATTAACCCCTTGTTGGATACATGATTTGCAAATATTTTCTCCCAGTTGCTGGGTTGTCTATTCATTTTGTTCCTGGTTTCCTTTACATTGCAGAAGCTTTTTAGTCTAACATACTCCCATTTGTTTATTTTTTCTTTTGTTTCCCTTCCCTGAGCAGACATGGTATTCAAGAAGATACTGATAAAACTGATATCAAAGAGTGTACTACCTATATTTTCATCCAGGATTTTTATGGTTTCAGGTCTTACATTCAAGTCTTTAATCCACTTTAAGTTAATTTTTGTATGTGGTGCAAGATAATGGTCTACTTTCATTCTTTTGCACATGGCTGTCCAGTTTTCCCAACACCATTTATTGAAGAGAATTTCCTTTCTCCATTGTATGTTCTCAGCTCTTTTGTCGAAGATTAGCTGTCCATAGATGTGTGGCTTTATTTCTGGGCTTTCAATTCTGTTCATTGAGCTGTGTGTCTGCTTTTGTACCAGTACCATGCTGTTTTGACTGCTATAGCTTTGTAGAATAGCTTTGTAGTATATTTTGAAGTCAGGGAGTGTGATATCTCCAGTTTTGTTGCTTTTCTCAGGATTGCTTTGGCTATTCAAGGTCTTTTGTTATTCCACATAAATTTTAAGATTCTTTGTTCTATTTTCGTGAAGAATGTCATTAGGTTTCTGATTGGGATAGCATTGAACTTGTAGATTGCTTTAGGTATTATGGATATTTTAACTATGTTTATTCTTCCAATCCGTGAGCATGGAATATCATTCCATTTCTTTATGTCTTCTTAGATTTCTTTTAGTAAGATCTTATAGTTTTTAGTGTATAGATCTTTCACCTCCTTGTCTTCTTCGGTTTTTTTCAATAAAGTCTTATAATCTTTACTGTATAGGTCTTTCACCTCCTTGGTTAAATATATTCCTAGATATTTTATTCTTTTTGTTGCAATTGTAAATGGGATTGTATTCTTGATTTCTCTTTCTGCTAGCTTGTTATTAGTGTATAGAAATGCAACTGATTTTTCTATGTTAGTTTTTGTACTCTGCAACTTTGCTGTAGTTGTTGATTATTTCTAATAGTTTTCTGGTGGATTTGTTAGGGTTTTCTTTTTTTGTTTTTTTAAAGGTGTTATTCTTTTTTTTATTTTCTTTTTGAGGAAGATTCACCCTCTGGCTAACATCCATAGCCAAATCTCTTCCCTTTGCTTTTGTTGTTGTTGTTGTTTGAGGAAGGTTAGCCCTGAGCTAACATCTGTGCTGATCTTCCTCTACTTTGCATGTGGGATACCTCCACAGCATGACTGATGAGTGGAGCAAGTCCTCACCTGGGATCCTAACCTGTGAACCTAGGCTGCCAAAGTGGAGTGCACAGAATTCTAACCACTTGGCTACAGCCTAGCCCTAGGGTTTTCTGTATATAGAATCATGTCATCCGCAAATAGTGACAGTTTTACTTCTTAATTTCCAATTTAGATCCCTTTTACTTCTTTTTCTTCTCTAAGTGTTCTGGCTAGGACTTCCAATACCATGTGAAATAAGCATGATGATAGTGAGCGCCCTTGTCTTGTTCCAGTTCTAAGAGGAATGACTTTCAATTTTTCACCATTGAGTCTGATATTGGCTGTGGGTTTGTCGTATATGACCCTTATTATATTGAGGTACTTTCCTTCTATACTCATTTTATTGAGTTTTTATTATAAATAGATGTTGGATCCTGTCAAATGCTTTCACTGCATCTATTGAGATGGTCACATGATTCTTATTCCTCATGTTGTTAATGTGTTGTATCACATTGATTGATTTGCAGACTTTGAACCATCCCTGCATCCCTGGAATAAATCCCACTTGGTTATGGTGTATGACCCTTTTAATGTATTGTATTTGATTTGCTAATATTTTGTTGAGAATTTTTGCATCTATGTTCGTCAGCAATATTGGCCTGTAATTTTCCTTTATGGTGTTGTCCTTGTCTGGTTTTGGTATCAGAGTAATGTTGGCCTCATCTAATGAATTAGGAAATATCCTGTCCTCTTCAAATTTCAGAATATTTTGAGAAGGATAGAAATTAAATCTCCTTTGAATATTTGGTAGAATTCACCAGAGAAACAATCTGGTCCTGGACTTTTGCTTTTGGGGAGGTTTTTTGATTACTGTTTCAATCTCTTCACTTGTGATTGGTCTATTCACATTCTCTATTTCCTCTTGATTCAGTTTGGGGAGGTTGTATGAATCTAAGAATTTATCCATTTCTTCGTTATCCAATTTGTTGGCATATAGCTTGTAATAGTATTCTATTATAATCCTTTGTATTTCTGTGGTATCCACTTTAATTTCTTCTCTTTCATTTCTAATTTTACTTATTTGAGTCCTCTCTTTTTTTCTTATTGAGTCTGGCTAAGGGTTTGTCAGTTTTATTTCTCTTCTCAAAAAACCAGCTCTTAGTTTCGTTGATCCTTTCTATCGTTTTTTTAGTCTCTATTTCATTTATTTCTGCTCTGATTTTTATTATTTCTCTCCTTCTACTGACTTTGGGCTTGATTTGTTCTTCTTTTTCTAGTTCTTTTAGGTGTAGTTTAAGTTTAGTTATTTGAGATTTTTCTTATTTGTTGAGGTAGGCCTGTATAGCTATAAATTTCCCTCTTAGTACTGCTTTTGCTGCATCCTATAAGAGTTGGTAAGCTGTGTTTTCATTCTCATTTGTCTCCTGGTATTTTTTTGATTTCTTCATTGGTCCAACGGTTGTTCAGTAGCATATTGTTTAGTCTCCACACTTTTGTGACTTTCCCACTTTTTTCTTGTAGTTTATTTCATAGCTTCTTGGTCAGAAAAGATGCTTAATATGATTTCAATATTCTTAAATTTATTGAGGCTTGCCTTGTTTCCCAATATATGGTCTATCTTTGAGAATGTTCCAGTTGCATTTAAGAAGAATGTGTATTCTGCTTTTTTTGGATGGAATGATATATATATATATATATATCTATTAAGTGCATCTGATCTAGTGTTTCATTCAAGGTCACCATTGCCTTCTTAACTTTCGGTCAATGATCTATCCATTGACATAAGTGGGGTTTTGAGGTCCCCTACTATTATTGTGCTGCTGTCAATTTCTCCCTTTAGGTCTGTTATTAGTTGCTTTATATGTTTCTGTGTTAGGTGCATACATATTAATAAGTGTTATATCTTCTTGGTAGAATGTCCCTTTTATCATTATATAATGCCCAACTTTATCTCTCATTGTATTTTTTATCTTGAAGTCTGCTTTGTCTGATATAAGTATGGCTAAATCTGCTTTATCTTGCTTGCCATTTGCTTGGAGTATCATCTTCCATCCCTTCACTCTGAGCCTACCCTTGTCTTTAGAGCTGAGCTGTGTTTCCTAGAAGCAGCATATTGTTGGGTCTTGTTATTTTATTCATCCAGCCAATCTGTGTCTTTTCAGTGGTGAATTCAATCCATTTACATTTAGAGTGATTATTAATACATGAGGGCTTAATACTGCCATTTTATCTCTTGTTTTCCAGTTGTTCTACATTTTCATTGTTTCTTTTCCCTTGTATTTCTGACTTCCATTTCAGTTTGGTAGTTTTCTCAGTTTTCTCTTTATTTATGATTTGTGACTCTGCTCTGATTTTTTGTTTTGTGGCTAGCATGAGGTTTGTATAAAAGATCTCATAGATGAGATATTCCATTTTCTGATAGCCCATTATCTCCATTAGCCTATGCAGGTTCCATCCCTTTCCTCTTCCCTTTCTCTGTCTTTGTTATCACAAATTATTCTTTTTTTGTGTTGTGAGTCTGTCATTGTCCTGAAGTGTTTATAGTTACTTTTGATGTTTTCTTCCCCTTTATCCTTTATGTTATAATTTAGTGTTTGCTAACCTATTCTCATATAGAGCTTTAATTTTCTGATTCTGCCTGTCTATTTATCTCCTTGCTCAGAGATTTGTAAACTTTTGTCTTTTTGTTTCAGGTAGGAGGGCTCCCTTCATTTCTTGTAAGGTAGATCTAGGGGTGATGAACTCCCTCAGCTTTTGTTTATCTGAGAAAGCTTTTATTTCTCCATCATATCTGAAAGATAATTTAGCTGGATAGAGTATTCTTGGCTGATAGTTTTTGTCTTTCAGTACTTTGAATATATTATTCCACTCTCTCCTAGCCTGTAAGATTTCTGCTGAGAAATCTGCTGAAAGCTTGATGGGGGTTCCTTTGCAGATTATTTTCTTCCCTCTTGCTGCTGTTAATATTTTTTGTCATTGACTTTTGCCAGTTTTAGTATTATTTGCCTTGGAGAAGGTCTTTTTGCATTGATGAAATTAGGAGTTCTATTGACTTCATATACTTATATATCTAGGTTCTTCTCCAGGTTTGGGAAGTTCTCAGCTATTATTTCTTTGAACTAGTTCTCTACTCCTTTATCCCTCTCTTCTCCCTCTGGGATACCTATCATCCTTATGTTACTTTTCCTAATTGAATCAGATATTTCTTGAAGAATTTCTTCATTTTTTAAAAATCTTACTTCTCTCTCCTCCACTACCTGAAGCATTTCTAGGATTTTATCTTCAAGTTCACTAATTCTCTCCTCCATAAGTTCAGCTCTATTTTTTATGCTTTCTACATTATTTTTTATCTCATAAATCGTTTTCTTCATATACAGAATTTCTGTTTGGTTTGTTTTAATAGCTTCAATCTCTTTAGTGAAATATTCCTTCTGTCGATTAATTTTATTCCTGAGCTTGTTGAACTATCTTTCTGAGTTTTCTTGTAACTCATTGAGCTTTTTTATGACAGCTATTTTGAATTCTCTCTCAGATTGTAAACTTCTGTGACTTCAGATTTGGTGTCTAAGGAGTAGTCATTTTCCTTCTGTTCTTCAGTGTTAATCTATTTCTTGATGGTATTTGGTGAATTGAATCTCTGCTGGGGCATTTGTGGTAGTAATCACCTTTTCTTATTTGGGTACAGCTTTGGTTACTTTGGTCCTGGTTACCTGGGTCTTGTGTTCCTCCACTGACTCTCTGCAGGCTCGCATCCTTCTGTCCCATGCACCACCTGGGATGCTGTTCCCAGGTTGTCTTAGGGCGCTGGTTGCATTGCAGCCAGGGGTGCTGGGTTCACAGATGTCACTGCCACTGGTAGGGGTCTGGGGACCCAGGGACTTGTATACATCCCCTGCTGCTGGTGGAGCTGGTGTCAGGGTTGCCCTCAGTGGGGTTCTGAGTCACCAGTTCTACTGTGGTTCCTGTTACTTCTAGCCACAAAGTCCACCTGCCACCCCTGGGTTGGGAGGGCAGGGGCTTTTTTTTTCTGTTCCCACCCCATGTGCTCATAGTTGTGCCAGTTGGGCCACTCTGAATTTGTGCAGGCCAGGCCTCAGCCACTTGGTGGTGAACCTTCACATGAGCCAGCTGTCATGCTCATGCCAGTGGAGCCACCACTTGGGTGGGGTGCCTCCTCATCGACTGAGCCACCACCACTCAGCAGGGAGCATTCACACAGACGTGGCCACCACACGATGGTGTGCTCTCCCACAGACCAGGTTACCACTGCTCTACAAGCATTCACACATAAGCCAGGCTGCCCCCACCTCTGCTCAGTCACTCTGGCCACTGTGTGAGGATCCATGACTTGGGGTGATTGCTGCAACCAGGGAGGAGGAGGTGGCCATTCCCCTCCTTCCACTGTTTCCCAGGAGTCCAATCCACCCACCTTCAGACGTGTAGTCACATGGATCTCTTGGGCATCCTGTTGTGCTGTGAAGGGAATCTTCCATTGGTTAATGGATGTCCATTTAGTTGTAACTTAGCTGGGAGGGAAAAAAGGAACAACTCACCCTGCCATGATGCTGATGTCACTTCTTCAGCCTCTCTATTTTGTGTGTGTGTGTGTGTGTGTGTGTGTGTGTGTGAGGAAGATTGACCCTGAGACAACATCTGTGCCAATCCTCCTCCACTTTATGTAGGATGCCACCACAATGTGGCTTGACAAGTGGTGCTAGGTCCATGCCCAGGATCCAAACCCACAAACCCTGGGTCACTGAAGCAAAGTGCATGATCCAAACCACTATGCCACAGGGCTGGCCCCACAGCCACTCTATTTTTTGATTGGAGAATTTAATCCATTTACATGTAAAGTAATTACAGTCATGCACAATATAACGATATTCAGTCAATGACAGACCACAATACAATAATTATAAGATTGTAACATATAGCCTAAGTGTGTAGTGGGTTATCTATCTAAGTTTGTGTAAATACACTCTATAATATTTGCACAATGACAGAATTTCCTAACATCACATTTCTCAGGACATACCCCTGTTGTTAAGCGATGCATGACTGTATTGATAGGCAAGGACTTACTAATGCCATCCTATTTTTTTCTTGCTTTTTTTTTATAGTTCCCTTGTTTCTTTCTTCCTCTCTTGCAATCTTCCTTTGTAACTTATGACTTTTGATAACAGTATGCCTTAATTTCCTTCTCTTTATCTTTTGTGTATCTACTGTAGGTTTTTGCTTTTTGTTTACCACAAAGCCTACATAAAATATCTTATAGTTATAACAGTCTATTTTACACTGATAATTTAATTTTGATAGCATACAAAAACTCTACTCTTTTACTCCCTCCTTTATTTTATGTTTTTGATGTCACAATTTACCTCTTTTTATGTTGTATACCCATTAACAAATTACTATAGCTATAGTTATTTTTAATACTTTCATCCTTTAACCTTTATACTAAAGCTAAGTGGTTAACACACTACCATATCACAGTATTTAGAGTATTTTGAATTTGATTATATACTTATATTTACCAGTGTGTAGTATATTTTCATATTTTTTTGTGTGTTACTAGCTAGCATCCTTTCATTTTGCTTAAAGAACTCCTTTCAGTATTTCTTGTAAGGTGGGTCTAGTGGTGACAAATTCCCTCAAGTACTGTTAGATTGGGAAAGTCTTTATCTCACCTTCATTTCTAAAGGACAACTTTGTCAAGGTAAAATATCCTTGGTTGGCAGTATTTTTCTTCCAGCACATTGAATATACCATCCCACTCTCTTGGTCTGCAAGGTTTCTTCTAAGTAATCTGCCAATAGTCTTATGGGGATATCCTTTTATGTGAAGAATTACCTTTCTCTTGCTGCTTTTAAAATCCTCTTTGTCTTGATTTTAGATAGTTTTGTTAAAATGTGTCTTGGAGAAGATTGTTTTGAGTTGAATTTTGGGGGTGACCTATTAGCTTCATGAACTTGGACATCCATGACTCTCCCCAGATTTGGGAAGTTCTCAGCGATTATTTCTTTAAATAAGTTCTTTTCCCCTTTCTCCCTCTCTTCTCTTTCTGGGACTCCAATAACGTGTAGATTGTATCTGTTAATGGTATCCTGTAGTTCATGGAGGCTTCTTTCACTCTTTTGTATATTTTTTTCTTTTTTCCCCTCTGACTGGATCATTTCAAAGGTTCTGTCTTCTGCTTCACAGATTGTTCTGCTTGATCCAGGCCATTGTTGATGCTCTATGTTGCTTTTTTTTTTTTTTTTTCATTTCATTTATTGCAGTCTTCAGCTCCAGAATTTCTTTTTGGTTCCTTTTTTTTGATTTCTCTCTCTCTGTAAACATCTCATTTTGTTCTGGTATTGTTTTCATGATTTTGTTAAATTGTCTTTCCATGTTTTCTTGTAGCTCACTGAGCTTCCTTAAAAACAGATATTTTGAATTCTTTACTGAGAAAATCACAGATCTCCATTTCTTTGGGGCTGGGTACTGTAAAATTATTGTGTTCTTTTAGTAGTGTTATGTTTCCTTGATTTTCCAGGTTCCTTGAAGTCTTACATTGCTGTCTTCACATTTGAAGAAGTAGTTACCTCCTACAGTCTTTACTGACTGGCTTTGAGAGAGAAATATTTTCTGTCAGCCCTACTGGGGATTCTGAGGCTTTCTCAGACATTTCCTATTTATATCCCTGCTCCACACTGCTTGTTCTCCATTATGGCAGAATTCATAACCTTCTCTCAATCCTGCAAAGCAAGGGTGAGTGCTTATAGCCTCCCTTTTGCTTTCCTAGGGGAGTGCTGAACACTCAGTGTGGTTTCTCCCAGGCCTGCAGTGTTGGCAAGATTTCTGCACATGCTCACTAGCCATCTGCAAAGCCTCACTCTCACCACTCTTGGGAGCATGCACCAGGAGCCAGCCACGGGGTGGGGAGGTGGATGAGGCATGCAGAGTTCTGGGGGTACCTGGGGGCCAGTTGGAGGATCTGCAGGTGATGCTTCCCCAGCAGCTTGTGAGAAGCCTTCCTAATGGAGTCTGCAAGGCAGTTAGTAGAATATGTGTCCCTTTGATGGCCTCCAAAGTACTATCTACTGATCCCTTAGCTGCTCCCCACTTTCCATTTGTGTAGCTCACAACTCAGTACTCTGGATGGAGTGAGAAAGAAGTGAGTCTCTGACAGCAACCAGCGCAGCTGTGGAAGCCAGGCAATCACTCTCAAGCTCTCACTTTCTCCCACAGGTAAAATCACAGGCCAGGAAGGTCTCTTTTGGCACTGAGCTGTACCATGTTGGGGGAGGGGTGATATGGGTAAAATGAAACTGTTCCTCTTACCCTCTTCAATGTATCCACTCTCAGATTTTTTGCTCTGATGATGTGCTGGAACTTCTCCTCTCAACTGCTGGACTTCCACAAAGGCTCTCTCATCTTTCAGTGATTGTCTAAATTGGTGTTCTTTGGGTGGAAGACAGTAGAAAACTCTAATTCTTCCATGATGATAATATCACTCCCCAAGGTCATGGTTCCTTCATCCTCATCCAGCACCTCAGCTGAGATTCTGCATTTGGTAGGGAGATCCAAACCTTTATTTCTGAGGGTCCTCAGCACTGATAGGTCTTATCTTTATTATCTTATTGTAGTCTTTTACCAACCTTTAACTGTGGGTGAAGTACTGAGAGGTGCCTCAAAGAAACCTCTGGCTCCAGACATACTCCTTCTTTCCCCATTGATAACAATGTCCCTATTTCCCTCTTGACAATCAGGATCAATTACTTCAGCCAGTTCAGTAAGCCCCTTCTTTGCCTATGAGTTTCCTACTGCTGCAGTAACAAATTACCACAAATTTAGTGGCTTAAATTAACAAATTTATTATCTTAACCTTCTGGAGGTCAGGAATCTCAAATGGATCTTACGGCGCTAAATCCAAGGTGTCAGCAGAGCTAGTTCCTTCTGCAGACCCTAGCGAAGAGTCTATTTTCTTACCTTTTCCTTCTAGAGGCTGCCTGCATTCCTTGGCTCGTGGCTCCCCAGCCAGTAATCATATCATTCTGACCTCTGCTTCCATTGTCACATCTCCTTCTCTGGATCTCCTGCATCCCTCTGATCATTTGTAAGAACCCTTGTGATTACATTGGGCCCATCCAGATAATCCAAGATATTCTCCCCATCTCAAAATCTTTAATTTAGTCACATCTGCAAAGTCCCTTTTACCATGTAAGGTGACATATTCACAGGTTCTTGGAATTAGAATGTGGACATCTTGGGGGTCATTGTTCTGTCTACCACATTGCCTTTTGTTCAAAGGCATGAAAAGTTCAAAATGACAGGTGGTGGTCTCAACTTCCAGTTCAATGGAACCATAATTGTGTATCCTTGTAGAAGTATTCTTTCCTTGAGAATTAAAACCTCTAAATCAAAGACTCCAAAGTTGCAGGAACAAAAAGCACAAATTTTGTGTGTGGGCTACAGATAACAATGAAAAGAGCCACACCCATTTCCACCTCTTTGTCCCTGGACCTATGTTTTCTATCTATTGGAGAAATCACCATGAATTGGTCGCTGATTCTGACCATATATCACATCTTATAGGACAGAACCCTAACCCCTAAGGCGTTGCCACTCAGCTGATGCCATAACAAACCATTGCATAATTCTATCAGGCCAGTTACTGCTGAGTGATGAAATAACACATGATAAGACAAGTGAATACTATGGGTATGAACATGTTGCCTGGCTTTTTTTGCTGTGTAATGAGTTCCTAGTACAGAAGCAGAATTAGGTAGGATGTCATCATGGTAAATAAGGAATTCAGTAAATCCAAGAATGATGGTAAAAGCAGAAGCATTGTGCACAGAGAAGACAAATTCACATCCAGAATAACTGTCTATTCTAGTGAGAAAAATAATCACATCCTTATCCATGATGGAAGATATCTAATGTAATTAGCTAACAAGTGGCTAGTTGGTCTCCAAGGATACACTGTAATATCAGGAATGAGGCTTTGGACTCTGCAACTGTCAGGTTTGGTATTCACCAAAAGTGCACCCAGGTAAGGCTTGATGAGGGAAAGTCCAATTGCCAAGCCCGTTTATAACCTCTGTTCTTGAAACCGTGCCCACTTTGTTCATAAGTCCATTGAGTAAGCACTGAAGTAGCTTGGGAAAGCAGTTGAGTGGCAGCCACAAATCATGTCATCTCGTCAAGATGATTTTTGAGCACCACTTCTATGACAGATGACCTTTTGTGAGCCTTCACGGGACACAAATATCTCTACACTTTGTGCGCTTACAAAAGGTTGATCTAATGCCTCTTCTCCAGCTCTTTGTTGTCAGTCCTTACATCTTGTTCTTTCTAAGTCCCTAAACATTCAGCCAAACCATTAGCTACTACCCAGAAATCAGTATAGATCCATAACTCCTGACCTTCTCTCCTTCCAGGCAAAGTGGACAATTAAATGCACTGCTCAAAGTTCTGTCCACTGAAAAGATGTTTCTTTCTCACTGCCTTTCAGGACCACCCTTGAAGGATTATATAATACTGTGGTCATCCACTTTGAGGTGTTGCCAATAACATATTATCAGAACCATCTGTAAATCGGACCTAAATTTTTTTTCTCAGTCAATTGGTCATAGGAAGCTTCCTGTGAAGCCTAAGTGTGGGTTAAAAGAGAGGTGGCCAATGCAACAAGATTAAATGTCATTGAAGATGCTAAAATACAGAGTGGGAAATGTGTTTCAGCAAGTAATAGATAAAACTTTGAAAGCTCATTGTGTACCAGGAACTATTCCCTGCGATCATACATAATAATGCATCTAATCTTCACAACAATCCTATAAGAAAGAGCTTTTATTAATGTCCCTATTCTACAATGAGGAAAACCAAGTTAAATAATTTATCCAAGGTCACCCAGCTATCGGATGTGATACTGTGAAGCCAGGCAGTCTGACTCCTGTGTCTATGCTCTTAACCACCACTCCATACCCGAAGCCCTTAGCAATCTTGGGTAGGTGGAGTGGGAAGCAGAAAGTAATAATGGAGATGGTGGCAAAGTTGTTGGTTGCTAGTAAATCCTTTGGCAGCATCTGCTTTTGGTCCAGGGTTGGCAGTACCGAGTGGTTTGCATTTCCTGTAGTTGATGCTTTTTCTTCCTCTTACTGGACCATCTGTGTATGACATTTTCTTCTTCTGCTGGATTATTTTTTCAAACAAAGAGATTGAAATCATTTGGTTCTCATTTAAAACAAAAATTGGTGCCTTGAACTGGCAGATTAAACTAAGAAGGAGTGAAAGGCAGAGGATGATGACGTCCAAATGAGTTCACATCCCTTTAAATGTTGAAGCCTCACTGACTTGCGCTTGCCTATAACATGGTCCAAACAACTTAGAATAACTTCAGATTTGAGAACCATTAGAGAGTAAGAGAAAAACTAACAACCCAATTAAAAAATGGGCAAAAGATCTGAACAGACATTTCTCCAAAGAAGATATACAGAAGGCCAAGAGGCACATGAAAACATATTCAACATCATTAACTATCAGGGAAATGCAAATCAAAACTACAGTGAAGTATCAGCTCACTCAGGTCAGAATGGCTATAATTAACAAGACAGGAAACAACAAGTGTTGGAGAGGTATAGAGAGAAGGGAACCCTCATACACTGCTGGTGGGAGTGTAAACTGATGCAGCCACTATGGAAAACAGTATGGAGTATCCTCAGAAAATTAAGAATAGATCTACCATATGATCCAGCTATTCCACTGCTGGGTATTTTTCCAAAGAAAATGAAAACACAAATGCATAAAGATACATGCACCCCTCTGTTCATCGCAACATTATTCACAATAGCCAAGACTTGGAAGCAACCTAGGTGCCCATCAAGGGACGAATGGATAAAGGAGATGTGGTATATATACACAATGGACTACTACTCAGCCATAAGAAATGATGAAATCCAGCCATCTGTGACAACATGGATGGTCCTTGAGTGTGTTATGCTAAGTGAAATAAGTCAGAGGGAGAAAGTCAAATATCATATGATCTCACTTATAAGTAGAAGATAAAAACAACGACAAACAACCACAGAGAAATAGAGATTGGAGTGGTGGTTACCAGAGGGGAAGCAGGGAGGGAAGGGGTGAAAAGGGGTGATTAGGCACACGTGTGTGGTGATGGACTGTAATTAGTCTTTGGGTGGTGAACATGAGGTAATCTACACAGAAAATGAAATATATAACGATGTACATCTGAAATTTATATAATGTCATAAACCAATATTACTGCAATAAAAAAATAATTTTAAAAAAAAGACAGAGAACTTCAAACCTATAATAGTGGTAGTAGTTAGTAGTTTTTGCTACATTGTTCAGCTGCCAGTTGTTGTTAGTGGAGTCAGCACACGAATTTTTTGAACTGATGAAGCCTGTGTAGTCAAACTTTGAGGAAAAGTGATTGAAGCTCTGTCATTTTTGGAAATTTTAAAAACTATTTGAAAATTTTATCAAGTTAGATAGATATTAACTCAACTTGAGACAGTTTCTTCCTTTGAGACATTTGAGATTAAGCCATTCAGCAGGGATCAGGGGACAAGAGTTTCCAGACTGCTAGAAAATTTAACTGGAGTAGAACTTAGAGGAGAACAAGGGGGCAGCCCTTCCTCGAGACCAGGGACCCACTGCCTTGGAGGGTAGAATAAATGAGTGCTTTGCTAGGAATCCTGGGACAAGCTGTTTAAGTCTGAGATCATGGGTGGTTTTTTCCCCCGATTCAACTATTTTCTTTTCTTTTCTTTGAAAAATAAGGCTGCCATGTAACGTCTAGTGTGGCCAAAGTTTTGTAATTCTCATCTGTTTGAACAAGTGAGGGTGGATTTCTCTATATGAACGCCCAAGAACATTGAAAGATGGTAAGTACAGAACCAAGATGTTTCCAGGATCCCAAGAGAACTCCAGCCTTTTGATTCAGAAGCAGTGTCTGCAGAGGCTGTGTATTTCTGGAGAAAAGAAATGAGTAAATTGAGGGGCTGGCCTGGTGGCACAGTGGTTAAGTTCACGCGCTCCACTTCAGCGGCCAGGGGTTCATAGGCCAGATCCCAGTACGGACCTACCATTGCTTATCAAGCCATCCTGTGGCAGGTGTCCTACATATAAAGTGGAGGAAGATGGGCACAGCTGTTAGCTCAGAGACAGTCTTCCTCAACAAAAAGAGGAGGATTGGTGGTGGATGTTAGCTCAGGGCTAATCTTCCTCTAAAAAAAAGAAATGAGTAAATTGAATAAAACCCAGTTGTACAGTTTCCACTAGAGGAAATTTTGATCTGGATTAATTTGCCAGTCTCTAGAATATGCTTAAATTTAACGGCCAGAAATTGTCTCAGTTGCAATGGATTCCCATTGTAGCTCATGTAGAAAAGAGCTTACATTAATACTTCATAGGACCAAATCCTAAAATGATGATTTTCTACTTAGAAAAGGATTTTTCAGATGAAACATTGAATTGCTTTGAATTATAAATCTCTTAGTTAATAGTAAAAACTACAATGGCAAGAGGAAAGAAAAACTTAAAAATACATGTGAATGTGTTGTTATGAATAAAAATTAAACATTCTTATTCTCTGATAAAAAACAATTGATCTCTTTTACAAGATTTTTGATGAGAATAAAGGAAATATTACTTTGGTAATATGACCTCAAGGTCGCTGCCGTGTTATAAGAAAAAATACAAAAGAAATACAAATGGACAATAAGCTAAATGATTAGTAATCATGAAAAGGCTGAAGAGAAAATAAAAATAAATGCAAAAGATTTGGGGTCTAAATCTCTTTCAAGTGTACTGTTACAAATGGAAAGATATTTAAAAACCTTCTTTTCCTAAGATCTTAAAGCCAAAAAACAGAAGTCATGATGGTAAAAACAAGTATGAGAATTAAATTTTAATCCAAGTTCACTTGGATCAAAGAAAATTGATTAGTGAATTTTGGACACACAAGATTTCTATATATGTTCTCTCTGATTTTTCCCATAACACAAAATAAAAATCAAATGTGGCATTATAGCTTATGCAAGACTTTGAATTTTTCTTTCTAAAAGGCTAGATTAAATGAAACCTCCTAAATTACTTACACTTGCCTTAGAGATAAAGTAAGTTATTACCTTTGTCATTATTAAGAGTACATAAATGTGTATATTTGTGCACATGGGTGTTTAAAAATTTTTTAATTAATATTTAATTTTAATAATTTAAATAATAGTATCTTTATATAATTATCTTCTTAATCTTAGTCATTACTACAAATTATGTAGACTACAAAATTACCCTGCATACACAATCTGAGTAAAATTTTAAGATGCCACAATTCTCTAATGAATTCAGATTATCAACAGTAATTGTATTGTTCATTGATGTTAGCTTCAATACAATTTCTAAACTCCCAGAATGGCTTTAGAACTTTAGAATAATACAATACAGTAATAATCAGTTACTAGACTATATTGACCTGAGGATTTCTAAAAACATTAACGTCAACATCTATTCATATTTTTTTCTGGTAATATTCACAATTTTTTTTAAAGAGGTCCAGTGTTGGACTCCTCACTTGTTTTTTTAAACATTTCTCACTTTTTTCATGTTTTATTTTTCTTCTTCTTCTCCCTAAAGCCCCCCAGTACATAGTTGTATATTTTAGTTGTAGGTCCTTCTGGTTGTGCCATGTGGGACACCGCCTCAGTGTGGCCTGATGAGCGGTGCCATGTCTGCAGCCAGGATCTGAACCAGTGAAACCCTGGGCCACGGAAGTGGAGCATGTGAATTTAAGCACTCGGCCACAGGACCGACCCCTTGCAATTTTTTTAAAAAGAAAAACTCTTAGCAAATGAGAAAAACAGCTTTTGTAAACTGACAAACTGTTTTTACCAAAAATTATAGCAAAAGTCATTCTTATTGGTGAAAAATTAGAAGCATTGCACATACAAGCAAAAACAAGCTCTTTTAATCAATATTGCATTGGAGGTTCTAGATAATACAGTATAATAAGAAAAAGATACAGCAGTTACAAGTATTGGAGAGGAAGGAATAAAACGGTCATTGATTTTCTATGATATGATTGACTATGATTATAGAAAATCAGAAAGAATCTATTGTCAATTAAACTTACTGAATTTGTAAAAGAATTAGGCAATTGGATATAAGATCATTATACAAAAAAATCAAATGCATTTTCATATACCAGAAATAAACAATTTTAACATATAACTTAATAAAGATATAATTTACAATAGCAAGCAAGTACATAAAAACAAATCTAACAATTATAAAACTTTACATTAAAACAATAACAAAAGGGGCTGGCCCCGTGGCCAAGTGGTTAAGTTCGCGCTATGTGCTTCGGCGGCCCAGGGTTTCACCAGTTCAAATCCCAGGTGCGGACATGGCACCGCACGTCAAGCCATGCTGAGGCAGTATCCCACATGCCACAACTAGAAGGACCCACAACTAAAAATACACAACTATGAACCGGGGGGGTGTGGGAGAAAAAGGAAAAATAAAATCTTAAGAAAAAAATCTATATAAATGGAAAGCTGTTTATACAAGTTTTGTGGAAGAGAAGAATCATTGTCAAGATGTCAGCTCTCCCCAAATTGATCTAGAGATTAAATGCAATCCCAATTAATGTCTCAATAGGCTTTTTCATGGAACTTTATCAACTCTTTAAATAGAGAGATAGAGATGGATACAGACATGAAAGAGCAAAGGCTCAAGAATTTTTTTTTAAACTTAAAATGAATAAACTGGGGGAAAGGACTTTCTCTGAAAGAGACAAAGGCTTATGACGAAGTTAGATCATTAAGGCAGAGTGGTATTGGTACAAGGATAGACAAAGATATATGAAACCAAATAGAAAGCCAGAAACAGATCCACATATATATGGTGGCATTATAATCACTAGAAAAAAGGAGAAGTCATTCAATGCTTGGTGCTAGAGTAATTAATTATCCATATGGAAAAAAATTTAACTGGGTCCTCACCCCACACTGTATATAAAAATCAATTTCAGATGGATTAAAGTTTTAAATATAAAAGTCAAAGCATTAAAACTTACAGAATAACATGTATGATATTCCTATGATCCTGAGGTAGGCAAGGACTTTTTTGTCTTCACACAAAAAAGCAATACTCATTTTTTTTTAAAAGAGTGAGAAATTCAACTACATTAAAATTAAGACTTCTGTTAATGAAAAAATATCAGAAAGTGAAAAGACAAGCCACAAATTGGGAGAAGTTATTTGTAACACGTATTGATTAGTCTTCTAAATATATAAAGATCTTCTAAAAAGTCAGTAATAAAAAGACAACCCAATGGAAAAATGTGCAATAGACATAAATTAGGCAACCCACAGAAGGGGATATATGAATGGCCAATAAATGTGGAAGAATGCTCAATCTCTTTATTAATCAGAGAAAGGCAAACTAAAATCACAATGAAATACCATTTTAAAGTCAGTAGAATGTAAAAATTAATAAGTCTAACAATAGCAAATTAGAGAACAAGGTGGAATCCAACAAGACTAAGTATGGAAGTGATCAATGTATCAATGGAATCCAACAATATTGGGTATGGGATTGATCGCGTATAGATCAATGGAAATTCTTATACACTGATGGTGGGAGAGGAAATCGGCACACTTACTTTTGAAACAATTCAGCATTACCTTATGAATTCAAAATTCTAAATTCTACTCCTTGGTATATACCCAAACAATTGGTATAAACCCTACACCCAATAATTCTCCTCCTTGGTATATACCCAAAAATCTCTTGCACATGTGCACTAGGGGACAGCAACAAGAATATTTATAGCAACGATTTGTTCATCACAGCTGAAAGTAGAAACAACCTAAATGTTAATCAACAAAAGAATGAACAAATAATTTGTGGTATATTTTTGAACTGCAGCTGTACAATGAAATATGAATGAATCTTTGAAATATAATGTTAAATGAACAAAAGCAAATCCCAGAAAACTACAACAGAATGATACCATTTTTAGAAAACTCAAAAAGAAACACGCTATTGTTTAGGGAAGCATACATGTGTGATAAAAGTATTTTGTAAAAAGCAGGATAGTGGTTACCTCTCAGGAAAAGGCAGGGAGATAAAATAGAGGGGAAGCACGAGTTTCAGTGTTATTGATAACATTCTTCTTGTGAAGTTGTGAAGTTAATTTCATGATTGTGCTTCATAAATTACATGTTAATTGTATTCTTTGTATCAAATAATAAATATTTTTACATAATAAATATTTTCCAACAATGAATAAAAATGGTTGCTCCACTACAATTTAGTAACTGATAGGATGTGGAAGTGAGGCAGAGTTGGGAACTAAAGTTTTCAGTCTGGGAAATTGAAAGGGGATGATGGCTTTAGTAATAACAACTAATTGCATTAGTCAGGAAAAGCTAAATGTTGAAAGAAACATCACATTAGACCCACTATGAGAAGGACTTCCATCATCCCCTTTCAATTGGGAAACTATGGGGATGCTTAGAAGACCATAGTGTTCCTAAGAGTGAGAGGCAAGGAGCTGTGAAAGTATTGTAAATGGCTGACGTCAGCCACTACAGTGGAAAATCATGATCCCTTGCCCAGGTTCAAGAGCTGAGTCAGTTACTGATGGAAAGGGAGGCTAAGTCCCTTTGAAAAGGAACCCTGCAATGGTACCACAAGTATATTCAATAAATGTTTTCCAAATCCTCTTTAAAGGGACCTATGGCTGCCGGGAGCCATCAGCCTACAAGTTAAGCCTCTGCCTTGTGACACGGTCTGGGAGAGAGATGAGGGGATGCACGGCGACCCTCAAGGGATTCTACCAGGCTGCCCCTTCAACGAGTCTCCCTGGTACTTCTGACTTTTCTGCTTCTGCTCACTCTGTTCTACACCTGGGGTTATTTCAGGGGAAGTCAGCCCGGCCCTGGGAATGAGAATGTGATACAATGCGATATTCTAGGGAAAGTTCTGGGGAAAAACATCTTCTAGGGAAAGAACATTCTGACCTGTCCTTTGGTCGGGTAAAGCGACGGGAGTGGAGAGGAAACAAAGAAATCTGTAGCCCCCACAGATCTCTCTGGGAGGACGGTGGTTGCCACGGCCCATTGAATCAGGAGGCCGCTGGAGGTAGCCTCCTTGAAGTAAAGAATTACAGAAGCTTGACTCCCCCTGGGCCTACACACAATCAATTGCTCTTAGGACTATTGTCTACCTTGCAATCAATTACTCTTAGGACTATTGTCTACCTTGCAAAAACCCGCTTACGCGAGCCAAAAATATGTACTGGGACTGTTTCATGAAATCATCCTTGCATACCCTGAGCCCTATATAAATCATACATACACAAAATAAAGTTAGACTTGGACACCAAACTCCTTGTCTCACTGCCTCCTCCCTCGCTGACGCCGTCCATCCCTCAGGAGACCCTGTTCATGCTGGGGCTGGACCCCGGCATATGGCCAGATACCAGAGGAACCATGTACTAGGGAAAAGAGAATACTCAGATTTTCAAGGGACCTAAAGTGCCGTTATGACCTTGCTTAATATACTGGAGAGTGAATGGAAGCAGGGAAGAGGATTTAAAGGAGAGAGTGTTAATCAATGCAAGGCCACTGAGTACAGCCATACAGATTGTGCACTGCACAACCCTGGGGAGCATCATTCACATGGACTACATTAATGGCACTCCCCCTAGAATTGTGCAGTGCACCATTTGCACAACCAGATGTGGCAGACCTGCCTCAGGATCAAATCCCACAGTTAAGTCAAGTAACATCAAAAATAAATTGTCCATTGGCTTGGCAACATGTGGAAGTCCTTGGTGACCTCAGCAAAGTGGTTTCAGTGGTGTGGAGAGGACAGGAAACAGTACAGTGGGAGAAGTGAATGGAATGAACTTGAACAGAGGCAGCAAGCATGGCCCACTCCCTGAAGAGGCTTGGCTGTGAGGAAGGAGGGAGACAGTGGCAAGAGTGGGGGTGGCGGGGTTCATGGCTGAGAAAGGGTTATTTCATTTGGTTGACTGGTCAGGGGATCAGTTAGATTTTTGTTTGGTTTAAAATGGGAAATAGTTGAGTATGTTTATTTAATGAAGGGAAAGAGCCAGTAGGGAGGGAGAAATTAAAGATAAAGGCTAGATAAGCAATGTCCTGAGAAGACAGAAAGTTGAGAACCAGAATAAGGGATTATCCTTGAAGAGGAAGAAGGTAATTGCTCCCCTGAGACACAGGGAAGGAGGAAGGACCCAGCAGATGCAAGTGGAGATAAATGTATTGGGGGCAAGTGAGAAGGTTTATACCATTCTTTCCTGATGACTTTGATTCTCAGTAAGCTCAGAGGCATGATCATCTGAAGACAGGGAGTTGGCAAGTAGAGAGACCTGTCAAGTAGGGCCTCTAAATACAAAGAGGAACTTAAAAGCTCCTGGACAGAAAGAAAACCTAAAACCTGGTTTAAGGTTTTAAAGAAAGTATCTAAAGAACAGATAACGACCATTAGAAAGGGAGATGGTAGTCAGAAACATAGAGGACACCTCACCAAAGAAGATATACAGATGGCAAATAAGCACAGGAAAAGGTGCTACACATGTCATCCAGGAAATGTAAATTAAAATGAGATACCACTACACACCTATTAGAATAGCCAAAATCCAAGACACTGACAACACCAAATGCTGCCGAGGACGTGGAGCAAAAGGAACTCATTCACCACTGGTGGGAATGCAAAATGGTACGGCCACTGTGGAAGAGTTTGGAAGTTCCTTACAAAACGAAATCTACTCTTACCACACCATCCAGCAACAGTATTCCTTGGTATTTACCCAAAGGAGTTGAAAATTTTTGTCTACACAAAACCCTGCACAAGAATGTTTATAGCAGTTTCATTCATAATTGCCAAAACTTGGAAGAAACCAACGTGTCCTTCAGTAGGTGAATGGATACATAAACTGTGGTTCACCCAGACAATCGACTACTATTCAGTCTAAAAAGAAACGAGGCAGCAGGCCATGAAAAGACATGGAGGAACCTTAATGCATATTACTAAGTGAAAGAAGCCAATCTGAAAAGGCTACGTACTGTTTGATTCCAACTATGTGACATTCTGGAAAAGGCAAAACTATGGAGACAATTAAAAGATCAGCAGTTGCGCAGGGGAGTAGGGTGATAAATAGACAGAACACAGAGTATTTTTAGGGCAGCGAAACTACTCTGCATATTATAATGATGGATATAGTCGCCATACATTTGTCTAAACCTATAGAATGTCTAAGACCAAGAGCAAACCCTAAAGTAAACTGCGAACTTTGAGTGATTGATGTGTCAGTGCAGGTTCATCCACGGTTAAAAAGGTACCATTCTGGTGGGTGATGTTGATAAGGGAGGAGGCTACGCATGTGTCGGGGCATGGAATATATGGGAAACGTCCCCCTCAATTTTGTTGTAAACCTAAAACTGCTCTAAAATTCTTAAATTTAATTTAAAAATTAAAAATAATTTTTAAAATAAAAAAAAGAAAGAAAATACAGAAGAGCCTCAAGGAGGCAATGCCATGCAAGCACTGGCTACAGAAGTGGGTGCCCTGGCATGCTTGTCTGGTTGGCTTGACAGTGTTGTGGAGATGGCCCACCAGCAAGCAGAGAACGGGGTCATTAAGATGTCCTAGCGAACTAATTTCCCTCACTCACCAAGCAGCCTTTAATCATTTCACCTCCTATCAGTTTACCTATAGAGGGAGAAGCCTCTGGTCATATTGAAGCGAGCACTCAGACCATCTGCCAGCTACATTTCTTCCTGGAAATGGAAAAACTTGAATTAAAAGTTAAATTGTTTCTCTAAAGTTGCAGACGTGCAACTCAGATTTTTTTTTTTTACAAGGTCTCTCTTTACATATTTGTATCATACAGGAACAAACAGTGGCTTCAGTGGGTCCTGTATGCCTGGTAATCTGTACATTTTGCAGCCTTACACCCTCTTCATTTACGTTCCCTCTTTAGGCAAATATATCCAGTCCTGTGGCCTTAAATACTGTCTGTATGAATAAGAGTCTCAAATTTATATATCTAGCCCTGACTTCTCCCCTGAGACTTACAAATCCAATTTATCTACTTGATATCTATACTTGAGGAGATCTCTACCTACAATCTAATGTGTTCACTATAGAACTTTGTATTTTTCTTCCCAAACCTGCTCCCTCCCCTTTCCCCTTACTCAGTTGATTCCTGCAGTTGCTGAGACCAGAAGTCATCCTTCATTTCTTTCCCTCCACTCTCTACATCCAATCTGGCAGCAAGTTCTACTGGTTGTACCTACAAAATATATACTGAATTTGTCCAACTTCTTCCATCTCCATGCTACCCTCCATCCTCTCCACTCCATCTCCACCCTAGACTAAGCCACGAGCATCTCACCTGGCTTACTGCAGGGGCTTCCTAACTGGTCCACCTGCTTCAGCTCCGACCCATCCCAGCCCCCCATACCCCTATGACCCATTCTTTACTCTGCAGCCGGAGTGATCTTTTAAAATCAAATCACATCACACCACTTTTCTGCTTAAAACTCCCCAGTGATTTCCTGTGGAACTTAGAATAAAATTCAAACTCTGCACCATAATCAGAAAAGATCCTCCTAGCCATGGCTCCTGACTACTTCTCCACGCCCTCTCCTGCTATTCCGCCTCTCCTTCACGCCAGAGCTCTTTCAACCTCAGATCAGAGCCTTCGCATTTGCCCCTGGGACCTGAACTGCGCTTCCCACTACAACTCCCTGACGGGCTCCTCCCAGTCACTCAGATCACCTCTTAAGGTCTTTCCTGACCACCTATCTAACGTTGCCCTGACAAACCCTCCCCTTTACTCTCTAGTGCAGCATACAATTTTGATTTCTTCATAGCACATATAACTCAAATTTTCCCCTTTACTTGTTTATTCTGTCTCTCCTTCAGACCTAGCGTATAAGCCATCAGAGCAGGGACATTTGCCTCGTGAACTGTATGCCTGGTGCCCAAGCAGCACCTGGCATGACAGGCTTAGTAAATATTGGTTGGATTTTACTCGGGTTCAAAAGAGGTATCCGGCACTGACCACGCAAAAAAAGCATCTTCTTGGACACTTTCATGCCACCAAAAGCAGGCAAAGTAGATAAGCCTGGAGACCTTGCTTAAGAAGTTATCCCAACTCCCAAGCATTTTACTCAGACTTTTTCCTTCTTGTATCTACACGCTGTAGAAACGGCGGCCTCAGCCTGCCCAGCCCACTCTCCGGCCTGTGCCTTTGCACTGCCCCCCCTTCAGAGCCCAGGACACCACCTACCCCATGATCACCCAGGTGGTAGCCACCACTGCCTCCTGTCCCCCTCCCCCATGGTGTTTTATTTTTTCTATGAAAGTATTACACATGCACCAAAAATATTTGGAAATTACAGAGAAGTATGATAAAGCAGGGGAAAAATCACTCAATCTTCACACTTTTAGCATATTGGGGTCTATTATTCTTTTCAATGCATTTTTGCTTGATAACCTATAAATAGTTTGCTAACCTTTTTTTTCTCATTATGCTGCTAGCATTTATTGTCACTAGAAACTTCCAGAAATAAACAGCTACATAATATTTCACTGTCTGGATAATTTACTGAACCAGTTCTCTTTTAGATTTGTTTTTATTCTAATGTGGCCATAGACATTTATCTCCAAATATAAATATTTATTTACATTTTTTAATTTTTCCCCAGAATAGATACCCAGCTTGCTATGGCTCTTGATACAGTTCCTGATAAAACCAGGTAGAGCCAGATGAAAACTTTAGAAGCCTTAAGCATTGGAAAAACTATCAAATCCTCCCATGTCATTAATAATAAAAACAGTAGTAAACAATTATATAGCACCCTACATTGTCCTTTATAGTAGTAACACAAGTGTAATAAATGCATGATTGTTAAATATCTGTCTTTCCTGCTAAACTATAAGCTCCATGAACGTACAAACCTGTTTGCCTTATTCACAGTATCTAGCATATATTAGGTGCTCAAGAATTACCGGACAGATGATGGCGAGTCAACACACCAATGAGAATTTGAAAGAGAGAGAAGAAGAAAACAGTTGAATACCCACCCTCCAAACACCCAGCCCCCACCACCCCAATTTCACACCTGGCAGAAAACTCATATCCACATCAGTTCCGTTTATTCTTCATACAAATATTTTACAGTTTTATTCTTAAATCATTTACACATATTCATACAAAGAAAAATAAATTTCAGGATGGAAGCTTGGGATCATGGTAATTTAAAAAAAAATCTCTCTGATCATTAGCTACTGAAGGCAAGGCAAGCGGCTTTGCAGTCGTCTCTGGGAGTCTGTATCTCCCACACAGGGGAAAGTGGAGAAGCAGCCAAACTGCTCTCCCTTCTTCCCTCAATCTTCACCTTATGGAGGTAATATGGGGGAAGGGGATTTTTCAACATTCTCCCCTAAAAACATTTCAGGAAGTACAGCAAAGGCTTATGGTAACACTGAACCCCCTCTTTGCTAGGAATTTGGCAAGATTGCAATTTCTGAACCAGCTTTCTAGAAGAGCTAGCTCAGTTCCTATTTGCAAGTCTTTCTAAGAGGAGGAGGGTTTGCTGAACTCACACATCCCTTGGCCCACTTTCTCTGTCCTCCTACCAAAGGCCCCAAAACAGAGCCCTTGATCTGATCCCATCTGGTTCCTTCTAGGCTCATTCCACAAATGAGCCTTCCTCCTACCCCACACCCAGAAACTCTGTAGCAACTGACCCCAGCAGCTCCTGAGGACCCCTACAAGAGAGATGCTAGCCTTACTGCATGCAGCATCATACGTAAGGAATCTGAGCTACAGCCAGGAGAGGTCCAAGAATGACAGAACTCTGAGCGTCCCTATCAAAACTCAGCTCTACTGAGCCAAATCAACACTTAAATCAAAGAGGCCAACTTCTAAGACATCTCTTGTAGGTCGTCACCACAGAGGTGCAAGGAAGAACCACCTCCTGCATACAACTGCTCAACAAAGCTGTACTATTATCAATTCCCAGTATCAGTGTAGTAAAGGACAGACATTACAAATGTGGTAGACCCTATCAGAAACAGCAGCTGATAACAAGTTGCTCCCTATCTTCAGGTCCTACCCAAAAAGCAGCACCAAGAAAGGGCATGATGAACAGAGAGATCTGTGGCTGGATGTACAGCCCTTGAATTACCAAGGGACTCAGACAACACAGCTCATTTTCCTACAATTATGTAAGAACTAGAACACAGATTACCCACCCCTACATTGAGGCAGCTCCTGAGAGGCCACACTGCTTGTGGTCATCAGCCCACCCCCTTGGTAGGCCCAACTGGGGAGAGGGAGTCACATCCAGAGCAGGGACCCCTCCAGGTGGACACTCACAGGGCAGTCCATCCCACTGTCACTGGGGCAGGCCAAACATAGCTAGGAGGGTGGACAGATCCCGGGCATCAGCTGCCCCATAGGCATCGCTCTGGCCTAACATAGACAATGACAATCGCAGGGTGCTCCAGATGTTCTCTGACATGGCACCCCCTTCACCCTGAGGGCCCCGGCTTTTCCTCTGCATGTTCAGGGCCTCCAAAAAGTGTTCCACAGCCTCCCTGTAGGGAAGAGGAATGAGACTTGGTAAATAGAACATCAATGGAAGGAGAGAGGTCAGCTGGCATGGGGAGGAAGCAAGCTGGGGCTAGTTAGTCAATAACAGGATCACAGAATGAGGAGCTTGGGCCAAAGGCAGGGAGAAAGTGCATTCATTTATTACTCAATAGATCCTCTCACCGGTGAGCCCCAAGGTTGATACAGCTGATGCCCAGGTTATAGCGGGAGCGTATATAGCCAGGCTGTAGCTCAAGGGCCCGGCGGTATGCAGCTACGGCTTCTTCACTCTGGTTTCCATTGGCCAAGGTGGCCCCTAGCTTATTCCACAGCAAATAGTCCTGGTATAGGGATGGAGAAGGGTTAGGAACAGGACCCAGATTCAGATCAAATTCTGCCCATTCCTCCCCCTGGTTCACCACTCTGCTTAGCTAATATATGTTACTATCCCATTCCTTTTGTGGCCACAATGTAACCACTCTCACGCCCTGCAGACTCCCTTGAGTCCAGATCACCCTGTACTCCCACCCTTCTTTCCCCAGTTCTCCCAAGGCAATCAGTACATGGAACATAGGAATGAAACATTCCATGACTTCAACGGTCCTAACAAATGATTCTCCAGCAAGGTACAGAGTCATGTCCCATTTCCATTCTTCCCCTGAAGCTCACATCGGGACGAACGCTGAGAGCAGCCGTGAAACAGTCCACTGCCTTGTCATACTCCCCACTCAGGTTGAAAAGGACTCCCAAGCCACACTGCACATCAGGGTCAATGGATGTAGGATCCAGGCGCACAGCTGCCAGGAAGAGCTCCTTCACTTCAAGAAACAGGGAGCTGTATGAGGAGCGGAAAAGGCAAAAAGGAGATGGATAGGTATGTCTATATTCCTACCCCTCCAAAAGAATTCCTTAATTCGTAATCATATCCTCAAGATTCATCAATCTATCAGCCACCCTTCCTACTCCCAAATTCCAACTTAGAAGCCTGTTTTTCTGCTTCAGCCCAGCACTGGACTGCAGAATGCAGACCTCCTTCAAGTTGAACCTGGGTCTCTCATCCCACTCTTAGACCCCTGAATCTCAATCTATCTGCACTTCCAAAATCAAGGTCCTCCTCCTACTCAGGTTACATTCGTCATCCCAGGAACCCCTCATACTCACTCAGACAACAGAGATCCCAGGACGCGCTTGCTGTGGCCCAGCGCTACCCCTCCAGCCCCTTCTTCACCAGGCACCACCAGATGGGCATAGGCTGGTGTGTAGCGCAGCCAGTCTCGCAGAGTTTCACAGGCCTGCCGCTGCAGGGATTCGTTGGTGAAGCTTACAGCCAGCGCCATCAGTGCCGTCCGGTTATCTGGCTTTAGCTCCAGACACCTGTTTGGACAGAGACAGGCAGAGCCAGTATTGCAGTGACACTGGCACCCATCAGGCACCTTGGAATCCAAGCTTCAGAATCCAGAGTCATCATGGCCTCTCCTGCCAAATCCCTCAGATTAAGATATAGAGGAATCCTCTACATGTGAGTTACTAATAGTTACAGATCTCAGAAGGGGAAAGTTTTAGCAGCCAGGGAACCAGCCAGGGTCCCATAAATAAAATCAAAAGCTGATGAACGAGTGGAAGCAGTTACCTCCAATTCACTCTAAACCTTAGAGTTTCACCGTAAGAAAACATTGGTTAGTGGCCATAAGGAAAACGAGGATCTGAGTCTGGGCTCCTATCACACTAAAGTCTATTTAGAGAGCCCTGGAACCACCTCATGCCACCTTTCAGGGTACTCACTTCCGCAGCGCGCTGATGGCTAACAGTTCTTGTTCATTCTCTGCCTGGGTGGTACCCAGATACTGCCAAGCCTAGAGAGAAGATGACAGATTCCATCACCTCTGTATGCACCTTTCCATCCTCCCTTCCTCTGGCTTCCCCTACTCACCAGCAAGCTCTCACCCTCCCACCCCAGGCCATCACAAAGGCCCTAATCCATCTGTACTACTCTTTAGGACTTCCCTCAAAACTGGAGGAAGCAGTCTCCAATTTGGAGTCAGAATAATGAGTCACTCACTTCCATGTGCTTAGGATCTTGCTGCACAGCTGCCTCAAAGAGCAGCACAGCATTCGGCAGGTCCCCCTCCTGCAGTCGCCGCAGCCCTTCCTCGAAAGGCTGGGGGTGGTCACGCAGGGGGTTCTCCTCCTCAAACTGGTACCCCTACAAGGAAGAGAAGCCAAGTGAGAAACTGTCTAAGAGGGAGGAGTCACAGTCAGAGCAGCAGGAATGAGAGATGACAACCGAGAGAGGTGAAGAAGCTGAAGGCCTCCAAAACAGTATTTGAATTAAATGCTGGCAAATTTTCCATATCATAAAGGAGATCGTCTATGACTACAGTAAAATCATTCAGGATTGTGCTCACGCTCCTATCTCCTGTTCACAACAACTGGAAAGCTGGGCAAGTGTACAAGCTCTGATCCATGCTGGGAATAATCTAATTTCAGGAAGTCTTTATAGGCCTGTATTTCCACATCCTTGACTTCTCACCACTGGACAGAACACATTTCTTAACAGGATCTGCTTACAGTAATGAGAGAGGTTCCCCTTAGCTGTTCAAAGGGCATTTCTTGTTATCCTGCAATAGTGTGACAATGCATAAAGGAAAAGCAATTTGGAGTCAGAGGCCCTGCCAATCAAATGCAACTGTTAATCTAGCTCATGAAGTTGCTATGCACGTTCAGGCACTCTGAAAATTTTAATTTATTCCCCAATTTCATTCTTAAAAGTTATTAACATTAATCTGTCTCTGACTGTATGAAAGCTACATCCCAAAATCCTGATGGCAGAAAACACTTCGGAAAGATACTGTTCTCTTCTAGCTGAGGATTTCTCATTTGAGGGAAGAGTTACGGTGCTAAGTGCGAAGCTTTGTCTACTGGTACTTCATGTCAGGCAGAGAGGTAATCTAGTAAAATGGGTGTCACTAGTAACCCATATGACTCGGGACAAGCAAATAAAATGTTCCTTTTGGGGGAGTAAATGGTTACCATCACAAAACAATATACCAGAATGAAAAGAAGATGCAAAATACCAGGCAGGGCTCTTCTAAATATAGTTAAGGACAAATTAGAATGAAACTGTACATAATAAAGACATGAGTGAGGCCCTTTTTCAATATTACTGTGTAACTGCTGAAGAACCAGAAACACTAAATCTTACCAGTAAAGTTCTAAACCGTTATAAGTCATCAGACTGAAATTATTTCTGACAATATAAAAATTAAATAATTACAGTGGAGGCTTAAGCAGCAAGACACAGTATAAGAAATGGATTTAGGGTAAATGTTTAAAGAGTATACTCATGTTGAGAATAGGTAATGTTCCTAGCACATTTTTGTATAATATGAAAACTCCGAAGGTAAAAAATGACCCTAGACGGGGCTGGCCTGGTGGCGTAGTGGTTAAGTTCACGTGCTCCACTTTGACAGGCCAGAGATCACAGGTTTGGATCTGAGGCTCGGACCTAGCACCATTCATCAAGCCATGAGTGGTCTGGGGCATGCATCCCACATAAAATGGGGCAGCATCCCACATAAAATAGAGGAAGATTGGCACAGATGTTAGCTCAGGGCCAATCTTCCTCACAATAAAAAAGGAAAAAAAAAAAGACTCTAGAACAGGGATCAGCAAGCCTTTTCTGTAAAGGGCCAAATAATAAATACATTTTATCACAACTACTCAACTCCACCATTGTAGTGAGAAAGCAGTCACAGACATATGTAAACACATAAGCATAGCTGTGTTCCAATAAAACTTTATTTATGGACACTGAAATCTGAATTTTATATAATTTTCACATCACAAAATATTACTTTTCATTTTTTTAACCATTTAAAAATGTTAAAACCATTCTCGGCTCACAGGCCTATAAAAATAGGTGGCACGCCAGATTTACCCACAGGCCACAGCTTGCTGACCCCCTACCCTAGACAACTAGAGTTCAACAAAATACATCCTTCTGCATTCAACCTCAACTATGTCCATCACCAATCCATGTTTTAAGTCACCCTGTAGGAAACAGAGATCACTGTCACCTATCACACATTTTCCTAACGAAAGTAATTCCTGCTTCTCAGAGCTCTTGAGAGCATCAAAGGAGAATATTCACCAAAGCCCTACCAAAAAGCTTGAAATGCTATGTTTAAAGAAGTATTATCCTCGGCAGACAATGTAACAAATCAATGCCATCATGTTGCAACCATGGGGTTCTCTGAGTACATGCCTGTCCATGATATCTATAAGCCTTCAGGTTTCATCAATTGCTGATCAGAGAGGGACTTTTCAAAATTAGAATATTTGCAAAGTTGAGGGAAAAAAGAGTACTCTGGAGGAACCTTCCACAACCCACTGAACACAAGATGAGCTTGGGATCGCTGTTGCATCCTAAACAGTCTACTCCAAGCCAGTCATCAGGTCTGATCCACTGTCTGGTCTATTCCAAAATCTCACAGGATCAAACTGCAAAAACAGGAGCACTACTTAGAGACACCACTAAGCACAGAAGCTTCTCCTGTATGCTAACAGTATGCAATATCTGCTGGAGCTATAGGTGCTAAGTTGTCTTGAAACTTTAGACACCATCAACAAAAAATAGTACATTCAGAGACCCATGAATTTATCTGAAAACCAGCATCAGATCCACATCCAAAAAAAAAGGTACTATTGACATATAATTCAGTAATAGTTAGCATAAAGCCAAATAAAATCCTAACTGTTCATGATTAGTGAGTAATAAAGTACAGCATATTTTGGTGGAACATTAACGCAAACGTTTCCAATACTAATTTTGCAATAATCCAAGGTATCAATGATAATCAAATAGGGTTCAGGAATCTAAAAACATAATTATATTTTTAAGTTTTGAATTAAAAAATTTATTCCACCTGGCATGTCATTAATATGGAAGCACAAAGAGGAAATGCTAATACAAAATTAGCTAAGAGGAAATGCTAATACAAAATTAGCACTATGTCTATATTTATCAAAAGCATGGAAATTTTTATCTAAAACTTATAACTTGCCATAAAATCAATGGGGCTTCTGCAACTTACCAAATTGTTGATACAAGTTAATAAAAGTATTATCTCCAGGTATTTCCTTCAGTTCTTGCTCATCAGAATTCTATGAAAGAAACCCCTATCATGGCAAAACATAGAACTTACCAAGAAGTAAGCTCTCTTTTCTATTACGTAACAGGACAGCTCTCAGGAAACTGGGCTAGAATAAGATTCATAATTTTCCTAGTACTAGGTTTTTCATTAGCTTTCAAAATGTAACCTTTTCTAAGTTACCTTGAACTTTATTCTTCCCTATCTTTGCACATCTCTCTTCCATCAAGACCCACCTCTAGCATCTGCTTTACATCTCAGGGCCTGGCTCTAGCCCCAGAATCCTTCCCCGACCAGAACGAAGCTGAGAAAGACTTCATTACTCACCTCCCCAGTTCCTCTTTTGCATTTTTCAAAACCAAGAAATTCTCTCCCTTCTCCCTCATGCCTCAACTCAGCAGCTCAATTATTAACCACATCCCCAAATACCCTACAACCCACTTGTAGCTTTTTTTTTTCAGAGTGAGACCTCTGAAATAACATACAGCTCTAAGTCAACAGTATATGCTATACGTAAAATTCGATCATCTTTCACCAATGACTGCTGGGAAATTTTCCTCACATTTAAGTTACTTAATATAATTCTTTGAAAACACCCTAAATTGGGGCAAGTAGTGAGTATCTACAGGAGGAGATTAGAATTTAAAATAAACCTATGAGTT
The DNA here is from genome assembly GCF_021613505.1 of Equus quagga. NCBI lineage: Eukaryota > Metazoa > Chordata > Mammalia > Perissodactyla > Equidae > Equus > Equus quagga. Next base: position 50,927,594 of record NC_060267.1, read on the forward strand.
AAAAAAGTAAATAGATATTAAGATATGGAGGCACAGAGACAGTCTACTAACTACCACTCTCTACCAAAGGAGTTATCAATCTTCCCAGAATATTCTCCACCAACCTCCAAAGCAGAACTCCTTCATCTGTGCTCTTAATACATGATGTGCAAATCTCTATCATAGGTATTATGTCACTGCATTATTATTTGACAAAGGTGGTCTATTATTTAATAATAACCTTTATATGCCAAGAATAAAGCATACACTCAATTACTGCAGGAGAGCAGGGGCAAGGCAATGATGCAGACCTTTTATGGAAAGGGGCTCAAAAACTAATTACCTGAAAGCAGGTACCCTTCAAATTCGGGTTTAATGGAGAGACAATGGAAATCCTACAGTCTGAAAAACTAGTTCTTACCTTATCATAGGAAGCAGACATGAGATCATCATAGTCAGAAAGCCAGGGGTGAGCCTCAGCATCCCGTTTTGCCATCTCCTCCAACTCTGCCTGCAACTTGTCCCAGAAATCAACATCAGACTGTAAGAAAGGGAGGCAGACAGAAAGAGGAGATCCATCATGACCATCCCACCTCACTCTTAGCTCCATCTTAGGATGTATTCCCTAAGGCAGCAGTTCTTAAATTTCAATGTGTTTAAGATCATCTGAAGAGCTTTCTTAAAATGCAGATTCCTAGATCCTACCCCCAGGTTCAGATTCAGTAGTCCATCTGAGGTGATGCCTAGGAATTTGTATTTTTGAACGGCACCCACTCCAAGCAATCCTAACACAGCTGATCCAGGAACAGTGTGAAATACAGCGTTCATCATCTTTGATGTTAATACACCCACTCTCTCCAACCACGTGTTTTTTCTTGGGGCATCTGCTCCTGCACTGCCTGTTCTCACCTCTATAGCTGACTTGGCTCGTTCAAACTCCATATCAAGGGCAGATGTGTTTACTGGTCTTGTGAACTGGTCAACCCAAGCATCTGATGTACCCTGTGACAAAGAAGGATGGTCATACCACCACCAATGACTTTCTACCAACTAAATACCCATTAAACACCACCAACCTGGACACTTCTGAGAATAATATTCTCAGAATCTCTTTCCCACCCACTCAGGACTTGGATGCTACCAAAACAAGCTGGCAATAAATCTCTTCCCCATCTGGGAACACTGAACACTGAACCCACGGCTTGGGGCACCAGCCACCTCTGAAGTGGGACTGGGAAGTGACAATGTCCTACCTGCTGCTGTATAAACTCTGCTGCCCACTGTTCTGCCTGAGCTCGGCCCGACCCTGCACCGGACTCCAGGGACACCTGGCCCTCGCCAATCTGCCGCACGAATTTCAGGAACTGGGGCACAGAGACACACATAGGCCACTTGGGAGAGGATTTCCAGGTGTGCACTCTCAGCCATGCCCAAGAGGAGCCTGCACTTGCCCCTCCCCCTGACCTTCTCTACCTGCAGACGAGATATGCTAACGACCCTAAAAAACGGAGAGAGCAAAAAGAAAAGGGTTTCTGGCTCTAAGCTTTGAGAAGCCACAGAAAAGACAAAGGGTTAGTAGGCAAGGAAATGAGGGAATGCATAGTGGAAGGAAGAGGCAGGATCCTAAGTCTCTGTTCTCCAGAAAGGAAGGAACAGACCTAGGATCTCACCTCCTTATCTTTAAACTAAACTAGGTAAGACAAGCAAAACTCTCGACTTGTAAGACCAGCTCTACTGGCAAAGCAGCAGTGGGATGTGGCTCACCTCAGAGTTAGCCAATTTGGGGTCATCCACCTTGGCCACAAAGTCACTGGCTGTATGCTGCAGATCCTCCTCTGGATGATATTCATCATTCCTGGAACAGGTCAGGACAAGTTAATTTTACACATTAGTCTTCCACCACCTTCCCCATGCTATTCCCCACTCCTAGCCCATGGCAATTACAGTTCTTAGTGGGGAAAAGAGAAGGCAATCCTATTCCACTCTCTTGCTGAGGACCTACAAATTCCAATTTACATTAAAGAAGGACATTTTGGTAGAAGCGGCCAAGGGCTAGCTACATCCTTTTCTCTCTCCCTTTCCCAAACATATCTTTGCACAGAAAAGGAGTAGACAGTAGCAGGCTCCAAATTAAAAAGGAAACAGGGTGCATAAGGTAAAGTTACAAACTTGACGTTAGGATAGTTAGGGTTTTTGATTCGATTATATCCATAGGGGTAATAATACAAGTGGAAACCTTAAGGTAGAAAATGAGGGGCTGCAAGTTGGTTTGAGAAGGTGAATGGAGGAGGTTGGGGGAGGCTGGGAAAACTGTCCAATACTCTTTCCACAGGGTCCCAAAAGAAGTAGCTGGACTCACCAGCGATCACTGGCAGCTGTTCCCTCAGGCTCTCCCAGCCACAGCTTCTCCTCTGACTGTTCCAGATATTCCTCAGCCCAGCGGGCAGGGGACACAGACAAAGGGTCTGCAAGGAGCAAAGAGTTGGGGAAATCACACAGGCTCAGTGACAGATCAGGGAAAGAGAGAGAACTATACATACTCAGCTGGTCCTCTGAAACAAGCAAAGCAGGTGAAATCCTACTGAATCCCTCAGAGACTCCTGGTCAAATAAATACTGCTAAATTTTCAATATCCAACCCACTCCCAAGGGGCCTGACGCAGAAGTTTACTGAGCTGGGAACAGGAGGCCAAATAAGGGGGCTCAGGAAAGGAGTAAGGACCAAACCCTTCTGCTTAAACAGACCTCAATGAAAAATAGCAGGCACTAGGGCCTCCGCCTTCCTCGAAGGTACTGCAGGGAACGGATAAGGAGCTAAGGGAGAATGGAAGAGCTCCTGTTCCTTCACCAAACCTCTGATCTATTCTCCACCTACAGAGTTCACACCCTCCCAATGAAACGAGCCTCATATTTCACCTTAATATACCTACCAAGAGAATCTGAGAAGCAGAATGCTGGGCTATAATTAAAAATACATGGGTCCACTCTTCCCACTGGATGTTTGTTTTTTTCATTTTTTAATTGAGATGTAACATACAAACATGAAAGTACATAAAATGTGCCAAACTTGAGTATACTGCTTCATTCATTCCTACATATGAATACAGTCAAATCACCACCACCCAGACCAAGATATAGAGCATTTACAGTTCCCCTGCAGACTCCCTCAGGCCTCCATCCCCCAGGATAAACACTATCCTGACTTCTGTCACTTTTGATTTGTTGTAAGGGCTAGGTTTTTAAGCCTAATTCTAGAAACTGTCTTAGAAGCTCCAGTGACAAAGGGCACCACTGCAACATCAAAATAAACATATCAAGGCCCCAGACTGAATAAAGGTGCTTAACTGTTTCGTAACCTCCTGGACTCTGCCCTTTACTACTCTGGGGCCAGAAAAAAAAACAATGAGACAGAGTACTCAAAGGGCCCTGAAGAACGAGTCAACACAGAGAAGGCATGAGCCTGCCGTGTTCTTTCCTTCTGCTCTACATACATATCTTTACAAACCAGATACTGAAACGGTCATCCTGTCTGTGTCCCCAATTTGAAGGTTTGTTACTGCTTTTAACACTGAGGAGGCAGATTTATCCCCTCAGTATTAACGTATAAGAGAACTTTCTATTCCATTTAACTGAGACTTTGCCTGAATAATTTCACCAAAGGAATCTCAACATCTGAGAAAGTAATGCCAAAAGCTGAAAAAATGAAGGATCAAGACTTTCAGAATATACCTAATTATAAATAATAAGTAATATATTACCAATACAATAAACGACATGGTAGACAACTTTTTTGATCATGGACTCTGTCTCTCAATTTGAAGGACTCTCAACACTCACATCCAGATTTCCCTCACTACTTCTTACAGGCAACATTTCTCTTTCCTTTGCCCCAACTAGACTGTTGACTCTAAAATGGAGACCTAATAAGGAGATGATTAGTACTTAAACAGATTTTATAAAGCCTCTTAGTCCCTTTGTCCTATTCTGTTGAAAAATATCCAGTCCCTCCTCCTTACTCTCAACTAGAGTGTTTTGCAAAAGTATATTCGGGCCACAAGTGCTCCCCAAATTACAGAGAAGACCGTTTCTGTGAAAAGGTCCTCTCAATAACAAAAAGCCATAGGAAAAATATGAAGCATCTGTACTTTAAAACAGACATGAAATAGATTAGAAAAAAGTCCCAGAGGTGAGAAAAGGCATCCTCAAATAGCTATAATTTGGTATTTGGCAATATTCGCCACAAGACTCAGAATTTTCTAGCATTGGGAACCTGCTCCAACAAAGCAGTCAAAATAAAATAATCAAAAGATCACCATTTGGCCTTAACGATATTTTTTGAGAAATTCTTACAGAAAATCAGACCTATTTGGATACCTCTGAGATTGAAGCAACTCAGGCCTACACAAAGGCAGGAACTATCCTAGTCACATAGATTGGTAGAGTTAGAACCAACTTAGATACCAAATATTCAATTCAGAATGTTCATCTCATATAGTTTCTCAATGTGTGCTCATTCCATCTTGGCACATCTACCCTAAGCTCAAAAGTCAAAAACTCAGAACTTCCTACCCTTATCCACAAAAGTTTGCATTTGTGCTAAATACTACAGGGGTAAAGAATGTAGGTTCTAGAGTGAGCCTAACTGCATTCATATCCCAATTTCACCATTTATTCACTGTATATCTTCAGACAAGTTATTTAACTCTGAGTTTCCATCTCCTCATCTGTAAAATAGAGATAATTGCTACCTAATAGGGATTCTTGTGAAGACCAAATAAGATACTGCATTTGTAAAGCACAGAGTAACAAATATTAGCTATTATTATCATTACTCTCTGCTCATGCCAAATCCACACCAAAAGTAGAAAACACCACAATGAGATTGGTATTCCATTTATTCCATAGCCTCGTCCTCTACCATGCAGAGGAATGCCAATCATCATCTGCTACAGCTGCCCACTGCCTTTCCTATCAAAGTGCATGTTTATCTCTCACGATCATCGTATGAACTTCGCGTACCATGCTGGCTGAGCCTGTCTAAATTCAAAACTCCTTAAAGATGGGTTTCATCCCTAGAGCTGAGCAGTCGCAAAATGGAGAATGATTTGGCCCAGAAGACTGGGAGGTGAAGGGGAGCAGATTCCATCAAGAAATATGGCAGGCTAAAACACGAGCTTCATGTGGTGATGGAATAATTCTGTATCTTGATTGCGGTGGTGGTTACACAAATCTACACATATGATAAAACTGTATAAAACTATAAACACACACAAATAAGGGCGTGTAAAACCAATGAAAGCTAATAAGTTCTGGACTGTCCCAATGGCAATTTCCTGATTTTGATTTTGAACATAACTAACAGTTATGCAAAACTTTACCACTGGGGAAAATGGAATGAAAGATACACAGAACCTTTCCGTATATATTTTGCAACTTCCAGTGAAACTATAATTATTTCCAAGTAAAACATTAAAACAAGAAAGCAACTGAGCTTCAAGGTTGCTTTTAAACCTGATTCTAGAATCCTAACAATGGGTATTTAAATATAATAAGGATTTAAAGAATATAACCTCCTCTCATCTCGAAGAATGCTTATCCATAAAGCAATCAGTAACCTATATCATCAATATAATAATATCAGCCACAAATGCTCTGAGGATAACAAAAAATGAATTACTAGGAGATCAATTTCTTTTAGTTCTTTCTCCCAGATCTCAATTCATTCGTTCAATAAATATTTAAGGTCCACTACATACAAAGCAATATACTACTGCAATAGGACACTTTTATGAAGGCAGACCCCAAACAGCTCAACTTCCCTTTCCAGCCTCCCATGTCCCTCCCTCTGTAAGCAGGCACAGTTCCAAAAGAATACACAAAACAGAGAGAAACATCTCCCAAAGTGGATCTAACAGGTAAGACAGGTCCAACATGTTTTTCTACAGATGTTTTTTGTTTAAAGGTTAAGGAAGATCATACAGGCGGCAAGTAATTCAGGTATCTGTAACACAAATCTCATGTAAACACTCATAACAGCAATGATTTTTTTCTGAGTTATCAAAAATGAGGGGGCGGCCCCATGGTGTAGTGGTTAAGTTCAGTGCACTCTGCTTTGGCAGCCCAGGCCCACAGGTTAAGATCCCAGGTGCAGACCTATACCACTTGTCAGCCATGCTGTGGTAATGACTTACATATAAAGCAGAGGAAGACTGGCACAGATGTTAGCTCAGGGCTAATCTTCCTCAAGAACAAAAAGAGGAAGATTGGCAATGGATGTTAGTTCAGGGCTAATCTTCCTCAGAGAAAAAAAAAATGAATGATGTCCACATACTACAACACAAGTCTCTCTGTGATAAAAGATAGCACTTAAGTCTAAGGTTTGTATGAAAAACTGAGTTTCAGTCTGGTGAGCTTTGCTACTGCTCAGATTTTCACTTGAGGCAATTCCATAGAGAAGATTCTAAATGATGGTGTAATAATTCTAAGCAGAAAGCCTAGAGTCAGACAGATGTGAGTTTGGAATATCATCTGTTACTGAATGATTCTGGACAACGTATTTAACCCTTCCACATTTAAGTTTTCTTATCTATAAAATGGGGGAAAAACACCTACCTTGTAAGTGTTACTGTGAAGATCAAATGTGTTGAAGAAAATAAAGTACAAGCATTATTAACGAAACCAAGAGCACCTCCTGTTCTATTTGAAACTCCAGCTTAGGTGGGAAAGGGAGTCATGATAAAAGACATCAATAGCTTTTATTAAAGGTTTGTTTTAGTCGTTACATTTGGGGGTTTTCCTCTTGTGCGTGGAGGAAGCCCTATCTTTAGGAGAATAAAAGTGATGGAAGGAGGAAAAAAAATGATAGGGAGAGAAACCAATTAGATCCCATTAATCATCTCAGGAAAATTTAGGATCTATGATGATGTGAGCACCCTGAGAGTCTAGAATCTTTGTAACTTTCTCCGTTTGTATCTCTTGTTGTTATTATTTCTTAAATTGGAAAAAGGCTAACAGTGCTTCTCTTTGAGAGCAATCAGGAAGAGGAAAGCTGAAGAGAATGCCCTTCCCCCAGGCCCCTTATCAGAAGGCTTACAGGGGAAGAATCAATCCCAAGGGATGCTGTGAGCATGGATGCTCTGAGGGAAAATTAGGCTGGGACTTTAAAGAGTTTAAGTTGCAGGCCTGGCAGCACGGCATAACGGTTAAGGTCACAGGGTCTGGGGTCATTCAAACCCCAACTCCACCACTTACAAAGCCACGTCACCTTGGGCAAATTACTTAACCTCTAAGCCTCGGTTTTCTTATCTAAACACTAGGAATAAAACAGTAACTACCTCAAGGATTCTCACAGGGATTAAACAGATAAAGCATTTAAGGCACTTAACACAAAGCCTAGAATATGTAAGCAAACATTAGCTATTATTATTAATTTTTATTATTATCATCAAGGTATGGTCTTTGCCCTCCAAGACCTTATACTTCTGGCTCTTGAAATCCACAATTCCACTTCCCAAGGCCCCAACTCTGTTCAAGATGATAATACCAGAATCCCACGGGCTGTGCTAAATTACTTCTCTCTTCCTGGCAAAACTGCCATCTATCCAATCTGTGGATCCTCTCCATCAGACTACGGTAAAAAGTTCCAGATAACAAAGAAGTAGACCTAACTCGTGTTCTGTCTTCTCTCTCTCTCTTACACATATATATATATCTCCAAAATCTCTTATCCAGTTCAAACCCAGCCCTCTGTTTACTGTTTCATTCCCTATTATCACCTAAGGGAAGTCAGGTTCAGTGCCCTCTAGAAGGGAATCAAGGGTCCAGAAAAGCCATAGCTGCTGAAATCACTCTATATGCCAAGAGGAATTAGCTAACGGTGTAGAACTTTGATTGCCCCATGGAAACCATTTTAGATTTTCCCAAGACAAACCTCACCTGTAACTTCAGAGATGAATTCTTGGGACCAGTCAGTCTCATTATAATCCTGAGTTACATCCACAGCATCTCCAGCTGCAAGAAACTCCTGGGCCCAGTTCTCAGACAAGGCCAAGTCTGCGACAGCAGGGGCTTAAGAGAGAGAAAGAGAGAGAACTAAGAAAAAGAAATATGTATCATTCTATCATGCCTAAGGAACCCTGAGTGCACAGGAAAACACTCCGTTCCTTTTGTCTCTTTCAGCATCTCAGTCCCCCAACGTCAACAGCATCCAAATATGGAACCCGCTTGGCCCTATCTGCAGAGAAAATGGTGATCTCCCCTCCCACCAGACTCTGGACCCACCTCTCTGGGGTGCCTGGCGGAAGTTTGACTGTTCAATCTCCTGCATCTCTGCCAGGAGGTCATCCATTTTGAAGGTCTGAGGGGCACGGGATACAAGTGGTACATTGTGGTCCTGGAGGAATTCAGCCACCAACTGTGAGAAAAGAGATGGTGAAATGAACCCAGCAAGAGACAGTGCCCATTGGGTGTCAAATATAAGGAAAAGGAAACACAAAAACTACAGATGTGGAAATATAGAATACATTTTAAAAAACAAGCAGGAGGCAAATGTCGTTTGGTCAGAAAAGTCGAAAGACTGAAATACAGGTAAGTCAAGTTTAAAATAAAAACACAATGGGCAAAAGAAAAAGGCTATAGAAGAGACTGGTATATTTACCTCATCTTCAGAGGCTACTCCTAATGGCTTAGAGACCTAAGACAGAGAAGAAAGGGAGGCAATATGGCAGAGTGGTGAAAGTCACAGACACATAACTCAGTTAAACACAGGTTAAAATTCCAGCTCTACCATTTATATGACCTTGAGCAAGCTGCAAAATTTCTCTGAGCCTCGGTTTCTTCATCTATAAATGTTGCCTTCATCTATATAAAGACATACAGTACTTAGTATAGTGTTTAGCAAACACTCATTAAGTGGTAACTACCATATACTACCATTTGCAACACAACAGAGAAGGCAGTTAGCCCCAAGCGTCCCTGCACCCTCCATCCCAGGCTGCCACTTGGACTTTCCACCTCAAGAACACTCACCGCCTCAGAGGCTGGGGTTCCCGGGGGCCAAGGGCCAGGCCTCAACCCCTCCTGCCGAAGGGCCTTGTCCTGGGTAAAGTGGCCGGCCAGCTTCATGAGCGGGTTGGCACCCCCGCATTCGGCCTCCACCAGCTCCCGCATTGCCATGGTGACCGCCAGCTCTCTGATGGGCAGAGGAGGTTTGGAACTGAGGTCCCAGAGTCAGACCCTTCCCCAGCCCACAGCTCAGCCCGGATCTGGGGGACGCGGGCAGACATCCGTCCCAGATTGTTAGCCACTCGCTACCCTCCACCCCCTGTGCCTTCTGCGTGGCCCCCACCTCGCCAGGAGTCCGAGAAGGGGCTAGTGCCTCCCTGATGCCCTCCTCAAAGGCCGCCGCTTTCGGCCTAGGCCTCTCCAGCGGCCTCTGCGACTGCGGTCCCAGGCGGGGGGACAGGCCTGTAGCCGCCCCCCACAGAGGGGCCTGGACCCCTGGGTACTACGAGGGACAACTCCGCGAGCGGGCTGTGCTGGGGCACTGGCGGGGCAAGAAAGAGCGGGGACACCCCCCGACCGTGAGCCCAGGCCCCCACCCCCGAGCCGCCAGGCGAGCACCGCTGGGGGCCATTCCCTCCCCTCCTGTCACCTGAGCCCCTCCTCCGCTCGGCCGAGCCCAGCCCAGCCCTCCTGCGCTGTGGACCACCCCAGCTCCCCCGCCCCGGCCGCAGCTCCAGCCCCGCCCCGGGGCCCACGAGGGCACCGCAAAGGGCGCCCCCTCGGGCCCGGAGCTCACCGCCTTGCTCCGCACGACGCGCCGGGGCACCCGGGGCGGGCAGGAGGGAGAGGGAAGAGGAGAGGGCTGGGGGCCAGGGGCGGAGCTCAGGCTTAAAGGGGCCGTGACTACCGCGCTGCGGTCGCCGACCAAGGGAGCTGTTTGAAGGGGCGGGGCTTTAAGGCTGCGACGCAGCGTGACGGGAGGAGCCGTGGGTTCTTAAAGGGGAAGAGCGCCTTAAAGGGGAAGTCTTGGAGCGTCGCCTCAGAACGCTCAAAAACATCGCCGATACTAAAGCTGCTTTGAGGAAAAAGCTCGAAGAAGAATGGAGGTACCAGGGGCGTCCTGAGCTTTGAGGGAGACCCGAGGGCTCAGGATCCTGGATTCTGCTCATTCTGGCGCTTCCCTGGGAGCGCATTGTGACCCAAAGCGATTCCTCGCCCTTTCTGAGCCTCAGTTTCAGAGACAGGTCCTAGCACAGGAGTTGCGGGGCTCAAATCCGTAGCCTTCCCCAGCCTCTACGTCTGCCTCTTTCCAGACTGCCCCTAGGGGGACAGCGGCACGGTCTGCGTGAAGACAGAGGCCTGCCCCGAATCCCTCTGCCATCTCTGCGTAATGGGGAAAATAGCACTGGATGATGACAAATTCCAGAGACTAAAATAGAGTCCAATGCATCCTGAGACCTCAAGCTGGTAACCTACAGGGAAGATGCGCAGTGAGTCACTCCTCTTCTCTCCTTCCTCCCTCACCAATGGTCAAGGTCACCGTGGTGGCCTTATTCCCGCTGTTCCAGACTGGAAAAGCACAGACATGATGCCAGAAGTGACTTTTAATCACGGAATAAGCGTGAGGCCCCACCATCTGCCTCAGAATTGGCTATGGTGTCAAACCTCAAGGTCACTGGGAAATAAATACTGATATCTCACCCAGCTCCAAGACGAAGGGGAGTCCTGATGTCATGAAGAAGGGCAAGAGGTGCTCAGGGCTGCTGGTAGATGAGCAGGGATGGGTTAGTGCTAAAAGGGGAAAAGTACCATTCCAGCCCTCTGTGCAGGAGACGAGGCAGGTAGACAGCAGGTGGCGCCCTGGGCCAGGCTTGTTTCTTGGCAGGCCTGCAGATTTCAAAGGTGAAGGTCCCAGGGGACGAGAGGGGCATGGCTGTGTAAACTCATCCCTGGGAAGGCAGAGAGGCTGCTCTGACAGCTCAGGGCAACAGACTAGCCAGACAGACCTAAAGAGTGTGCAGAATTTCTCCTTTTCCTTACATTTTGACCATCTTTCAGAGACCCTGACCCCACTCCCCATTTTCCCCTGGAGTGTACAAGAATCTCAGCCCTTGCTGAGATGTTCACTGTTGGCAGGCTGCCATTGTAAAGCAGATACCTACTACCTAGTAAACTAAACCATGCCAAGGAGGAGGAGATGCTTTCTGAAAACTGAATCCTTTAAAAAGTGGATCGTTAGAGAGAGCAATGTTTAACTGAAAGCCCATGATATGGTAGAATGTCAGAAAATCAAAGCAAGCAGAGAGGACTCCCAGTACCACTCAAACCACATCATACGCATAACCTGCTCTGCCAGGAGTTTAGAACCTGATTACCAATAATCCAGTATGTGCCCAGCTCATGGGAGAATGGTAATAATGATACCAGCTGATGTTTATTGAATGCTTTACTAAAATCCAAGCATTGCAATAAACATTTTATGTGCATTAGCACTTTTAATCTTCATAACATCGCTATGAAGTAGGTATTACTAACCTCACTTTACGGATAAGACTTACCCAAAGTCACTCAGCTAGGAAGTCAAAATTCAATCCAGACGTAACTCCAAATACCCAGTCTTCCAGAAGCCTTGCTTGAAGCCCCCTGGGGGAGCTTTGGTCTCCAAGGCAATGGAATTCTTCACAGAGCCTGGCCCACAAGTCCAAGAGGGACTCCGGGGCTCAGAAAGGACTTGGTACTTGGATATTTAATATTTAGTTTACTGAAGTTCTAGTTTTAAAATCTTGCATGTTGTTAATCCATGTTTAAGTTTAAATTCTTATTCTATTCATAAAAGTAATAATTTTTATAAAGTGAAAATAATCATTTTTACTTATTCTTTAATTAGTATTTGATTTTATTTATTCCTTAATGTTTGATTAATTCAAGTTTAACAGGTTAAATTCCTCCAATTTTTAAACACATACTGGATTTACTGTGTGCCAGGCATTGTTCTAAGCATTTTTCAAATATTGTCTAATTCTCACAATAACTTAGTAGTAATAACTATTATTATCCCCATTTTACAGATGAGGAAACTGAGGCACAGAGAGGTTAAGTGACTTGCCCAAGCTTATACTAATAAGCAGCAAAGTACATCAAACTTTGTCTGTAAAGGGCCGAATGGTAAATATTTTTGTCTTTATAGGCATACCGTCTCTATCACAACTACTCAACTCTGCTGTTACAGCAGGAACGCAGCCTTAGATAAATGAGCATGCCTATGTTCCAATAAAACTTCATGGACACTGAAATTTGAATTTTATATCATTTTCACGTCACAAAATATTCTTCTTTTGATTTTTTCCAACCATTAAAAATGTCAAAACCATTCTCAGCTTGCAGACTATATAAAAACAGGCAGCAGCCCGTAGTTTGCTGACCCCTGACCTACACAACCTGATTCCAGAGTCCGTGATCTTAAGCATTATGCTAGATTTTCCCTTTTTAAAAGTAAAAATTAAATTTCCTTAAACATTTTGAACTACATGGCACTCAATATACATATTTTAAAGCATTTTAAATGCCTGACAGCCCTGATGGGACAAACAACCCTATCAAGCAAAATCTTTCTAAATTCTTATTCAACCCTGTAAACCTAAAACATTTATCAGATTCTCTTAGCTCTCTTAAAATCTCAAGTCTAAAACTTTACTTCCTAAATTGAAGGCTAATAAGTCAGATTTTCTTAAACATCAAATATTTTAACTCATAACGTCACTTATACACCTCTGGAAAGTAAGTTTACTGGCTCAGGTAGATCGAGATTACTGGGTTAAATTTGGAACCACATACAGGTACTTAAAGGTCAGAGATTTGAGACCAAGACGCAAGATTTAGAAGCTATATAACAGTCATGGGTCGCTTACTGATGGGGATAAGTTCTGAGAAGCATGTCGTTCGGCAATTTCATTATTGTGCAAACGTCCTAAAGTGTACTTACACAAACCTAGATGGTATAACCTACTACACACCTAAGCTATATGGTGTAGCATATTGGTCTTAAGCTACAAACTTGTACAGCATGTTACTGTACTGAATACTGTAGGCAATTATAACACAATGGTAAGTATTTGTGTATCTAAGCATAGAAAAGGTATAGTAAAAATATGATAGATAAAAAATGGTACACCTGTATAGGGCACTTAACATGAATGGAGGTTGCAGGACTGGAAGTTGCTCTGGGAGAATCAGTGAGCGAGTGGTGAGTGCATGTGAAAGCCTGGGGCATTACTGCACACTACCGCAGACTTCACAAACACTGTACACTTAGGCTACACTAAGTTTATAAAAAATATTTTTATTCGATAAATTAACCTTAGCTTACTGTAATATTTTTACTTTATAAACTTTTTTATTTTTTAACTTTTTGACTCTTTTTTAATGACACAGCTTTAAAACACAAACACATGGCACAGCTATACAAAAATATTTCCTTTCTTTATATCCTTATTCTATAAGCTTTTTTCTATTAAAAAAATTTTTTTTTTTTACTTTTTAAACTTTTTTGTTAAAAACTAAGACACAGACACACACATTAGCTTAGGCCTACACAGGGTCAGGATCATCGATGTCACTGTCTTCCGCTTCCACATCTTGTCCCGCTGGGAAGTCTTCAGGGGCAATAACTATCATCTGCTATGGTAACAACGCCTTCTCGTGGAATATCTCCTGAAGGATGTGCCTCAGGCTCTTCTTGAGGAGGTGTCACTCTTTTCAGAAATACGTCCATGATAGTTTGCTTGGTTTGTTGCTTTTTTTCACCACAGATTTTCTTGTAAGCAGATAATGCACCATGAATGTTCCTCTTTATTAAGGAAAACCTTACAGTGTTGGGTTTGATGTTTTCAAGCTTTTTAAGGAGCTTGTTGAGGTCTGCAAAAGCTCCTGCTAAACCCTTCACTGAAAATTTTCTTGGGAGTTCTCCTTTTTCTTCTCCTGCAGTTTTTTTCCCTTTGCCTCTTCTTCAGCTATGCATTCCTGTTCCAGTTCCAACAACTATTCATTAGTCAATTCCTCAGGAATCACCTCTAGGAGCTCCTCAATGTCATCCTCGTCCACACCCAGGTTAAAGTTGTTTGTCATCTCAACCACACCTTGTTGATTTCTACAACCTCCTCATCCTTGGCAAATCCTTTGAAGTCATGGATGAACCCGCTGAGTGTCTTCTTCCAGATGCCATTCATACACTCCTTAGTGACATCACCGCAAGCCCAAGCAAGGTTTTTCATGCAGCCGCAGATGTTGTAATCCTTCCAGAATTGCATCAGTGTCTTCTCAGTGTCTTCCTCAGTTGCAGCATCGCTTGGGAGAAGGTCCTCCAATGTAGTAGACCTTAAAAGCTGCTGTACCTCCTTGATCCACTGGTTGGATCAAAGAGGTGGTGTTTGAAGGGAGAAACACCACTTTGATATTGGGATGAAGATCACTAGTAAAAGGAGGATGTCCAGGAACATCATCAACAGTAAGCAAAATCTTGATAGGTATATTATTCTCCAAACAGCACTTCTCCATTTTGCTGGCATAGCAATTCAGGAGGGCATCTTGGAAGAGGAGGTTGGTCATCCGTGACTTCTTATTACTCCTGTAGTACATTGACAGTGTGTGCTTATTGATATGCTTGAAGGCCCTGGGGTTCTCACTGTGCCAGATGACAAAGCGTTTCAATTTGTAGCCTGCAACATTGCCCCCAAGCAAGACTATTTTCCTATCCTTAAAATCTGGCATTGACTTGGCCTTCTTATGGATGAAAGTCCTTTCGGGCATCCATTTCCAGATTAGAAAGTTTTTATCTATATTGAATATTTGCTCTGGCAAGTAATTTTCCGCCACAATCAGCTTATCTAGAATTTCCAAAATTTTTTCAGCTACCTTCACACATCAGCACTTGCAGACACACCACTCACTTTCACATTATGTAATGAACAACCATTCCTGAATCATTTAAACTGCCCAGAGCTAGCAGTACATTCAACATCATAGTCAGGTCCAGCCTTTCCTTTTAACGTTGCAAAGTTGACTATGATGAGCACTCCTCATCATAGTGCTGAGAGGGATACACTTCTGTGGCTGGTCTTCAGTCCAGGTCATTAGAAGTTTCTTCATGTCTGATATAGGTCCTTCATGAATTTTTGTTAGTCTCTTGCCCTCAATGAAGCAGATCCTTTAACAGCTTCCGTCACTTTGTTCTTGTACTTCAAGATCACAGCTATGGTGGAATGATGCACCATGCCTGACTGGCAAGCAGAAACCATCACTGATTTTCCACCTTCATAGTCCTTAATGACTTTTAATTTTGTTTCCAGGTCAATCACTCAACGTGGCCTTTTAGTGGCAACATTAGCAGTGGATTTTGTATACTTAGGGGTCATGATGAACAAAACAACACAAGATTAAATCAAGCACAAGAGAAAATGATGCAATCAAGAGACACAGGAAACTTGAGATATATAATGCTGCTGCCAGTTTAACACAGCATACTGTTTTCCTAAACTTTTTTTGTAAGTAGAAAGAGCACACTCTAAAATAATGATAAATAGTATAGTATAGTAAATACATAAACCAGTAAGATAGTTGTTTATTATCATTGTCAAGTATTATGTACAGTACATAATTGTATTGCTGTACTTTTATGCAACTGGCAGCACAGTAGGTTTGTTTACACCAGCTTCACCACAAACATGTGAATAATGCTTTTCACTGTGGTGTTAGGACAGCTGTGACATCACTAGGCAATAGGAATTTTACAGCTCCATTGTAGTCTTATGGGACCGCCATCCTATATGTGGTCCGTTGTCGACTGAAATGTTGTTACACAGTACATGACTGTATTCCCAAGACAGTGCTGCCTGAGTCACAAGTGAACACTCTCAGCTCTTCTTTAAAGATGAGTTCTGTCTGTTGTGCTACAGATCTCTAAGGCCATTTCCTTCAACTGATAACGATATCCAACTCACAAGTTACAGTTGTCCCTAGTTTTTATTGTCTTATTTAGGTGCAACTAATTTCTTTCACAACTTCACTTGAGTAAACAAATTACTTTGTAAGTGTTGAATTCTATACTCCTTTTTGTTGGGGAAGGAGTTGCAAATGGGGAACCACCTCATCTGGTTTGACTCTTTAGTTTTTCCAGTGACATAAGATGCAGCATAGTGGAAGTGCCATGCTCTGGAAATTGCAAATCAAGCGCAGTCTTCATATATGTACATTTGGAAGGATTTGTTGGTTATTATTTACCCACCCTCCTTTCAGTCTCAATAGCCATCAATGGCAGAGACAACTTGGCAAAGGAAGAAAGCTGTATGTGTAGTGAGGTGCAGCAAATCCCAAAGCCAGCCCATCTAAATATACCAGCACAGATATCACCTTGCTTTAAAAGTGTTCAGGTAGTGAGATCTAGATATACCAGGTATATCCAGCCAACCTAGATCTGGATACAAAATACCTAACTGTATCCACTGGACACACAGCAGGGAATTCCCCAGATAGCAGCAAGGACTGTAGTACTCACTCCCTTTACACCTGCTTGTAGCAGAATCTTACCACTGTAGAAACCCAGGGAAGTTTCAGACTTATGTTACGTTTGCCAAAATCCGATCAGAAACCCTTTGATCCTCTCTTCCCCCAAAAGAGGTAAGAAGGAAGGTAAAAAGAAATCAAGTTTTTTGACTTTGGAGTATTCCCCCAAATGAGTAGTTTTGCTCCCTTTTCAGGATTTTTCACCAAATATCTACAGCATAGACAGAAAAGCGATGTGTTTGTTTGTTTGAGGGAAGACTTCTGCTTTCAAGAAGATGCAGTAGACATACTTTTCTTACTCTTCCCACTAAAATACAACTAAAACCCCTGGACATTATATGTAAAACAAACATAAGAAGATTCTAAAAGGTGGAAAAATGAAAGCAGGGCCAGCCCTGATGGTCCAGTGTTTAAAGTTCAGCACTTACTGTTTCAGCATCCAAGGTTCATTTCCCCATCATGGAACCACACCACCCGTCTGTCAGTTGCCATGCTGCCGTGGTGGCCCACACAGAACTAGGACTTATAACTAGGATATACAACCAAGGCACTGCAGGGCACTTTGGGGAGGAAAAAAGAGGAAGATTGACAACAGATGTTAGCTCAGGGTGAATCCTTCTCTGCAAAAAAGAAAAAAAGAAAAGAAAAGAAAAGCAGAAAGTCCAAGGACCTCAGGACCCAAGAAACAACACAGTAGTGAGTTTCATGGGTTTTCTTTTTGTCTCATATATCCAAGAATGGGTGCCAGAAAGGTCAGCAACCCAGAAACACCAACATGCACAGACATAAAAAACTCCAATAAAAGCCAGCCCTCTCTAGCCAAAAGGCCAGGAAAGGGGTAGCCTACAAAGACAGAAACTTCTAGACAATAACTACTCTGCTCCAGCCAAACAACAAATAAAAAACTTTGGCCCCACTCGCACCCACACTAGCAAAGGCCAAGAGGGGATCCTAGACTTCCACCCTCGTGAGGCCCCCCAATAATGAGACACCCCCATACCTACCTTGGGGTGG
Source organism: Equus quagga (assembly GCF_021613505.1). Classification (NCBI taxonomy): domain Eukaryota; kingdom Metazoa; phylum Chordata; class Mammalia; order Perissodactyla; family Equidae; genus Equus; species Equus quagga. The sequence continues at coordinate 50,945,146 of NC_060267.1, forward strand.
TGTCAGAGAAGGCCAGGTTGGGAGTCCATCCCCACAGGCCAGTAATGAGGCTCTCTTCCATCCCCTGCAGTGTGAATGGAGACCACGTTGGGTGCTGGAACTAACACACTTACTCAGCCCAGCAGGTGTCATCAGAAGCCAAATGGTGAACCTGGACTTTTTACCTCCACATGGCAGTAGTGAGATGGTACACCTTCTTTCCCTGCAGGAGTAGTGTCCAAAAAAAGCCAGTTAAAGCAGAAGGCTCAGGCCAGCCTGGTGGCACAGTGGTTAAGTTTGCACGTTCCGCTTCAGTGGCCCAGGGTTTGCAAGTTCGGATCCTGGGTGCAGACCTACGCACTGCTTGTCAAACCATGCTGTGGCAGGCATACCACATATAAAGTAGAGGAAGATGAGCGCAGATGTTAGCTCAGGGCCAGTCTTCCTCAGCAAAAAGAGGAGGATTGGCAGCAGATGTTAGCTCAGGGCTAATCTTCCTCAAAACAAAAACAAAACAGAAGGCTTAAATAAGATCCAGAATCTATAACATAATGCAAAAATGTCCAGGTTTCAATTTAAAAAGTCACACATCATATCAAAACCAGAAAGACCTCAAACTGAATGAAAATGTCAACGAATAGATGCCAACAACAAGATGACAGAATTATTTTCAGGCAGCCATAATAAATATCCTTCAACAAGCAATTACAAACACACTTGAAACAAATGCAATGGAGAGAGCCTCAGCAAAGAAATAGAAGCTATCAAGAAGAACCAAATGGAAATTTTAGAACTGAAAAATACAATAACCAAACAAAAAGCTCAGTGGATGAGCTCCACAGTAGAATGCATAGGACAGAGGAAAAAAATCAGTGAACTAGAAGATAGGACACTAGAAATTATCCAGTCTGGACAATTGACAAAAATTAGAGTGAAAAAAAAATGAACAGAGCCTACAGAATCAGTGGGACTATAACAAAAGATCTAACAATTGTGTCATCAGAGTCCCAGAAGGAGAGGAGAAAGAGGGCAGTGCTGGAAAAGTACTAATAGAAATAATGGCTGAAAACTTCTCAAATTTGGTGAGAGACATAATCCTACAGATTCAAGAAGCTAAGCAAACCCCAAACAGAATTATCTGAAAGGAATATATAGGCATACCCCATTTTATTGTGCTTCACTTTATTATGCTTTGCAAATACTGCATTTTTTACGAGACCCTCCACCAGCAAAAAAGATTATGACTCGCTGAAAGTTCAGATGGTGATTAGCATTTTTTTTAGCAATAAAGTATTTTTAATTAAGGTATATACATTTTTTAGACATATTGCTATTGCACACTTAATAGACTACGGTATAGATTAAACATAACTTTTATATGCACTGGGAAACCAAAAAATTTGTGTGACTCACTTTATTGCGGTGGTCTGGAGTCAAACCCACAATATCTCTGAGGTATGCCTGCACACCAAGGTACATCATAATTAAACTTTTGAAAACTAAAGACAAAGGAAAAATCTTGAAAGTAGCCGGAGAAAAATACCTTACCTTACCTGTAGGGGAGAAAACAATTCAAACTATAGCAGATTTCCCATCAAAAACCATGGAGGTCAGAAAGAAGTGGCACAATGTTTTTCAAGTGTTCAAAAAAAAGAACTGTCAACCCAGAATCCTATATTATTAGGCTATACTATTAACCCTATAATACTAGTTTTTTTTTTTTTGCTGCTATAACAAATTTAGTGGCTTAAAACAACACAAATTTATTATCTTACAATCCTAGAGGTCAGAAGCCTGAAATGGGTCTCACTAGGCTAAAATTGAGGTGTCAGTGGAGCTATATTACTTCTTGAGGCTCTAGAGGAAAATCTACTTCCTTGTTTTCCAGATTCTAGAAGCTACCCACATTCTTCAGCTCATGGCCTCTTTCCTCCATCTCTAGCCAGCAAGGTAGGCCAAGTTCTCACACTGCCATCCCTCTGGTTCTCTCCCTTCTGCCTCCTTCTTCCAATTATAAGGACCTTTGTCATTATATTGGACTCACTTGGATAATCCAGGATAATCTCCCCATTTTAGGGTCAACTATTAGCAACCTTAATTCATCTGCAACCTTAATTCCTCTTTGCCTAAAATATTCACAGGTTCTGGGGATTATGACATGGACATCTTTCAGGGGACATTATTCTGCACCATACCCAATGAAAATATCCTTCAGGAATGAAGGGAAAATCGAGACATTCCCAATGAAGGAAAACTAAGAGAATTTGTCACCAGCAGACCTACCCTAAATGAATGGCTAAAGGAAGTTCTTTAAGAGGAAAGGAAATGATGAAATAAAAACTCTTGGAACGTCATGAAAGAAGAAGGAATACAGTAAGCAAAAGTATGGATAAATATAATAGGCTTGAGTTTTCCAAAATATGTTTGATGGTTGAAGCAAAATCATACCACTGTTTGTGTTTTGGAATAAGCATTAGCTAAAAGCATGAAACCTGGATTTGAATCACAGTTTTCCCACTAGTTAGTTATATTCACCATCTGTGAGTTGCAGTAACTTTGGCCTGACACCTCATTCTCCAATTTACAACCTGAGGGGATGGAACTCATCAGTTCTCTAAAAGGCCTCTATCTCTAAAATCTATGATGTTCAGCTGTGACTCTCATGTGGCAAGTGTCAAATGCCCTGTATAAAAGCCAGTCCTTTACGGCATTTTAATTTAATAATTCAGTAAGTATGTATTAAGCACAAGTCCCTATGCTAATTCCCTAATTCCTTATTATCTACACTGGTACAAGGCATTTACCCTGATACTTACATTACCTTTAAATCCTCTCGCAGGGTTTACCTTACCTATCCCTCCACCACTGCCACACACATACACTTCCTGCCCTTAGGAGCGTTCTAAACCAGGCTGCCCCCACCCAGCCTTCCAACCTGACTTCCACTGAGACCTTTACTACAGTCATTGATTCTAAAAAGTATTACTTCAAGAAAATGAGAATAAAAGCCACAGACTGAGAGAAAATATTTGCAAAACATATATCTGATAAAGGACTGGTATCCAAAATATACAGAGCACTCTTGAAACTCAGCAGTAAGAAAAAAATCCAACTTAAAAATGGGCAAAAGATCTGCACACCTTACCAAAGAAGATATACAGATAGCAAAGAAGCATATGAAAAGATGCTCGACGTCATATGTCATTGGGGGATTGCAAATTAAAACAACAATAAGATACCACCACACAACTGCTAGAATGGCCAAAATCTAAAATTCTGAGAACGTCAAATGCCGGTGAGGTTGTGGAGCAACAGGAACTCTCATTCATTGCTGGTGGGAATGCAAAATAGTCCAGACACTGTAGACAGTTTGGAAGTTTCTTACGAAACTAAATAAACTCTTACCATGAGATTCAGTAATCATGCTCCTTGGTATTAACCCAAAGGAGTCGAAAACATTTATCCACACAAAACCCTGCCAATGAATGTTTATATAGGAGCTTTATTCATAATTGCCAAAACTTGGAAGCAACCAAGATGCCCCTGAGTAGGTGAATAGATAAACAAACTGTGACAAATTTATATAATGGAATATTATTCAGTGATAAAAAGAAATGAGTTTAAAAAGGAAAGAGAAAGAAATAAGCTATCAAGACACAAAAAGACATGGAAGAACCTTAAAATGCATATTGCTAAGTGAAAGACGCCAATCTGAAAAGGCACCATACTGTGTGACTCCAACCATATGACATTCTGGAAAAGGCAAAACTGTGGAGACAGTAAAAAGATCCATGGATTCGGGGGATGGAGTGGACGGGGGATGAACATGTGGAGCACAGGGGGGTTTTAGGGCAGCGAAACTATTCTATATGATACTGTAATGATGGATATATGTCATCATACGTTTGTCAAAACCCATAGAATGTACACCACCAACAGTGAACCCTACTGTCAACTATGGACTTTAGTTAATAACAATGTATCAATATTGATTCATCAACTGTACCAAATGTAACCACACTAAAACAAGATGTGAATGACACAGGAAATGGAGAGAGGGAGGAGGGGTATATGTAAACTCTGTACTTTCTGCTCACTTTCTGTAAACCTACAACTGCTCTAAAAAAAATAAGTAGTCAAAAATTATTAAATAGCAAAACAAATATATCAAAAATGTAGTTCTGTGAAAAATTAAGAAAATAAACCACTAGCAAACCTAGTTAAGGGGGAAAAATTAACACAAAAAATAAAAATAACAATGAAGAAATAATCATAGAAACAAAGGAAGTTTTTTTCAAAAACATTTATGAGACTATTTCACATAACTTTTTTGTCGCAGGTTGCGTTCCTTGGGAAGCAAACTAATATGGAAATTTGCATGCACAAAGTTTACTTGGGACTGCCTTCAGGATCAACGTCTGTGGGAGAACAAAGAAAGTAGGATTGCGCAAAGAGAGGATTTGAACTCAACAATTCAACTTCATAAGAATTCAAAAAGAAGAAAACCTCTTATTTGCAGGGCACTTATTGTCTATGTACACTCTTTCCCCCTTCCCACCTCCCCGAAGGATATACGGATAAATTAGTAGAATTAATAAGAGAGCTTAATAAGCTTTTGGAAACAAATCAATAAGTAAAAATCAACTTTATTTCTATGCACTGGCAAAAATCAAAGGCTATAGTAGAAAAAAAAGAAAGGTAACACATAACAGCAAGAAAAAATATAAAATACTAGAATTAATTCCAGCAGAAGATGTGTAAGACTTTTAGGGAGAAAACTAAAATTTTATTTGAAGACATTAAAGAAAATCTAAATAAATAGAGTATTCTTCGATAGGAAATTCCCCAAACTCAATATTGATCCTCATTAAGAACTTTTAATTTATTGAACAGGCTGATTCTAAAATGCACTTGATAGAGCAAGGAGCCAATCATAGTTAAGATAATCGTGAGGAAAAACGAGATGAGAGCATTTACTTCATCAGACATCAGGACTTAAAACAATATGGTATTCAGTGCAAGGATAGATACAGTAATGAGAAGCTCTGCTTCCAGGCCTGACCTGTGAAATCCCACATGTCCCATCCTCTGACTCTTGCTCTTTCTAGCTTGGTGCAGCCAGCCAAACGTAGTGACCTTGGAAATGCTGTGTTGAAAATGGCAGAGGCACCAGCCGGAAATAGCCTGGGTCTCTAATTCATGAGTTATTAGCCCATGCAAAATAGTCTTCCCAGAATTTAGGACAATATATTATACAATCCAGCCCCACATTTCTTCAGGTCCACAGTCTCTTATCTTAAACTCTTGGGGCCAGGTATATTTTGGTATTCAGAATTTTTGGGATTTTAATAAGGTAATACAGTATATGCATCATGTGCTAGTATATGTGAATTACATATCTTCCCCAGCCAGCTTTGGGGCAGCACCCTAGAATCAAGCACATTGATACTTTTTCTGCAAAATGTATGAAAATTTACTTTGCGATGAACTCTATAATTAGCCTCAACTGTTGGGGGCAGGTTTTGCCATGAAATGAATTGTGGCATCAGACTTATTAAAAACACTTTTGGGGGACCAGCTGGTGGTGTAGCGGTTAAGTGCACACATTCCGCTTCTCAGCAACCTGGGTTTCGCGGGTTCGGATCCCAGGTGCAGACATGGCACCTCTTGGCACGCCATGCTGTGGTAGGTGTTCCACATAGAAAGTAGAGGAAGATGGCCACGGATGTTAGCTCAGGGCCAGGCTTCCTCAGCAAAAAGAGGAGGACTGGCAGTAGTTAGCTCAGGGCTAATCTTCCTCAAAAAAAAAAAAACTTTTGGTTTTCAGAGCTTTGTGGATTTCAGAATTGCAGGTGAGAGATTGTGTAACTATGCCAAACCCACAGGAGAGATTTAGAAGTAATTAGAGAAAAAGAGTAATGGAGGAAATATTGATTTCAGTGTCAGGCTATACCAGTGACTAAACTCCATGGAGAAGATTCTCCAATCAAGAGTTTGGTGTGGCAGAATGCTCACATTCCATTGGCTAATGCTCAGTCATTGGCCACCTTAATAGCAGAGGAGGCTGGGAAATGTAGTTTAGCTATATGTCCATCATGAGCTGGACCAAGGTTTGGTGAGCAGCTGGCAATCTCTACAATAGTCCACCCTTCTGGTCACTAGTGTCAAGCCATGCCAGTGACTATGAAGTTAAACTCCATTGAAGAGACTTTTCCAATCAAGAGGTTGGTATAGCTGTTTGACTCTTATAATCTTCAATTGTTCTATCATGGACTCTACTGCAGCTTTGAGGGGTCACCTCAGTTGCGTCCTGGACCCCATCTCCCTCATGTTACTTCCAGTCTTCTCTAAGCCATCTCTGCTCCATCTCAGATTTCTTTCCATCACTCATTCTGATCCAACATTGTGGAGCTGATACAAGTTCCACAAATACCCCATCATTGTGAATTTCATGTGTATGAGGAAGATTGGCCCTGAGCAAACATCTGTGCCAATCTACCCCCACCTTGTGTGGGGGACGCTGCCATAGCATGGCCCAATGAGCAGTGTGCAGGTCGACACCTGGGATCTGAACCTGGGAACTCCAGGCCCTGAAGCAGAGCACGTGAAATTAACCACGAAGCCACTGGGCTGGCCCCCCATCGTGAATATTTTTAATGCCAAATGTGTATGGAAAAGACCATTTCTAGTTACCTGGGTTTAAAATTAATATTTAATTGATTAAAATTGTAAGTATAAAATCTGGTTTTGCTTAAGTCTTTAAATTCAACTTACAAATCCTGAAATTCTATTTACAAATTTTTTTTTAAAAAAATTACTTTGACTCGTTCTTTGATGGATGTTTAACTCAACATGAACGGATTTAAACTTCCTTAACAATTAGTCCCATCTACGAACTTAGTAAAATTTCCATAACCGTTTTAGGCTCTATTCATATGCTTAATATGTTTGCTTTTTTTTCCTCATGCGCTTCCATTGCCTGACAAGGTAGACTTAAAATCCTTACATGCAAAATCCTTCTTTTGCATAAACATAAGCAACTCTTGTGAATCTAATTACTTGATTTACCACGTCAGGATGTTTGATTTGTCTTAAATGTTCTAAAACTGTTAATAAGCTTGAGCAGTATCTTATATCTTTCAACTAAAAATCGTAAATCTAAAATCAACAAACATTTCAAGTTGAAAATGCAAAGCTTAATTTAACTTAAATTCATCCAGATTTTTAAACTTTTCTTAAACTTAACATGACTTTGTCTATACTAAATTTTAAACCTTCTCAGAAGAGTAATTTGACCATCTTAGGAAGGCTGAGCTTATTAGGTGAAAAAATTTGTGCGGTGAAACAGTTGACAAATCAAAGATCAGGACAGGAGAGTTTGGGGCTACGTGCTGCCAAGCTAATCCTCCCCAGCGAACTCACTGAACTTTCTCCTGGTGTAGTTACCTCTGCTGACCACAAGGCAGGGCTTTCAGCTGGACCAGTTCACAATTCACATCAGCAGGGCATCTCTTTTTGCATTGCACCTTATCCTGTCTTGGGTAGATGGACTGCTGCTGCACCCCCACCTAGATCTCAGCAAATTTCCCTCACTTATTAGGTCCTGCATTCCCTTTGTACTTCTCTTGTCTTACCCAATTCTCTAGCCCCATCAATGGCCTCTCTTTTCTAATCCACTAACTAAGGGTCATTAGACCCACATAAATCTCCTTTTCCCTTTCATACCTGCTTGGCCTGGCCTCTGTGACCTCATGCTCCTTTCATATGTGTCTAGCCTGTCTTCAAAGATCATAAGCCTTTCTCCCAATGAAATCTATCTCTTCCTCCAGATTAATCAGCCTTCTATTTTTCTTTCAATTTCCACCTCTCCTGTTCCAGGAGTACGACCAAATCCAATGTTGTTTTGGTGTTGCTGTTGTTTTTAAGCAGTCCTTCCTTGACTCCTTGAGCAAACATGATTCTTAGAGTCAGAATATTCCAGACATGAGTCTTTTTAATTTCCTTCTTGAGCCCTTGGGTTTGCAGTAAGTTCAGTTATTTCTCTAGCTTAACAAGAAAATGGTATATCCCATATATAATAAGGGATCCTCAATCCTTTTGATCTCTTCGTTAGAAAAAATATACTACCCTTGGGAGCTAAAGCCACAGTCTGGGCCTCCAAGATTCAAATTCATGGCCAGGGACTGTGTAATTAACCAAAGGATTATAAGTGTTACAATTCCAGGGCCACCTTGAGATGGTTGGAGGAACTCTCGGGAGCATGTGGACAAGCTTAATGAGCTGAGATATGGTCCCTCCACACTTCATTCCCTTGTCCCATGACACAATGACAGTAAGAAGCTGACCAAGCATGGCCTTCTTTCTTGGGCCTTTGCAAAGTTCATACACACATGCTCAAGAGTGGAATTTAGCTCCTTTTGAGGTTCGCGGCTCAGCATGAAAACCTGGCTGAAAAACACAGCAGAGCAAGAAGTTATTCTATCCACCAATGCCTTACCTAAAAATCCTTTATAGCCAAGGTTCTGCCCATTTTGAGGTGAGACCAAAAGACCATCTATTTGGTGAACAAGTCTCTATTTTTGCCTTGATTGCGGTACCAGGTCATCTTCCCCATCTAGCTTAAGATCAGACGCATAAGTCAGCACCCAAAAGCCTGTGAGCTCTTGCTTACTAAGACCTGAGCAGCTCCTGTTGCTAAAGCCCCCATCTATTAAAAACAACCTTGTGCCTGTTTGGATCAGTCTGGCAACCATAAAATAGTCACTCTCCCAGGGGCATTAGCCAGAATAAGCTTCTGTCAGCTGCTAAGGTGAAAACAGCCCCAGGTGTGTCTGACTCCGAAGCATATGTTCAAAACCACAGACCTGTGCTGCCTGGGCTTTGGATGGAAGGAACTTCAGGGATCCTGCCATCCCCAAGATTTCATGCTTTTAAAGACCCCATTGTCACTGGGGCTAGGAATGGTTTTGTCCATCTCCCAATAATGCTAATGATAGCTAACATGTAATATGCCGACTCTGATCTACTTCAGACAAAGTAGCCTCACTCAACCCTTTGAGTCAGCAATTCCCCTTTTGAGGTGAGGAACCAAAGCTTAGAGAAGTTAAAGACCAAGACCAAACACTAAGTTGCTGGGATCTGAACGCAGGCAGAGCGGACAGCAAAGCCTTCCTCATTCCCTCCTCCCCACCACCTCACCCAACAAGAGGTGCCCCGCTTTAGGTGCTTTAGGATTTCCTCAAAGTGACACGGTGGCATATCAAGAGTAGGGCCCTGAGGTAGAGGGTCACTGGCCAATGGCCTGTGAGGGGGCTGCTAAACTTTCAGGGGACAAGGCAGCATGAGCAGCCTAAGTCCACCTTGGTAAGTGGTGCCCTACTAAGTCCCTGGTACCCTGGGGCTTTGCCCAGCTGTCATCTCTCTTCACTGCCTCCTGCCTTTTGGACTTTGCCCTCTCTGCAGTGCCACGGAATAAAGGAATAAAGGCCCTCCAGTGGCCTAACTAAAAATCAGAGGTGTTCTCAAATGTTGCCTTTGCCCGTAACAGCCTCTTCTCCGCAGAGCCAGCCACACTGCAGCCTATTGACAAAGGGCAGCATAATCCCAATGTACATGTGCTTAAGGGAAAAAGACCACATCTGAGGTGGGGAGTGGTGGGAGAGGGCTGTAGAGCTGGGGTGAGGACTTGAGAAATTCGGGTCAGGCCTTTGAGACTGGACGTTTGGGCATACGTTCCCTTATCCTCATGGATCAGAATCTTCACCCAGGCATCGTGGGTTTCCTACGCCTTTTCTGACAAAGCCAGCTCCACCACATCCCAGAGTCCCTATCCCCCCTCCTACCCACAGTCTCTAAATTTAAACCCTCATCTGTCCTTTTCCTGTAAGACAGGGGTATTTTAAGGGAGCGACAGCATGGTGCCACAAGAGATGCAGTGACACCAGCGCTGTGAAAATAAGCATGCCAGCTCCTCCTCTCTGTCTGTCAGATGCGCCCACCCACCAGGGGCTCACCCATCTCCCTCTGAACCTATCTCCCTTCCTCCTGCTCTCCCTCCCTCCCAGGAGGGAGCTCACTGTGAGCCCTCGGCAGGACGCTGGGTGAGGAGAGGATTCCCAGGGAGGTGGCATCCAGGAAACCTGCACCCACAGTGCACAGAGGAACACAGTGGTTGCAAACTCAACCTCATGCTTATAAACATCCCAGGGTCTGAGGGATTCACCAGATCGACACACAGTCCAGAGGAGCCCTGAGTTGTGATAAGCCTGGGAGGTCCAGGAGACAAACTTTCTGGAGCCCTCAACATGGAGATTAAAATCTGAAGGGAATATGAGATCCTCCGTAACTCCTAGAAAACCAGGAGGATGTTTGTCATTCTTGACCTACCCCAACAAAGCCCCCAGGGTGGAGGCTGGTGGGAGGGGAAATGGAGGTTTCAGAATCCTCGCTGATTGGTGCATCAGCCCGAAGGTGGCAGGGCGGAATAGAGACTCGTGAAGAAGGCAGAGCATGCTGCCGTTGCATGCCACTGGTGTATGTGTGTCCACCTGTGCAGAAGGCACAGAGGTGAGTTTTCAGGTTTCTGGTCTGGTGACAGAAGAACACACTTTGTTCTTGAACTGGTGGCTACCATATCTGCCTCTCCAGCATGGCTTTTCCCAAGGGCGGATCTTTTCATCACACACCTTTCAGGAAGCTAATTAATTTTCACTGCGAAGGGTGGACTTAAGAGGATAACAGCCGTCTAGTACAGAAAGAAAGATCGGTGTTAGGCCGAAAAGAGACGTGTTTGCCATTTCAAATTAAATGGAAACAGGTAAATTGGAAACCCCGCCCAAGGCCTGACATCCTGAGGCTTTGCCAGCTTCTGTGAAGGAGGTTAGGGAACATCCTTCCAGGAGATCTTGAGTAACAACTTAAACCCACTTGCACTCCTGCCTGCTGCCCATTCTCTGCATGACTGGGGTTGGCATCTTGCCTCACTCCTGATTTCTATCTCCTCTGTGTGTGTGTGTGTGTGTGAGAGAGAGAGAGAGAGAGAAGGAGAGGGAGGGAGAGGTAAATAAAGAGGCAGAGACAGAGAGATTGAGGGAGGGAGAGTGGGCCAACAAGCAAGAGCAGTAGTTGGGCACATGTGGTAGCACAAGGAATTCAAGGTCTTCTCCAAGCTTCCAGACTCCTACTTATACCCCCACTCCACCATGACACGTCTACCTGCCCAACTGTCATATAAGGAGATGGTGGTAACTAGGGACTGGGATCTGGGGTGTCAGACACTGAGAGTGAAGAGGAGGGACAGGAAAGTTTACACCTATAAGATAATCAGTGGCCAGTGGTTCTGATTCTGGAGTCTCCAGGAAACTGATGTAGAATGGTGCATTTCAGAAGAAACCCCTGCTTGGTCCCAGAGACAGATGACCCAGGAAGGCCAAGAGTCAGGCCAAGGCTGGGCAGATGCCAAGAGAAAGACTTTATGTTGCCATTTGGCAGTCTGCAGATGTGTGTACATCAAGGGGGTGGGGATAGAGTTCACAGCAAGCTTGCCCTCTCCCCCACTTGCTCTCTGGAGCTGGGGCTTGAACTGGAGGTGAAAAAAGACCCTGACTCCTGAGTCTCAGCCACAGTGTAGGGAGCTCCAAGGACAAACAGAAATAATGGGATCCCCTTGGCTTCCGCTCTTCTGCATGGGAAGCTGTGGTCTCTGAGACCAGGAGGGGGTAAGGACTAGAAGGGATGGCAAAAGGGAAGAGAGAGGGATGAACTCACTGAAATTCAAGACCATAAACCAGAAACTCTCATCCCCCTCTGAGAGCTAAGGCTTTCCAATGTCTGAAGTCTCTACCTATTGAGACATCACCCTGAGCCACTGAAGTACCCACGTTGAACAGGGAGGGCTGCCTCCCACATGGTATTGCCACAGACATGGAAACGTCAGCATGGCATCCAGGCAGGCCCTGCTCAGCCACCTCTGTCCTCTGTGCACTGACCACCCAGGCCAGTGGGCCACCAGAGCAGCTCTCCTCTCCCCTCCTACCCATAAGTCGTCTCTCGGTGTGAGAGGCACACGTCACCTCACTCACCATTTACGGAGCCCCTACCATGTGCCAGGACCTATGTGAGTTGCTGAGGACACAGCAAATCTGGTGGTGGAGGCAGACAAGTACCACGGTCTAGTAGGAAGTACTGTGATGGAAGTGTAAACATGGGTGACAGAGCGCAGAAGACTTCCTGGAAGAGGCAACATTGGAACTGGGTCTTCAGTGATACGTAGAAGATTGCAAAGCACACAAACGGGAAAGGACACGCTAGGCAGAGGTAACAGCACGTGCAAAGACACAGAGGCAACAAAGAGCAGGGCGAGTTTGAGGAGGTACTAGTGCTTTGTGTGACGAGCAGAGAGGGGGCCAGAGAGGGAGGGAGGTGAGGCCTGACCGCCCTGGGTTAAGGGACCTCCCGAGGCGTCGGGACTTGACCCTGGCGGTGACAGGGAGGTAGGCAAAGTTCTAAAGAGGAGAGTGGCTAACCAGAGGCGCACTTCAGAAAGGCCCCTCAGCCCCAGAGCTGGGCTGGAGCAGAGTAAGACATCGGAGGCAAGGAGAGCAGATAGGAGGTCCCTGCAACGCGCCAGGCATATTGCAGAGGGCATGAATCCAGGCAGCAGCAGCAATACGAGGGAGAGGAAGAAAAAGTCATTTGAGGGGGCCGGCCCCATGGCCGAGAGGTTAAGTTCACGCGCTCTGCTTTGGCGGCCCAGGGTTTCACCAGTTTGAATCCTGGGCATGGACATGGCACCGTTCATCAGGCCACGCTGAGGCGGCATCCCACATGCCACAACTAGAAGGACCCACAACTAAAAATACACAACTGTGTACCGGGGGGCTTTGGGAGAAAAAGGAAAAGTAAAATCTTTGAGAAAAAAAAAAGACATTTGAGAGATTTTAAAACATAAAAATGGGTAAAAATGACAGGGTTTAGTCCCCATTTGGACATGAGGTTAAGGGAGAGGGAGGGATCTAGACGGACTCCCAGGTTTCTGGCTTAGGAGACTGGGCAAAAGGCAAAGGGATAGGGAACAGAACAGGGAAAACTCCGGCAAAGGTTGAGTGTGAGGCCAGGATGCCCGAGTGCAGAGGCCAACAGGTAGCTGTAGACAGGGTTCAGGAAACAGGTCTTGGGGGAGACAGAAACGTGGAGGCATCAACCCACAGCTGTAGCTGAAGTCATGGGTACGGCTGGGGCACCTGGCAGAAGAAAGAAGGGGCACTGGGTGGAGCATGCAGTGGGCCAGTGAGCTCCACCTCCACCCCATCTGTGTTACGGAGAGCCAGAGAACCAGGGAGAACATCACTGATCCTCGGACCCCCTCATTCCACACAAAAATCAAGACTTGGATCCCTGGTATTTCCTGAGGCAGGGACAGCACAGGAAGGATACTCCCACCACAGTTCTCTCTTCTGAATAACCCCATCGGGTTCCTGCCTCTCACTCCCTGGGAGCACGTCTCAGAGCCCATTCTCTCTTGTTACAAATAGCAGGATTGCCTGCCCTCCCCGTCTGGACTCCCGGGCTGGGGACCCATGTACTCCAGGTAGACTGTTCTAAGAGATGGGGAGGGGTGGAGAGAAGCCCCAACAAAGCCCAGGTGTCTGCGGCATTCCCCAAATTGTCTATACTTCTCCAGCGGGTGCTGGGGGAAGAAGGCAGTGGGCACCATCTGCCCCAACTTACTTTCCCAGTGGCCTGGCGTTCTGTGGACTTACCTGGTGACGGCACCCAGGACACCCAGCCCTGCCCCCTCACTTCCGCCCTGCTCAGAGACCCGAATAGGCCCTGAGACTCAAGAGCCTGCCACCCACACAGCACCCACACCAGATAAGGCAGGCAGGAGGCAGCTCAGGAAGCTTTTTCTGCTTGTTTTATTTGAAAACCCCAGGGTGTGTCCCCTCCCTCACCACACCCATTCCCTACCCCAACCCCAGGACATGACGATGCCACACGCACACACGAGGCTGTGAGCTGCACACAGAACACAGGGGCTGCGCTCACATGACAACATGAAAAAATATACATTATATATAATACACCCAGGACCCCATTCCCTCTCCCATCCCCTCAACCTAGCCACAACCAGGTCATGTAGGAAGGGGCAGGGGCTGTAGGACCTCAGGCAAAGATAAGAGGGAAAGAGGACAGAAAAGGAAGGAAGTGGGCAAGGTGAAGGAGCAGGGATCCCCAGAGTGAAATGGAAAGAGAGGTGCGGGGATCACAAAAGAGGCAGGGAAGGCCCAGTCCGGGAAGCCGGGGAGAGAAAGGCCTCCGCAGACAGGAGAGTAGGGAAGGGCAGAGCACAGGGTTTCCTTCAATCCGCCCCTGGCCCGGCCATTGCTACTGACACCCCCCAACACAGCGCATGGCTAGTGGGGGGAGAGACGGAGACACGGGTGAGCTAAAGGGGGGCTGCTGTTGGGGGCAGAAAAGGGAGGCACAGTCTCCCACACCACAGGAAGAAGAGTCAGAGGCCAGGGAGGGAGGTGGGATCGGGGGGAGGACGAGGGGTGGGGAGACTCCAGTGGGCCCCACAGGGATTTCAAGATTAAAGGGTGACTCATTCTGAAGAGCTCTCTCTCTCTTGGTCTCTCTGCTTCAGAATGTCCTTCCCTCTCGTCGGGGGGTGTCTCTGTCTCATCAGGGCAGAATTCTCTCTCTGTTTGAGGAGGGATGTAGGCCTTAGTAGCGGTGTGGAGGGGTCTCGATGATGCGTCTCTCATCACTGCTGGGAGAGTCGGCTGCCTCTGAGTCACTGCTGTCCTCGTCCTCCTGCTGGCCACCGGCAGCCCCTGCCACATGGGCCTGCCGATTCTGGTAGGACTGGAGAAGGGGCAGCAGAAAGGGGAAGGGCTCAGAGGCCTGCACACACCCTGGAGCCTCTCCTTGGGGGGCCACACCTCCCTCAGTCCCCTTATTCTTCTCCCCACCTCCCGCCCACAAACCTTCCTCCCTCCTGCTCCCGGGAGCTCTGCCTAGGGCTTTGTGCCCAGGGCCTGGCGCTCATTAGGAATCTGCTGTGTTTGCTCCAGTGGAATCTTGACTCTGTAGACCCCCCCCACTCCCCAGGGCCACTCACCTCCATGGGGTTCACAATAATGGTGAGAGCTGAGTCATCCCAGAAGAGGTCAGGGTCCTTGGGGTCACTGGAGGCCCCTGGGGGCCCTCCAGCCCCCGAGACGCGGCGGTGAAGGGAATGGATGCGCACGAGGCCCAGGATGACCATGAGCACCAGGAAGCCCACACACACCACAATGATGAGAGTCGCTGCACTCGGGACCACTGTGGGGAGAGCATGCGGTGGGGAGACATCCACCAAGCACACCTGAGGGGACTCACACAGGGACGAGCAGGGGAGGGGAGCCTGGGCAAAGGGAGTCCCCAAGTAGGAGAAGATAGGATCCAGGTTGGCCCAGAAGTGGGGACTACCCTGTAGAAGCTGGAAGAGAAACAGAGCCCCACAGGGAAAGGAAGGAGACCAGGAGGGAAGGGGACGGGAAAAGGGTTGCTGCTAGGGCCAAAGGGACAGAGTGACAGAGGGAGGGAGGTAGGCAAAGGGAGATGGGCAGTGGGAGGAGAAGGGCTCCCAGCACAACGCTGCTGTGAGCAGCCGTGTTCTCAGGGGACAGAGGGCAAGGGTCAGAACCTGCCCATGTCATTCTGCCTGTGCCTTCCCCAGGGACCACTCAGCCTAGGAAGGAGAGCCCCGTGCCCAGTGAGGAAAGGAGAGAGGCAGCCACACGGGCTTGATGGTGCAGGAGGACATTCCTTCCTCCTGCATCCTAAGAGGAGAAGCGGCCGGGCCTGGCTTCCAGGAGAAGGTGCTGGCACGCAAGGCTGGGGGACAGGTCCAAGGGGCAAGGAGGAGCGCCTTCATTTACCCACCTCGACTGAGCTCTTTCCTGCTCAGTGACACCTCTCTTCTCCTTGGGGGCTTGGGGCTCCTGGACGTCTGGGGCATCTGCTCCTCCCAAATCTCCCCCCGACGTATACCCACCTCCTCCATGGCCCTGTCATGCCTCCAGCCCTGCAGCCTCACTCTGGTGCCCAGGTTCAGGGGGACACAGACCCTGAAGGGCAGTGAGACCCAGGAGGGCATGTGCACTCTCACTCGGACCTTAGAGCTGAGGGTGGCAAAGCAGGTGTGCATGCACAGGAACATGGCCAGGAAAAACATATGGGCACACAGCTGGAAAACGGTTGCCATACCCTGCACCCGTGCCAGGCCTCTGCCAGCCTGCACACCTGCCTGCATCAGCCACCTAGCAGCCCGCTCACAGAGCAGGATCAAAGGGATGCGTCTGAGGGTCTCCAGCAAGGCACAGCAGAGCCATATGTGCAGCGTCACCCAGCTCCCTGCCAGCTGGGCAGACCAGGCAATCCCCTGAAGGAAGACATACATACCACAGATGTGGGCTGCGAGGGCCACAGAGCAAGCAGCCATGAGCACAGCCCTGCCCACCTTCTGCACACACACATATAGCACTCGGAGAAGCAGGACGAGAGCCCAGAGCCCCAGGGACAGCAGGCGGAGGTAGAGACCCCACTCAGGCGCCCCCAGGCCCAGGGCCCTCACAGGCAGCTGGGTCACTACACCCCACATGGGTGCACAGCCCTCACCACTGTTGGCACACACAGCAATGCACCCACCCACTGTGAGGCCCAGACCCTGGGCCGCCTCGTTGCTGAGAGACTATTACAACTACACATGTCCCACACGCATACACATCATGTTCCAGCCCACATATATCTCCCAATCCCGAATTTACCCACAGCCTCTAAGACTCACACTTCAAGAGACAGAGCAGAATGTAGAGAAGAACATAGCATGGGAGCCTCCACACCTTGCTGCATACCCCTCCTCTCCAGCAGCCAGCACACACACCTGCCATACACTCCGGGGCCAACCAGGTATGTGGAGAATGCCCTGCCTGAGCAAGTACACTAGCCCCACACCTCCCTGAGACTGCCTGAGGGCTCTCTGCCAAGTTGGTCTCCAACCTGATCTGACTTATAGCCCACTTGGAGCCACTTGCCAATGATTGCCAACTCTGCTGAACAGGGCAGGCAGGCTCCCTGGGCACCGGCTCCAGGGAAGAGATGGGCCTGCTGGATCAGCATTTCTCAACTGCCTTGGCATGCGGGGAGGAGGGAAGAGGGCAAGAGAGTTGCCCTTTCTGCCCATCTACAGGAAATAGTCCCTCCCAAGTCTCCAAGTCAATGGGCAAGATCCAGGGGCAGTGACCCCACCAGCAGATGGCCCCTGCAGCTAAGCCCGGGGCCCAGAAGGAATGGAGAGCCCCCTCAGAGTGGAGGCCACAGCAGGGGAACCTACTCTAGAGGTACAATGATGACAAGCCAATGGTTCTGGTTTGTGCCTTAATCAAATGCACGTGTCCCTCTGAGCCCCTGGCCCGGGGAGGAAATGACAAGTTGATTGCCAGGAATGAGAAATGACCACAGGAAAAACAAAATGCAGATGTTCCCTCTGTAGGCAAACAAGTATGGTTAATCAGTTTAAAATGAGCCAGGAGGCCAGGGAGATGGCAGGATTTTTAAATTAGCTACAGACAAAAATCAAGAGTTTAAGTACAATCAACCTTTCTTGCTGCATTAGAGCCGAGCAGCTAATTCTGGCCTTGAATGACCTCCGGAACCACCATGACTGGGGTTTAGCAAATGGCCCACGGGAACTCCTGATTCATGTGATTGTGAAGACACTGTGGAAAGCCCTGCCCACAGCCCTGCATGGCACCTCTCTGTGAAGAGCCTCAGGGGGAACTTCCTGCTGTTCTCAGGCCCAGGGCTTCTCTTGAAATACTGGTTGGCCCCTATCATATGCCTTTCATAACGCCTTAGCTCAGAGTCAAAGGTTGGGTCCACTCTAGCAACTGCACAGCATCTCCTGGGATGTATTTTGTGAACTGACTTTGTTCCCTTGCTTCCTCTTATTCTTCTTTCATCATTGTCCCTTCCTCCTCACTTCCTAACTCATTGTCTATTTTCATCCTACTTCGTTGTAGGTCTTTCTGCAAAGCCTCGGATACTTGTAGGAGACAAAGTAGGGAAATGGTTCCCAAACTTTGCTGCGCACTGGAATCACCTGAGGATCCTTAGAAACCACTTAGGCCTGGCTCCCACCCCCAGACAGCCTGATTTAACTGGTATGGGGTGAAACCTAGGCACCAAGTGTCTTTACAGCTGCCCCAGTGATTTTGATGTGCGTCAAAGTTTGGGATGACTGGATAAATATTGTCTTCATCATCTCAGCTCACCCTTCTCAGATAACTTCATTCTCCCTAACCGTAAACACCCCAAACCAACCACCCACCCCCAATTTTCAAATTCTCATTCTCTCTCATGCTCATCCAAAATCCCTTCTACCCTTCAAGATCCAAGCTCAAACTCTACATGAGCCCCAAAACCTTCCCTGGCTGCCCCAATTCACACTGCTCTCTGTCTGGTGTGCTTAGGAGCTTCAAAGAAATGAACCTCCTATCTCATTGGAGGGCATTAAATCTCTTACTGCTACTGCATGGTTAGAGTAATTTGAAATTGCAAAGCCATAATCCTGTAACACCACTCTTAGGGTTGGGAGGAGAAGGGGAAGGAACACCTTGAGAGTCAGAAAAGGCATATGGAACAGTTTTTATCAAGTGGATCTCCTGGTAAGCTTAAGAGATGTCAATCACCAATGCCCTTAGGTGAACTATCAACTCCACACCCTACTCAGGCCAAAATGAGGGCAAAAGCAAAGGCAGGCTGCCGCTCTCAATTGGAATCTCAGAGCAAGCTTGGTTGGCTTGGACATCAGCTCAGAACGCGGCTGGGGAGGTGGGGTTCACTCTGGGGACGTGAGACAAGGGCAGCACTCACAAACCCCAGGGCACCCCCAGGCAACTGCAAGGGACAAGGGGTGTGAAATGCCAGGCCAGTGAGTGCAGGGCAGCTGGGTGCTCAAGGGAGGAAGCTCTGGACTAGTTAGAACAGGGATTTTTCCATGGGGCCTCATACCAAAAAAAAAGCAAGGACTGAGAATCTCACCAGGTCCAGCAGCAATGCCAACCCATGTCTACCTCGAGCCTAACCTGAGTAGCAGGACCCAGTGTCCAGCCAGACAAGGCTGAGCGGGTTGATTCCCAGGGAAAGAACTGGAGAAAGAGCTAGGGAATCATGAGGAAAAAAAGAGCTGACCCCAAAGGTCTATCTAACAAAAACAAAAACTATTAGTTTGCTCAGCCGTCTCTAAAGACGGTATGCAACTTGGTTATGCCTTAGACTCCCTCCTCACTACTGCCAAGTGAATCACAGTGAAACACTCAAAAAGGCCTCTCTAGTTGTTTTCAAAGAGAGTAAGGAAGAAGGGAGCCATCCCGGAGAAAAGGAAACACAAGCTGGCAGCCAATGCCAAGGAGAGGACACCAGACTAAATCAGGGGCACCAGGGAGGTAGCCCGAGTCAAAGAAGCCCTGGGAAGCCCTCGGGAGCTCCCCCAAATTAGGTTCAACTATAAAGTAATCAGACTGAAAAAAAAAGCATCAAACATAAACAGAGAGGGCACGGAGGGCAATGTTAGTACACAGGGTCTGGAATGCTGGCTCCACCACTTTCTAGCTGTGTGATCCTGGATAAAGTACATAACCTTTCTGGGCGTCTACTTCCTTGCCTTCGCAGGGGATAATTCTAGTACCTATTTCATTTCTTGTTTGTCATGACTAAATGAGTTAATATGTGTAAAGGCCAATGAGCGTGGTGCCCAGCACACACTGATGTGTCCGCTCTTCTTATTATTACATGTGTTGAGTGAGGGCTGTGCTTTCAGGGGAGCGTTTGCTGACCATGAACTTCTTCCAAGAAAGCATGCTTGGAACTCCTTAGGGAATTGCCTTCGGAGCCTGTGAAATACCTTTTGACTTTTTTCCAAAAGTGACAAACCTGCGCCCTTTGAGAGTGGGTTTTACATGTAAAAACTTAAAATGCTATCCAGAGCCAACTCGGACAAAAGTGGATGACAAAGTTGGGTAACACGGAACTGGGCCAAAGGCAAAGTGTATCTAAAAAGCGACAAAAATACATGTCTCTCATAAATTGGCTTTGAAAGCAATTCTAAAAAGGGATTCCAAAAATCATCTTCAGCAACATCAGAATCATTCTGCAGTTTTTAACAAGGTGGAAGAAGACTCGTTTTGTAATATTAGGTATAAATATGAGGTTACAAAACAATTTGATCCCGACTTTGTAAAAAGAAAAAAACTGGAACATAATCTATCATCTTAACAATGGTTTCCTCTCTGTGATGGAATCATGGCTGACTTTCCTTCCTCATACTTGTAGTTTGTAGTTTTTCTACAACTTAGCAACTCTTACATCGGGGATTAAAACACTTCATCCCTGGTGCAGGAGCACGGCCAGGGAAGGAGGCCTTTGGAGGGCAGCTCTCCCTCGGGATGTAATACTTTGCATATTTGCATATTCTGTTGTAGAAAGTCTTAAGACTTTATAGATAGCACATAATTATACACATAATAGCACCAACATTCTCCTTGAGGACACAGACTGTATGTATCCTACAATTCTCTCATATTCCTAATAGCACTTTAGGACAGTGCTAGTACTATTGAACAGTAGGTGTTCAATAAATAAATACTTGATAGCTTCACTACAGAGGATCCCTAGATTGAGGGCTAATTTGATATTGTTAGGGGAGGGCAGCAGGAAAAAAAGGTTCTTAAACCCCACACTGACTTTAGGATTCCAGGCACAAGTGCTCCTGCGACGACACAGGCTCACCTTCTTCATGGGAGAAAGTTAACGCTCCAGGGGGACCAAGGGACCGGAACACAGTCGCCAGTTAAGTCAGGTACACAGGGAACAGACCGCACTGCTCCATGCCTGTCCTCCCCTCCCCGTGGTGGAGAGGGAGGATGCCAGCACTCAGCCCACTCCCTGCCACCAGCCCCTCCCTGCCTGGCCCCGCGCAGCCTTACGTACTGGAGTTTCGGTGGGAGCTGGCCAGGCTGTGTCCAGCCATCTCAGGCGGTGGCTGGTGACCACGGTGCAGGAACTGCTGGGAGCTGAGCACATGGCTTGGGTGGGCAACTCGGTTCATGCTGTGCAGCACACTGACCTGGGGAAACGGAGGGCTCACTGGGCACACACATCTCCCAGGTTCGACCCCACCTCTCTAGAGCCCACCTTTTAACCACTGCCCCACAGCTTCTCCTCCTTCTCCACCCACCGCCAGGCCCAGGAGTCCTCCAGGCTGTAATTTCCATTCCCACCAACTCTCAGTTTGAGTCCACTCCACCCTGGCTTCTCGTCAGTGGGGGATAGCTGTGGAAGGAAGGAACCTCTCTAGGTACCTCCACAATGAATTCATTGCTGGAGTAACGACCATTCATTTCCGAGCAGGAAAGCCGAAATTTCCTGGCATAAAGAGCAGCTCCATGTCGCAGCCGATAACGGGCCTGCCTCAGGATCTCTTCATACACAGTGATGCTCTCCACCCCTAGGGGAGGAGGACGCAGCTCAGTGCAAGAGCCAACAAAGAGGCTGGGACAGGACCCTCTCTCCCAGACTCCCACCAGTGCAGAATCGGTTAGTCCCACCCCTCAACAGGGGGTGACCTGAGTTCTCAGAAGAGATGCTCCCCTCCACCCCACTGCTGGCTCTCTGACTGGAGTCTCCATTTCCTGCTCTGCCCTTCTCTAACAGCTCTGTGGCTTCTGGGTAGGGATGGAGAGAAGGAAAGAAGGACACCCTGCAAGATAGAAGGGAGGCACAAGCAGGAGGGAAACAGAGAGGGGGAAATACAGAAGTCCTCAGTGAGGCTCTGGAAGGGAATGGAAACAGGAGGGAACTGGTTAGGCCCATCTTCTCTCACCCTCCCTTAAGGAGGGTCCTTTGGAGAAGAGTAGGCTTCCTTTGGAAGCTACCAGATCATTACTGCTATTCATTATGAGATGAGCACTTGACTTAAAGCTATGGTGTGTACATAAGATGAGTGAGACGGGAGATAGAGAAGATGGCTACTACCAAACAGCTAGATGATAAGAAAGCTGGTCAGAGAAGACTGAGCGAAAGGAGGAGAGGAACCAGGAGTGGCGATGAGCCTGGCTGTAGAGAGAAGCAGGAAGGAAGAATCATTTGGAGCCTAAACCCCGGCACACCTCCTCCAGGGACAATCTGGAAGCCAGAAGATCTTCCAGGCTTGGAAGGTGAAGATGGCACTTGGCCACATCCCTGGGCCTGGAAGGAGGACCCTCTGGATTTCCCAGATAGTTGATCATGGGGGAAGGCAGAAGAGGTGAGTTCTCAGGCCCCACTGACCAGCAATGGTGAGGTAGGCAGACGTGTTGGTGAGCTCCAGCCCTCGCTGCTGCAAGGATGCCATGTCCAAGAGCAGGCTTTCCCGTTCAGGGTCTAGGTCATCCCCCACCAGAGAAATTTCACAGCCGTCCAGGTTGTGCACGATCTCATCCGACATGCGTGTGTCTGTCACTGGATGGAAGAGAGTCAGGATCTTGGTCAGAGCTGAAGGGCTCACCTCATGGCCATTCTTCTTCCCCTTCCAGGGTCATTCTCTGAGAGCAGTCAGCATCATTTTCAAGAACATCATTACTCAACAATTTCCTTCTTGAGTAATGGGCCTCCTACTGGGTCTACGTCCTAATGGTAAATGGCCCTAATCAAGCAAATGCAGTACGAAGTCTGTCTCATATCCTGCCCCAGATTTTCTCCCTCACACTGGTTCAGACATGGGCCCCTTCTCTGGATGATATCCTGGGGTTATCCTTACCTGTGCCCTGCCAACTCTCATCCTTTTTGGCCTCTACTTGGTGAGAAATGGAGCAAGTGATTTGAAGATCGGGGAACAAAGGGACCCCCTCGGGTCCCTCAAAGTCCACAGCTGGGCGGGCAAAATGAGCAGTGCCAGTCAGCAGGATCTGGGGGGCGTCAGGCTGAAGTACCACCACGTAGCCCTCCACTTCGGGGATGGAGACACAGGATTCTTCACTGAAGCACCTGTATGAGAAGGCGGAAGAGAGGCAGCTTGTGACCCCAACACTCTCTCCCTTATAATCCATATTCTGTTTCATCCCTCTGGGCCTTCACCTCTACAACAGAGCACCCATGTCAAGAAGGGTGAGGGAAGGAAAGGGGGATAGTGTCTCTGCACCACCATGACCACCCCCAGCAGCAAAGCTGGAGGGGGGATACCCTTTCCTGGGAGGATGCCACAGCAGGAAAGAGTCAGGGACAGAAGGTCAGACAACCTTGACCTATCGTGGTGATCACATCACCATTGCCCTCCCCAAGGTTACAGAACATCTGTCAACCTTTATTTTACAAATTGAACTTACAAAAATCTATATACATATACAGTTCTTTATCCAGGAGATTTAAATTAAAAAGTGTATTCACTACAATATCTGACAGATACGTGCCAAAAAATATTCAACAAGAAAAGTGGGGTGGGATGGGGTGAGGGGGGCATGTCAAAGGATGTCCTCCTCCTTGGTGTGTCTTCCATTCATTCCCTTCAATATGAGAGAAACACACTTTGGTAGGTGAGCTACTCTGACCTTCTCGGACCTGCACTGGCCATCCCATGAGTCCTCACTGATCTCGGGGCCAGGACAAACTCTCCCCAGAGCACTCAGCCAGGCCAGACCAACCAACAGCACAGCCACTCAGGAACATGCCCCAGGATCACCTCAAGCCCCATCTTTTGCTAATTAATAATGACACCTCTGCTCATAGCACTTGCTGGTTTATGAAGCATTTGCCCATATTTTTCTCATTTATTTTAATCCTGCGGAATAGGGATTAAAAAAAAACCAAAGCTCTTAGGTCAATCATCCTGGCCACACAAGAAATATGTGTCCCAGTCAAGGCTCAAACTCATTCTTCTCATTCCAAGTCCACAATCTTCCCACTAAACCACAGCCACCATTTGGGGCCTGGGTTTGTGCCAGTCAAATTTATAAAGAAGTGCCCCCTTGAACGAACAGTCTTCACAGGGGAGTTGGTAATTCAGGAGCAAGGACTAAGGTCCATATGGTTGTGCTAACTGAAATGATTGTGCTGAGCCAACTGTTATTAGTGCTCCTGAGCATGCCCAGCTTGACTGCTGGAGCCAAAAATGAGAAGGCACAGCCTCAGCAGATATGATGAGCTCAGAGTCCCTGAAGTTATCAATGCCTATGACTTGCTGCGTTCCTCTGCCACAAGGAGTGGGGCCTAAGACAGTCTTCACTGTCATTTAGAGAGGCCCAGATCAAAGCCTCTTGGGAAACAACCCCAGCTGACCCTGGAGCACAGGCTCCCACAGACATTCCCACTGCGATGAGCAATCCAAAGGGAACCCAAAAGGGAAGAGGGGGCTGTCTCTGACTTGAAGGCACTAATGATCCGGAGAGATTAGATATGGCACACAACTCTTAAAACAAGGGCAAACATGGTCACCCTCATATGAACGGAACAAAGAAAACCCATGAGAGTTCAGAGAGGGAGAGGTTATTTCTGGTTAGGATGGGAATGGGAGGTCTGGCAAGGGAGGGTAGGGATAATCAAGAAAAGTAGAAAATGAGCTAGCCTTTGAAGGAGAGTACGACTTTGCTAGGCAGAAGGTGAGGAGCATACTAAGGAGAGTAGAGGAACACAAGGCAGGAAAGGCTGGGGCCAGATGGTTGAGGGCTCTGAGTGCAATTGGTACACAGTGGGCGAGAGGAAGTCATTGACGTCATCTTCATCAGGGGAGTGTGAGAATGAAAATCCTGACTTAAGATCACTAACCTAGCCTCAGTTACTCACTAATTGAGTTAGAATACTAGAGATAGGTCAACTAGTGAGGAGGCTACGGCAATAGGCGAGGTGAGAGGTAATAAGAGCCTGGGCTGGAGTGGTAATAGCAGAAATGGAAAAGAAGGAGACAGACTCCAGACACCTGGCACAGAGGAGGGATCTAGGGGACCTGGCAACTAATGGGGCATGGAGGATGAAGACAGAGAGGAATCCAAGATGACTCAGAGGTTTCAAGCCCGGGTGATTGCAAGGACCAAGACACCACTACAGAAATAGAGAATTCAGGGGGAGGGGCTAGTTTGGGCATTGAAGTTCGTTGCTTCAGCTTCAGCTCATTTGTTTGAGGTGCTGGCAGAACATCTAGATAGAGGTTATAGGAAGCAGCTAGAAATTCAAGAGCTATGGAAAGAGGACAATGCTAAAGATAAAGATGTTGTAGCCATCTGTTCAAGGGTTAATGCCACGAGTAGAGGGTGTTTCGAAGAAAGAGATCACAAAAAAACCCTTAGGGAAAACCTGCATTGACTGAATAGTTGCATAAATCTGGCTTTAAACAGGCAGAGGTCTAAGAACTAACTAAACATTGGAAGTTAGGGAAGCCACGCGGACCAGGGCAAGGCTATGCATCAGAGAAGGGAGGTGCTACTAAGTATCTGTTTCTCTCTGTCTTACACACACACACACACACACATCTATATTTTCTCCCACCACCTTGAGGAAGTTTTAGGGTAGCACTAACCACCTGGAAGCCCTAAAAGTGGAGAAATGAGAGCTCTCTCTTCCTTAACCTCATAAAGAAAACAACAAGGCCCCTTCTCTCTACTAAAGAACCAAAGTCAGGCTCCCAGTCCTTGGATAAGCTCTTCCCTGGGCCTGAAAGAGGCAGGAGGAATTCAAATGAGCCAGTTAACAGAGAGGATGTCAACTCCTCCCACTGCGGGCAGCCTCTTGCAGAGCTCCACCCTAAACGAAAAGACAGGGCCAACCCTTCTGAGTGGTCCTGAGCAGACCAAAGGGTATGAGGCAACCACTTGGTCTCTGAGACATTAAGCTCTTCATAGCTGGATGGCAGCCCTTTAACAAATAGAGTCCTGACTAGACCATGGTGGGGTGCACACTCAGCTCTGACCCACACCCACGGGACCTCATCTACCTGTGGCCTTCAGGTCCACGCCATGACCACACCATTCCCAAAAGCCCTGTCGCTGCCTTCCAGGGCTCTGATTGTGAGGGCTGATGGCCATGCCCAGGCACTGGCTAGGGCTGAGAGCCCTCACCTCTCTAAACCCACCCTTCCTAGGATAGGGACAAGTCAGAGATGTTCATTTTCATATAGCTTACGGAGAAACCGAGGCAGAGTAGGGGAGAAGAGAATGTTTACTCAGGAATCCTGACTGCTATACTGTGTAATTCACCCAATAGATGGCAGTGTCTCCTAAAAACTGCCCTGTAAACCATGACAAGGGGTGAAAATGCCTTCATATAACAATAGCCAACATCCGCAGAATAGGCACGCCGCTGGGCACTGGATCTGGATTATATCACGTAGTCTTCATAACAGTTCCGTGAATTAGACTTTATTGTTATTCCTGCTTTATAGCCTTTGCTCAATGCTAAAAAGCTAGTAAGTAATAGACCCTGTGTTCTTAACTATCAGCTTTCATTACCTCTCAATTAATCCATATTTTTAAACACCTAGTAGACTCAAACCTTGAAGTAATCTACAAGTTTTCTTTTAAAGAATTCAGAATCATTCACTTAGAATCCAGAGGTCAGCAAACTTTTTCCAGGAAGGGCCAGACAGTAAGTATCTTCAGCTTTTGGGGCCGTACTGTCTCTGTCCCAGCTACTCAGCCCTGCCATCATCACGGGAAAGAAGCCATAAACAATATGCAAATGATGGGCATGGCTGTGTCCTAATAAAACTTTATTTACAAAAACAGGCAGCAGACCAGATTCAGCCCTGGGGCCACAGGGTGCCAACCCCCAGGCTCAGATCATCCTATGTGACCTTGCAAGAGTTTGATGAACCAAAGTTAAAAGAGGTGAAACAGCTAGATCTATTCGCCCAGGGTCATCCAGGCAATTAGTACTGAGTCAGAAGTAATATCAGATCTCTCTGCTCCCAATCCAGTACCCTCTCTGTCCCACTTTACACATCAGCATAGAGGCACAGAGATTAAAACCCCAAATCCTGGAAACGTGGCTTAGTGGAAAGAGTAATGAATCGGTTGTGGGGAAATCTGAGTCTAGTCCAGGCTCTTCTACCAACATTGCTATGTCAATTGAGCAGGTCAGTTGTCCTTCTGAGGGCCCCGTCTCCCCAGCCACAAAATGAGGGTGGTGTGCCTAGCCCTGGGTGACATCCAAGGCCAAGGAGTTCTGACACCATCTGGCTCTGCTCTGTGATTTGCCCGCCCCACCCAACACTCACTTGACGGCAGTGGTGAGGCGCAGGGGCCTGACGCCAGGCGTGGCAAAGCGCAGAGTGTTCATGTAAGCCACATGCTGCAGGGCATGGTTGAAGGTCTCCACATCATCCCCCTCCAGGGTGAGCAGGGACTGCGAGGGGTTCACGTGGACCTGGGCCCCAGACATAGACATGGCTGAGAGCAGGATCAGAGGCGGGAGAGGAAGGGAGCAGAGGTAGAGAGGTGGGGCAGGGGTGGGGGCCAGGGGATGTGCTGGGAAGGAGAGGGCTAGAGGAAGGGATGATACCTTCATGCCTTTGCCCAGGCTCTCGAAATCCCTATAGTCCAGCCCCTCCCGACATGCATAGAGGCACTCGATGACCTCACGGCTCTCCAGGCGGCCTGAGCGCACGCTGAAACCAGCCAGGTAGCCATGGAAGTAGTGATGGATCGGCAAGGGGTCTCCTAGGGGAGGAACACAGGGGTGGACGGGAGGTGAGAGGAGGTGAGAAGAGAGGAGGAAAAGAAGGAGCAAAGGGGGCTGAGAGAAAGGGAAAAGACAGAAAAAGCAGAAGGCTTGAGAAAGAAAATGAAAAGGAGAAAGGTAGAAACTGAAAGAAGGAAAGAAGAGAGATGAAGGCAGGAGGGAAGTGAGGCTAAGGCGGAGACTGGAGAAGGCAGAGAGAGAAGACAGAATAAAACCAGGAGGAGAAGAGCGAAAAATAGAAGCAACAGAGATGAGAAAAGCTTCCAGGAGAGGAGGAAAGGGAAGAAGGAAAGCAAAACCAAAGAGAGGAAAGAGGAGACATAACGAAGGAAAGGAGGAGCCTGCAAGAGAGGCACCTTCACAGTGACATGCAAGGAGACCAGGATGAATGTGTGCGAGCTTCATAGATGCCCAGATCTTCCCTGACGGGTGACTGACTCCTGCCTCCTGCGTTCTGCTACATGGAAAGCCAGCAAGAGAACTCCTTTACTTTCCTCTGTAGGCAGGAAGGGACACCCAGGCTCCAGCCAAGCTCCGTCTGGCCTTACGTCTCCAAAGAAACCCTGCCTTGCTGTAGTTCTCAGAGGCTCTGCCCCTTGGCGGCATGTGAGGCAGTAAATAGTGAGGCTGGATAGGACTGGCGATGGAAAAGGGAGCACAGAACAGAAAGTTAAGATGAGAACCCTCTGGTCTCCAGGTTTTATACACAGAGTACCTTGTGTGGTGTCTGTACTGTTGTCTCCTCCCTTTTCCTTCTCTTTGTTCTTTTCCTCTGGAGGGAAAAAAAAGTGGCAGTGAGCTCAGGGTTGTGGGGCCAGATTGACAGAAAGAAGAGGTCTTGCCTGCTCTGACCCTGCCCACAGAGGACTTGCATCTCTCAGCTGAGTCCCAACCCTTCTTTTGTCATGTCTCAATCTCTCTGTTATAGACAAACCCCCAAATATGTTGCTGAGGAAGGACAAGGGCTCTGGTAAGACACACACACACAAAGGCTCCCAGAAGGAAAGAAAAAAAAAAGGAAATAGTTTAAAAGTTGAAAGATTGATGACTCTCTGAAGGGTTACTGGCCTCCTGGAGGGGACCCAGCTGTGGAAATCACCATCGTGATGGAACAAAGTAGGAATGAACTGGCTGACCAGAAAGAGAAATTCTGGTGAAATCTGAGAAGGAAATTCCTCCAAGTCAGAGGTGATGATTAGTTGAATGGGTGGGAGTTATGGGGGCTGTGGTCTCCTCCACCAGAGCTCTTTCTTCAGGGGGATTATGAAGGTCAGGCTGCCCTTGCTCCTTTACCAATCCTCAGCCACTGGAGGCTCTAACCTTTAGTGGTTTCATTAAGAAGTTCAGGAGGACTTACCAGCCCAGCAGGCCCCAATCATGAGTGCAGGTTCCCTTCGGGGCGGGTGGATGAGACCATTGTCATGGATGAGGGCAGGGTCAAACGAGATGCCATCAGCATAGAGTGTGACTGTGGGGAATTCGAGGTTCAAAGCATAGTGGTGCCACTCATCGTCACAGACCTGGGGGAGGAGGATGGGGCAAGAATCCCTCGGTTACTTCATCTTGAGGGAACTAACGCAAGGCACTGCCCCATCTCCTGCAAGACAGGGGCCAGTCGCTCATATTCCCAGTTCTAGCAATAGGGTTTACTAGTGAATTGCTGCCTACCCGGTTCAAGGAGTAACATCCTTGCCCAAAATCTATCAAGCACCAACCTAGTATCTAAAATTCCACTCTTCAGGTAAACCTTTAAAACTGTAAACTTTTCTAAGAGGAGTAACACTATTTTGTGAATGCATTTTTCCCCAAAAATGTACGTATGTATGTATGTATGTCACTGGAATCTCTAAGTCTGTAACCCAACAGGAACCACTAAAACAAACACGCTTCTCTTTGCGGTTTCTCCAGGATCAGACAAGCCGGGGTGGCGGATGGTCAGAAGAATGAGAGGCAGAGAGTTCTCTGCCTTACCAACTTCCAAACACTGGAATTCCTCAAGGTTCAACCTCGACCCTCTTCCCTTTCCTCTGTACACTCTTTTCCTAGGGGTTACCTCCTCTGTGCCTGTGGGTTCAGATGCCATATCTATGCTGACAACTCTAAAATCTGATCCCAGCCCAGAACTCTCCTGTGAATGCTCTGGCTCACCACTTGGTTGTCTTACAGGTATCTCACATTTCACACGTGTGAGATGGAAGTCCACACCCCTTCCCCATCGTCTCAGTTTTCCCTGGGCAGAATAAATGTTCTGCCGTCCGTCCAGTTGCTCAAATGGATGACCTAGGAGACATCTTTGATCCTTCTCTCTCCCTCATCCTCCATGTCCACTCCATCAGTGGGTACTGTCGATCCTAAGGCCAAACAGAACTAAAAGCTGTGGGTTTCTGTTCAGTTCTCTCCATCTCCATTGACACACATCACCCAAATCCTCAATCTTCTCCTATGTACTGTTGCAACAGACTTATCTCTATACTTACACTCGTCTCTCTTACATTCATGTCTCTCTCCAATACATTCCTCCCATAGTCGCCAAAGTCATCTTCTTAAAATGTAAAGTTGATCAGGCCACATCCCTGCTTTGAACCCTTCATAAGGCTTCCCATCTCTCATTGGACAAAATCCAAATGAACCCCACCTGACAGAGTCCATTGTACAACCTGATCACTACCCACCTTTCCGATCTCAAACCCAGTCTTTCCCCCTTGTTCACTGCACTCTAATCTCATTGGCCCTCTTTCCATGCTTGGAACATGCTGAGCTCTTTCCTCCCTCAGGGCCTTTGCATCTGCTCCTCCTACTGCCTGGAACACTCTCTTCTCACAGCTATTTCTCATCCTTTAGGACAAGCTTACATTTCACGTCCGTCAGGCCTTCACTGAACATGGGACCAAAGTTGAGTTCCCCCCACCTTGCCTCCCTCTATTCTCTACCTCGGTCCCTTGCTTTTCTTTCAGAGAATTTATCACAATTTTTCATTCTTATATTTCTACTTACTTTTTAAAAATCTAGATCCCCAACTAAAACGTAAGCTCAATGAAGGCAAAGATTTTGTTCCATCTTATACTCCACTGTATCTCCAGAACCTAGCAGAATGACAGGGTATTGATATTTAATAAATATTTGCTGAATAAATAAGAGCAAATAAAAGAAAAATAGAAAGAGCAATGTTACCAATATTAGCAATGTAGGGGAAAGATCAAGAAGCGGCAAAAGGCAGAATATCTCTTTGAAAGAATGCCACAAAAAGCAAAAGCTTTTGTAGACAGCCCTCAATTCTCCAGTTTGTGGATTTTCTGGGCCCTTCATTTCCCCTTCTCTCTCTTCCACTTCCTGCCTTTTTTCAGCCATTTGCTTACTCAGCCACTCCACCAAGGCTTGCAAGAAAAATAGAAGGAGATGGAACCTCAAATTAGTCCCCGCTGGTCCTTGTGGTCAGCTTGGAGAATGAATAAAGAAGAGGCTAGAATTGTTGGCTCATGAGAGGATTTTTTCTTTTTCTTTTTTTTTGCCCATTTTTATTTGTCCCTCATAATCATGGATAATAATACTAAGAATTAAAATGTATAGACTGCTTTTCAGTCTATAAAGGACTATTACATCATTTTATCCTACAACAACCCTGGGATACAGAATCCCTATTATCCCCATTTAATAGTCAAAGAAACTTAAGTTTAAACATATTGACCAAGATTTTGTGACTAGTAAGGTCCCCTGGCAGGACTTAAACCCAATCTGTGTCCCTCAGAATTACTTATATCCTTGATTACAACATGCTAACTGCTTGGAAGTCAGGGACAAATACTGTTAAAGTTCTAGATAAGAAGGAAATGAAATAAAACCAGGGGGAAAGAGCTAGTTGATTAGGTTTGACGTTAGTAGTAATTTGTTTTCCTTTTAGTCCAGGAGTGCTTTCTGCAGGAGACAAGACTTGGAAAAAGAGAACAAGAGAACCTGGGGGTACAACGATCAGGAACTGAAAGTGGAGAATGAAAGAGGGGGCATAGGGCGACCTCAAAAATGCCATGCCCTGCCTAGGACCCTCCTTCCCTGAAAGTAAGTTACATCACCCAGCTTTCCCTGGAGCCTCGCACCAGCTCACCTGCTCCAGCTTCCAGAGGAACTTGACCGGGCGGGTACTCTCAAGCAGAGGCCAGTAAAGGAAGGCAATTCTGCAGCCATGGACGGTCAGTGAGTAGTGAGAGAAGCCATCCTCTGAGGAGAGAGGGTGGAGATGGGGGTCAAACCCAGGGCCTGAGGCAAGTACATGTTCAAAGCACCAGGAGGGAGAGGAACTGGATTCTTTTTCCTTCCAGGTGCGCTCTTACTCCTGCATTCTCTTACTCCTGCATTCTCTAGCGTCTTCTCTCTCTCTCTCTCTCTCTCTCTCACACACACACACACACACACACACACAGAGTCCAGCCCAGGTGACAACTAGGGCTTCTCAGACATCTGAGAAAGGGGCTGAAGGGGGACACTGGCCAGCCTGCTTCCACCCAGATCTTTATTGGTCCTTTGGTTAATACAAACATCATGGGTGACAGTCCTTTTCAGGTCAAAAGAAATGAGCTCAGAAAAGTGGCAGAAATGGAAGAGCAGGTCAAGGCTGAGCCCTCCCTGGAAAGATGTGCCACTGCAGTGGAGGGAGGAGGGGTACTTAGAGATGAGCCAATGAGCCCTTATAGCAGGAGGATGGGATGGTGATGGAAGAGAAAGAATGGGGCACACCATTATCCAGGCCTTTCCATCGCAATGGAGGGGCTTTAATGGGAGAAGATTTGGGGGCACTCTACTCCATGTGGGATGCAGGGGGATTGAGCAACTGCAAATGAGAACAGCAATGAGCAGTCCCACTGCACTCTGAGGGCAGTAAGCTCTCACCTTGTCATGTTGGGAGTCGATCACAGAATTTGAGGGAGCATCAAACCTAACATTGCCATCTTACAAATGAGGGAGAGCAAGTGACCCATTCACAGTAAAAGACTGCCCAGTGATAGAGGCAGGACACAAAGCCAGTGTCCCCACTCTCAGACCAGCACCCTGAGGAAGGCTCACCATTTTGCACAGTGTTACACACGATGGTTTCCTCTTCCTTCTTGCCCTTGTTGGGAGTTACACCATGTTTCATCCAGAAAGACAGGGTAAAATGGTCACTGAGGCTGTCCTGGGGCCCAGAGCCCAGCCCAGCTGTGCCACCCAAGGGCACCTGCACAGCTTGGGTGCCATTGAACCAGTATATAAGGCTGCTGTCCTGGCTGTAATGCACTGAGAGTCCCGCCGTCCAGTTGGCATTGGGGCCAGGCATGGGCAACAGATCCACCTCCCCAGTGGCAGCACCTGCAGGAGCCCCAGAGGGCACGAGAGTCAGAGCGGGGAAACGGGAAGCAGGCAGGGCAAGAGCGACTGATGGGAAGACTGATGGAGACTACAGCTAGTCTCACTGACTCTTCTGGCCTTTCAAAGACAAGAGAGGGATAAACTTCTCTTCTAGGAATAGCTTTCCAACTAACTCAACCCCTTTTCCAACTCTTCATCTCTCCCTACCATTGTTCCACAAAGTACCTGGTAACTGTCTTGTGCTACAATTATGCATCTTTGCCAATGACATATTTATTTGCTTTTTGGGCCACGAGAGCTAACTACCTGCCACAACCACTGTGGATGTATGCACTCTGGATGGACAAAGGAAGATGTAAGAAGGCAGATTCTTAGGAAACAGGCAGAGGAGGATCAGGCAGAGGCTGGGTGGGAAGGGGCAGGCCTGGGGTGGGGAGGTGGGCGAGGCGGCAGGGGAGCAGGCACACCCACCACAGAGTTTCCGCAGTGCCCGCTCTGAGTAGTTGTCTCGGTCACAGCCCTTGGCCACATGGCTGGTCTGCAGCTCTATGGTGGCCTGAATGTTCCAGAGAGGTTCATCACATGTCTCCAAGCGGATACCAGGGAACAAAGCCAAGCTCCCAGCACCTGGTGCATATTCAATCCTTTTGTTCCAGCCTGCATGGGTGAGAGGGAGAGGGCGGTGGACAGAGAGAGAAGGGTAAGTCAGCCCCTCCTATCCATTTCTCTCTTGCCACTCCACTGGCAGTCTCAGGCTCCTAGGAAAATGGCCGGCCAGGGTGGAGAGCTATAAGCCTGACTCCAAATATCCCTCCCCTGCCTCCTAGCCTAGCCCCTATGATTGTCAAAGGGACAAAAAAGGAGACCAAGGTAAAAGATGCTTCACAAGATGGGTCACTGAGCTGAGCTCCTCACCTTGCCAGCTGGGTTTACAGGTGGGCTTCACCTGGATCTCAACCTCGGCATCATCTGCCGCCCGCTTCTTCCCGCAGTCGTAAGCCGTCACCGTAAACTTGTAGAGCCTCTCACCACTGTACTGCAGCTTCTCCGTGTTCTCAATGTTCCCTGAGGTGGGGGTGTGGGTGGAGGCGGATAGAGCAGGTCAAGAGCACTAGAGAAATCCCGGGGAGGCAAGGGGAGGGCTCATGAGCTAATTGGGCACAGGTGAACTATGCAGCAGGAAGCGGGGAACAAAGCGTCTGGGACAAAAGCTCCACATCTGAGAAGGAGGGTGTGCAATGAGGATCTGACAGGCAGGAGAAGTGGAGAGCACAGCCCTGGAGTGTCCTAAGGGATGTGGGATGCAGGGGCTGCACTCACCGTCATTGTCGATGAGGAAGGGGGTGTTGGGAGTGAGGATCTCGTAATAGCAGATCTGGCTGTACTGGGGGGAGCAGTCACCATCGATGGCTTCGACCCGCAGGATGCGGTCATACAGCTTCCCCTCGGTCACCGCAGCGCGGTATAGCCGCTCCACAAACACTGGGGCAAATTCATTCACATCATTGACCCGCACATGCACAGTCGCCCTGCAAGTGCCAGAGCAGAGGAGGAACAAGGAAGAGTCAGCCAGCCTCGATATTCCATACCAGACACTCGCCGAGAGGCACCCGTAGGGATCCAGACAGGGAATCAGAGCAGAAGGGAGCCAGTGTGTCCCTGAGCTTGGGGCAGTCAGCACGCTCAGCCCCACCGCCTGGGGCACCAGGCACCCCAAGAGGGAGGGCCGAGGGAAAGAGCAACTGATGTAGGGGTAAGGAGCAACCCCAGCGGGGGCCAGCAGCTGATGACTTCTGTACAGAACGCTATAGGTTGTGGTGCCAAGACCAGCGGTAAGGCAGAGGATTTTGTGCCCAGCAGGTCTTTCCTTCACAAGTCAGATCTGCAGAGTTAGAGCCAAATTAAAACCAACCATGGGAGGGGAAGTGGCATTTGTTCAAAAGCCATAAGTCATCTGCCATGAGTCGTACGTGTGAGATGAGTGCAGCCTTCTGCATACGCATGTGCGATGTGCATGTCGGCTGTGGGCCCTCCCTACTCGGGCACCTGCGGGCCAAGCAGAGCTCAGCTAAGCCTTTTGTGCTGAGCCCTGCCCTTAGCCAAGATCCAGGTGCCGGAGGTCCAGAGGCAGGGGTCCTATCTCCAAATGGGAAAATGAGTCACAAGGATGGTTTATCGCTAGTGCCTCTTAGTGGCCCAGGAATCCTGACTGCCAATCTTTCTCCCATTCTCAAATGAGAAGTTAGCTGGAACAGACGTAGGAGTCCTGGGCCCCAGTCTCTTTCATGCTTAGCCATCTCCTGCCTACCCTAACCTAGAGCTGTGCATGTGTATGTTATGTGTGTGAGCGTGGTGCACAATACAAGTAGACTGATGGGGCAATTGGAAGGGATCCAGATGTGTGCTCAATGCACTCATCTTCCTCTTCCTCATTGTAACCCCCATGTACTGAGCCCTTTCCTATGCTTCAGGCACTGTGGTGCATGCTTTGTACACAAACCACCTCCTTTCGTCTTCACAGTAACCTAAAGAGGTAGGTATCTCGGCCAGGCCCAATGGTTAAGTTTGCATGCTCTCCTTCGGCAGCCTGGGGTTTATGGGTTTGGATCCCAGGCATGGACCTACACACCACTCATCAAACCATGATGCAGCAGTGACCCACATGCAAAATGGAGGAAAATTGGCACCGACAGTAGCTCAGCAACAATCTTTCCTAAGCAAAAAAAAAAAGAAGATTCGCAACAAATGTTAGCTCAGGGTCAATCTTCCTCACCAAAAAAAAAAAAGTATGTATCATCATTATCCCAATTTGACAGATAAGGAAAAGCAGATCCAGATGGGCTAAGTTGCCCAAGGTCATAAGAGGCAAAACCAAGATTAGATCTCACTGAGTTCTACTGCATGTTTCTGTCACCTTGACTGAAGGCTCCTGGAGGACAAAGACTCTGTCTCTAAACCCTACAAACAGAGAGGGGAGCCGGTAGCTCATCAATGACAGCATGGACAGAGGATGGTGAGCAGCTTGGGAGGAGGGAGAAGAGCCCTGCAGCAGGGGACCGGGACAAGGGCTTCCTCACTTGTGGGACTTCTTGGTGTTGGCCCCGTCAGGGCCCTCGCCACAGTCGTAGGCCTGGATGGTGAAGGTGTGCTCCTTCTGGGCCTCACAGTCCACTGGCTCCTTGGCCCGGATCAGCCCTTCTCCCGTCGCCTTGTCCAGGATCACAGCCTCAAAGGGCACCCCAGACCCATGGAGCCGGAAGCCACAGATCTCACCTGGCAGAGGGGGAGGGAGGGATGAGGCTCCTGCAACCACCTCCAGCGTCTCCTTCCCAGCCTCAGCCTCCCCACCTCGGGTTCCCGCTTCACCTCTTCTCCCAAACCCCATCAGTTCTCCTGTACATGTGACAGCAATAAGTATCAAACATAGAGCTCCAATCCCAGCTTCCCTGAGCAGCAACCTCTCAGAGCCACCAGGTCTGAGATCTGGCAAAATCTTGATGTGTTTAACCCCTGCCTGGCCACGTCCCTCTCTCCCGCTCCCTTTACTCAACCACCATTCTTCAATGGAGCCCATTCGCCTCCTTGAGCCTACTTCTTCCATTTTCCCAAGGTCTCTTCCCCATTTCCTCATTGCTCTCCCTCCCAGGACCTCCCCTCTCCTCCCTTGCCCTCTGTCCTACCCACCTTGCCATGTCCCGACCCCAATTACCTGCATAGCGCAGGGGGGCGTCCTTGTCCAAGGCAAAGAGTGGCGGGTTCAGCAGGACTGTGTTGTCATTCTCCATGACGATGCCCTGGTATTCTGCTTCGATCCATGGCTTGTGCTTGTTGGCTGATGCCCCAGGGAGAGGAAAGGAAGCACTTGTGAGCTGGTACTCTACTCCCACACAACCCTTGTTGACCCAAACCGCCACCAGCATCACCCCCCTTTCCACCCCTGATGAAGCACCTGCAGGAGGAAGGGCTGAGGACAAGAAATCAGTTATTAAAGGAGTCAGAGGGTCTGTGGGAGGTCACAGCCTTCTCCTATGGCAGGATAGACAGCTTCCATGGCAACAGCCTGCCCTGGGGGGAGGGGGACCACTATCTCCCCTGGGAAACATGGTCAAAGGGTGGAGAATTTTCTTTAGGGATTTCAGGTGGTGGAGAGTGGGGATGCAGGGAGCAGGAGTGGGCCATCAGAAGGCCCTGGGAAAGGGAAGGGATAGATTAAGGGCAGAGTTGAGATTAGGAAAAGAGGAAATCTAGAAGATTCCTGAGATCCTGATTGTTTATCCTCTGTACCACCACCACCACACCATTTCAGTCCTGATACCTTCATTCTGCACTCCCAGCCAAACCCCAACCTAAGGCCATTCTTTCAGAGGTGAGAGGAGAGAAGAGAAAATATATAGGACAGAGGGAGGAGGACAGAGAGAGGCAGGGATGGAGCCGAGGAATCAATGCCAAATGACTGGATCCAGCAGAGCCGACATCCTAAGGGATTATCGAACTGGCCTAGAAACAAATCCCCTCCCTGCTTCTCACCCCCACACCCAAGAGAACACACTCATAACTCATGACATTTCTATGTCCCCCACAAGGCCACCAATCCCCACACTCCCTGAATCCCACATTTTATACAGACTTATGCCTTAGTCCTAATTCTTGCCTACCCCACCACTCTTCCCTTCAACAACCAGCCAATCCAGGATGGATGTGGGACTCATTCAGCCTCCAGATCTCCCCATCTCCTACCAGACTCGGCTCAAATGTGTCTCCTCCCCAGGACCAATCTCCCACTAGTCTGGTGAGGGGCTACGAGGAAGGCGAAGAATGTTCCCTTCCCTTTCCACATCACCTCTCAGCCCCAATCTCCACTGCTTGCTCTATCTAATCCCATTATGCCAACCCCCAGGCTCTCAGAGCACATTCACAATGGCCCACCAGAAGAACATCAGCAGAGAAAGACGGATCATCAGAGGGAAACTGAGTTATCAAAAGGAAATTCATCCCAGTATCTCATACTGAGCAAGAAATCCTGATTTCCATTCTTTCCTCCAACACCCTCCAAAAAGCTTTTGGTACCTGAACACCTGCCCCTGTCTTGCAGATGACCAGCACGACCACCTCTCTAATGGCAGAGGAGAGAGCCACAAGATGGTGCTCAGCAGGCAGCACAGGAAGTGGCAGGAGGCTGAGAAACCGGGCTGAGGTCGGAGATTGAGGTGAGGAGCCACAGCCCAAGGATGGAGGGGCTGCGCACAGCAAGGCTGGCACTGGGCACCCTCTGCACAGCTCACCTCTCCAACCCTGCCCCTCTCCCTGGTCTCCTCGTTCCTCTCCTCTTGGCCACCCACTCAACTCTCTCCTTGTGTCCATCTCCTTTCACTCACTCCTGTCTCTTCCTTCCTCGACTCTCCCCCTCCCCCTCTCCTCACCTGTTCTTCCTGATTTCCCTTTCACTCCTCTCTCTTTTTTTGCCTCCACCTTTACCCTCTTCCATCCCCTTCTTATCCCCCTCCCTTGCCTCATCTCCCTTCTCCTCCTTATCACTCATTAAGCACCCCCACATACCCACTTCTGCCCTTTCCTGCCTTTCTCCACCTACCTGAGCCCTCTTCCCTCACTCCCTCCCTCCCTCTTGGTCCCTCTCATGGCCTCACCCAGCTGAATTTGTCTGCCGTCTGCCAGAGAGGGCAGTTCTGGTAACGCACAGCCGAGCTGGATGCAGGCGTAAGGTTATGGATGCAGAGGAACACGCCAAAACATACGTGCTCCGAATTGCTGAACTGCAAGGAATAGTTTTTCCCCAGGATGGGATGGAGATGAACCAGATGGATC
This sequence comes from Equus quagga, assembly GCF_021613505.1. NCBI lineage: Eukaryota > Metazoa > Chordata > Mammalia > Perissodactyla > Equidae > Equus > Equus quagga. The sequence goes on from NC_060267.1 coordinate 50,984,035, forward strand.
TGCCACACACCCTTAGAGCAGGCACACCCCACTGAAACGGAGAACCACCCAGAGATGTATATTGCCCCTCAGGGGCAAGTCCTTGTGAGACCTGAGACATCTCCAGCAGGGAGAAATTGGGGAAGAAAGAGACAGAGATCCCAGGATGGGAATGGGGACCAAATGGGAGCAAGAGAAGCACATGGGTAGAGATGGACCAGAGAGGAGGATGTGGCAAAGGGGATGTGAGGGAGAGGAGAGGGGGCAGGTCTGAAAAAACGATGGGAAGGGGGATGGGCAGAAGAACCGACACCTGTCATGTACTAGAGAGCCTCCAAGGCTCCTGCCCACCATACCCCTCCTCGATCTGCCTGATACCCCTCTTTCAGTGCCCCCACCCCCCCCGCCTCACTCACCTTTGTTACAGGAACTGGAGGGGAGCAGGGAGGCCAGCAAGAGGGGCAACAGCAGGAGGGTCATGATGTGGTGTGGGGCAGGGCAGGGCCAGGCGATCGGTCTCCCCTGGGAACCTCAAGCCCGCTTATTCCACCTTGGGGGAGGGATTCAGAGGCTCTCCAAGGAGGGGAGGGAGGACAGCGGGCAGCAGAGCAGGGACAGAAAGGGGCCTGCCGCCCACACTAGTCCATAGAGCAGACCTGGGAAGGCCCCAAACTGGGTGGCCGAGGTGGGGGACTTGCAGTGGTGTTTCTTCTCGTTGGCTCTCGAGCCCCGCGTCCTCACTCTCTCTCTCTCATTCCCACCCCATCCCCGCTACTGCAGGATGACGTCAGCACAGCCAGGCGAGGATTGATGGGGCCATTGGCCAATCGAATGACGGTGGGGGCCAGGTGCTGCAGGGGGGGAGGGAACCAATGGGACTGGGGAGCAGGGGCGGGAGAATGTGTTAGGGCTTCTTCCCCTCACTGCAATTTGGGGAAGCAAGGGGACTGCGGGGGCTGAGGAGGAAGCTGGAAAGCCATAGAGGGAGTAGGAAATAAGAGGGACATTGGGAGAATCGAGAAGCCAGAAGCCCGGGGGTGGGGCAGGGAGACGTCAGCGGAGACCTGAGGGAGGCGAGGAGCGGCAGTATCCGCGTCACCCCCTACGACACCTCCAACTCTGCATTAACCTCTTTTCACAGCCCAGTCCATCAGCACGTCCCTGCTGCGTGCCTCCCGGGAACCTGAAGTACACCGCTCAGCCTGCACCTGAGAGATCCTAGCTTTTCAGTTCCCAGCCCCAGGTCTCGGAGGAAACCATAGGATTGGTCAGCAGAGGATGGAAAGGGTTCTGGGGCTGGAGGAAGAGTGAGGTGTTTGTGCCCTCACTCCCCTCACACACACACCTCTAGGGACAGTTCACCACCGGGCAGAATTTTTCCCACTGCCTAACCTCCCTGCCTACCCCTCCCCAAATCTCCCACCTTAAACCATGAGGAACCAACCCAGTGGTTCTGAAGCCAGGGAAGTTGGTAGGTCTCAGAGGGAGAGGGGGAGGGTAGTTAGAGGTGGGCTAGACAATAATTCAGGCAGACTCCCCCATGGGAATACTTCTGGTAAGCGTGGGCTGTCCAAGCGCTGGGGACTGGGTGCGATGTATCATCAGTGACTCCAGAGAGAGAGGGAAACCCCTGGATCCCAATCCAAAAAGCATAAATTCTCCGGAAGAGCCAACCAAACTCCTCCCTCACCTGCTCTGGACTTTGAACTCAACACCTCATCAGGCTGCGGACGGCCCCCTCTGTGCATGGGAAGAGCAGTTTCTCTGCTCCCTCCTAATGGCCTTATAGGCCAGAGTCTGGAACGCCAGAATTGGGGCTCCAGCTCATGAAGCTGTCTGAGGGAGCTGTGGAGCCCTCGCTATAGGATTTCCTCCACTGTGGCTCCCCAGCCAGCTGGCTGTCCCTTTTCCGTCACCACCTCCTCCCCCCTCATACCTTTCAGGATCACTGACTCAGTCTCAGGATCCCAGGCTATAGCTAGCACTCACCTCTGGGTGAGCCTAGAAGAGCCTCCACTGCACACAACAAGACTAGCTCCCTCCCAGGGGAGACTGCTGCCCCTCAGGGCTCTGGGATGATTCCCAAGCCTGCCAGAAACGTGTGGGAAGCCAAAACTGACCTTCAGAAAAGCTCGTCTTGGATAACTGACAGCCCCCAGATCCTGCTCCAGGTTCCTTCCTCAGGAAAAGCCAAGGTCAGGCAAAACCTTGCCAAGTCTCTGCCCCTCCCTCAGGCTGCAGACAGCAGCCCCAAACTCATAGGGGGAGGGAGGAAGTCTGGAAGGAACTCTTATTGCAACAGAGCCCCAGCCCTATAAAAACCCTGGAACACAGACCTTTACACAGCTTGTCTGTGTGTGTGTGGAGGCCAGCCTGGAGTCTTTCGGCCTCACCTGCCAGACAACGTCTCTGCCTCCTCACTGTCTCCTGTATTCTCCTGAAATCCCGATCTCCGTCTTGGCCAGCCCAGACAATGCCTCCCAACCTCACCGGCTACTACCGCTTTGTCTCACAGAAGAACATGGAGGACTATCTGCAAGCCCTAAGTAATGGCCTCACCCCTCCCAGACCCCTTTCACTCCCCTTCTTCCCTCTCCCTCCCTGTCTCTCTGTCCCATTGGGAGGGGGAATGCCTGGGTTGGACACTATGGACAGGCTCAGGTGCTGGCACCCGTCTTGGGATCCATCTGTAGCCCGGGGCATTGCTAGGAGGGAGTAAATCCACCTTCCGAGACCCAGCTGAGGGAAAGCCCACAGCCCGGAGGAGCAGGTGGCTAAGAGGACCCTTGCTAAGAGATAGCCCCCACAGATATCAGCATGCCTCTGCGGAAGATAGCGCTGCTGCTCAAGCCAGACAAGGAGATTGACCATCAGGGCAACCACATGATAGTGAAGACCCTCAGCACCTTCCGCAACTACGTTCTGGAGTTCGAGGTGGGAGTCGAGTTTGAGGAGGACCTAAGCATCATGGACGGACGAAAATGCCAGGTACCTTTCCTCAGACTTGCGGGGAGGGGGTGTGGATGAGCAGGTGGCTCTCAACAAATGGAGGCACAACTAAGTGACCTCTTCCAGCCAGAGCTAGGGAAATGGTCACCACAGCAGGCTGCATAATCCCCAGGATAACAGGCTCCTGGTGCTCCCCCCACACTATCTCCTACTTCTTCCCTGCCCCCTCTTATCACCAGCCAAAAGGACAAAAAGAGCAGGTCACCCTCAGGCCAATGAGCAAACATTTGCTCACCCTCTACCCTGTGACCCTGTTGGTCAATGCAGAGTCTCTTTTCCCTTAGCCTCTATAATTCCACTTTCCTACATTTCTTTCTGTTTCTTACATCTTCCTTTTGGCCTCCTTTGCAGACCCTAGTTCCCCGATTAATCCCTTAAACTGGGGTTTTTCCCCCAGTATTTTGTTCTTGACCTGCTCTCTCTTGTCTGTACACTATCCATGAGCTAAATCATCCACAGCCCTGCTTTCGGCTTCCATCTATAGACCACCCTAGACATGTAGCCTCCAGCCAGGGCTACCTCCTGAGCAGCAGGGGGAAGTTTTCAAATGCCTGCAAAATGTTTCCATCTGCATGCCCCAAATTCATTCTCTTCCTCCCCAAACCTACTCCTGCTTTTATATTTACTGTCTCTTTTAATGGCAATAACCAGCCAGGTCAGGGACCTGAGAGTCAATATATCGTGCTCCCTTACCTTTGTGCCTCCAACACACACAGACACGCACGCACGCACTAAATTGATGCACCACATCCATTTCGTCAAGAAGTTTTTATAACTTGTCTGTACTGTCCAATATAGTAGCTACCAGCCATATATAGCTATTGAACACTCGAAATGTAACTAGTCCAAATTGAGATGTGCTATGAGTGTAAATACACACTGGATTTTTAAGGCAAAGCGAAAAAATAATGTAAGACATCTCAGAAATTTTTACATTAATTACATGCTGAAATTATAATATTTTGGGTGTTTTAGGTTAAATAAAATATATTATTAAAATTAATTTCACCTGTTTCTTTTTACTTTTCTAACGCAGCTACTAGAAATCTTTCAATTATGTATGTGGTGGGCATTTATGACCCATTATATTTCTACTGAACCTCGCTGTTGCTTCCTAGCCTTTCTCACTATCACAACATTAATCAGGCCCTCATTTCTCACCTGATGCCTGAAATTGGCCCCCGGTCTTAACCCTCCTCTAATCCATTCTGCATACTGTAGACACAAGGGTCTATCTAAAATGTAAAAGTGACCATGTCACTCCCTGACTCAAACCCTTTCAGTGACAATGTTACATTCCAGATAAGGTGCATGGCTTACTAGGGTCATTCCCACTTCACTCTAGGTTAGAGCCCCTCACAACTATGTGCCCTTCTTTCTTACCTCTATGCCATTTCTTTCCTTGCTAGAAACTTCCCATTATCTCCAATCTAACTAACTCTTCACTTCCTTGAAGACTCAGCTCTTCCCTCCCTACTCCCATCCCCAACACTCTTGCCTGGTATCATAGATACCTATCTACTGCTCCTCTATCTGAGCAAGGTCTGAGCTCCTTGTTTAGCAGGGCCTGTCCTATGGGAGAGCTCAGCAAATGTTGCCTGGAATGCCCAGGGCCGCTCAGCTCTGATTCGGGAGGTTGATCCTTCATTTTCAGGGACACTTCAGCTGTCCTTGAAATGAGAAAGAAGACAAAAAAGATTCCCTGGTGGGACTCCAGCCAACCGCTCTTCTTTCCCAAAGGCCCCTCCAGGTCAACCAGAAGTATCAGGAAGACAAAATCTCTGTTCTTCATCACCCACTCCCCAAATTTCACCCCCAGTTATCCTGCTCCATCCCTGCTCTGCCCCAGTGGTCACTGTAGACAAACTGGGGGGCGGGGGGGCTCTCAGTGGCCTTTAGGAGTCGGGGAGGGGAGTCCTCTCACTCAAAATGAAGGGGCTGGAAGCAAGAGAAAGATAATCTGTGTATGACTCCACTCATATGAGGAATTTAAAACTATGGACCAAGAACAGTTTAGTGGATACCAGGGGAAAGGTGGGGTGGGGGGTGGGCACAAAGGGTGAAGTGGTGCACCTACAACATGACTGACAAACATTAATGTACAATTGAAATTTCACAAGACTGTAACCCATCAATAACTCAATAAAAAAAAAATTGAAAAAAAAAAAATGAAGGGGCTGGAGGAAGACAGCATCTGCTGTGGTGTGAAAGGAGGCAGCCCAGCCAGAGTGAGTTGGATGCATTTTGGGTATCCTGCCCCCCAATCTTCCTTTATTCCTGCTTTCCCTATAGACCATAGTAACCTGGGAGGAGGAGCAGCTGGTATGTGTGCAGAAAGGGGAGGTCCCCAACCGGGGCTGGAGACACTGGCTGGAGGGAGAGAACCTATATCTGGTAAGCTGAGGGAGGGCTGGGGGAGGAGACGCAAACGGGTGTGTCTGGGAAAGAGACCTCCAGCCAGGATTCATCCCCTTGCCCAAATCGAATAAGTCTACTACTCCACCCCCAGCTCCCCCTCCAAGGAAGGAAACCAAGGAGGAAAACAAAAGCACTGGGAAGAGTGGAGAGAGGCAGAACTAGAGTGGCCAAGGTGGGCCCTGGCTACAAGTCAGATGACGGTCCATAAATCATGACTGGAGAGATGGAGACTTGGCCATTTCACAGTCCCTGACCCAGCTACCTTCCTTCCTCTGGGGTGAAAAGTTGAAGGTTTGGAACAATGATACAACTCCCCATATATCAAGTGCTCTAGCTGGTGTATCCTGAAGGATTAAATGGAGGTCAAGGACCTTGAGAAAGGAGCTCCTGCTGGCAAGAACCTCCTTCTCTCTCATTATTCCTCCTCTATCCCCAGGAACTGACTGCAAGGGACGCAGTTTGTGAGCAGGTCTTCAGGAAGCTCAAGTAGGCGGAGAGGAGCTGAGGGCCCCTCCAGACCGCACTGGTCCCCAGACTCCTTGCTTGTGCCTCTTCAAGCCCAGACTGTCCCAGGTCAGCAGTCCCTTTCTCAGGCCACTTACTCTCCCTCTGGGTCCCTCCTCACCCCTCCCCATGTTAATCTATGACTTGCAGCCCCCAGGCCAAAGTCCTTCTTTCTCACACTCCACTGCCCAATAGTGACCTCATATCCAATTCTAGGTCTGAACTCCTGGATGAAAGAAACAGGCAAAGGGGGAAGGGCCCTTGACAGTATCTGATCTCAACTCTCTTTAGTTCATCTGGCCTCTTATTTTGCATCTAAGAAAGAACTAAGCTCTGAGCATTTGGGAACTAGTGGAAACTTTATCCTTGTGGGCCTTTTGGAAAACTGTAACGAGGATTCAAGAATTTAAACCGGAGCTACCGCTGGAGACTTTTTGTCCATTTCCTTGTCCTTATTCTCAAGAAAGCCCCATGTGCTCAACAGAACCAGGCCCAAGGCATGGCCCCATCTACACATCCGAATACATCCTGGCTATCTTATAATCCCATCCTACGTACTGGGGAAGAGGGCAAGACCTTTGCCCAGGACTGAGAGAAGCTGGGAGCCTTCTAAAGAGTCACCAGGCCTCCATGTCTGCTTTAGGAAGGACAGGCACGAGGAAGGCCAGAAAAGACTGAAAAGGAAGCAGATGGAGGATACGAGACCAAGGGCTAGAAAGGCGAGGGACATGGGAGTGTGAAAGCAACAGTAAGGAGAAGACCAGCAGGGCCTGGCTATAGGGACCCTCTGCTTAACGGCCAGCAAGGCTGGGGACAGAGGATAAGGGGGAGAACTGAGCACCACAAGGGCCCTCCCTGAGGGTCCAAGAATCACCATCCAGGAAAACAGCCCAGAGGGTGGAGCCAGTTCAGGGTCAAGGCCAGTGCCAGCCTCCTGCCAGCCTCCTACCTCTGGGGCCTTTGTTCTTTCAGAATAAAAGTCCTGTGGGGCAAGAGTCAGAGAGAGAGGGCTCAGTGTGTGGTGGGGACAGAGCCTGGCTGGATGTGTGTGGGGGAGTGTTGGAAAGTCCCTGGCCTGTGCTTGTTAGATGACACCCCTCTTCCTACAATGGCTAGGCCCCCTACACATTCAAACAGTCCCTGGGGCTCTGGCCAAGAAGAGCTAGGCTTGCAACACAGATCCTACCACACACACTGGAAAAGAAAAAGAGAAGAATTCATAGTGGAACTGAATAGCTTATTTCCTGCCCAGCCTCTCTGCAGATGTCCCCAGCAGAGTGGGGAGTGGAGAGGCCTCCTCTGAGCAGAGCCACCCAGCAGAAGCTCCAAGGGCTGCTGGAGCAGCCTTGTTCTTTCCAGGGTACAGTGAAGCTGAAGGATCGTGCTCCATATATACTCACCCATTGCCTAAGTCATCAGATCAACGCAGTGTCCTGGCCACCCTGAGTGCACAGCGCACGTCCAAGCCTCTCTCCACAGAACTGTCCTCTGGGCTCTTCATGTTGGCCCAGTGCCCCTCGCTGGAGTCTGCCCAGAGGGCCTGACCCAGGAGGTTGGAGGCCTCCTTGTTGACTGTCAGGCACAAGCTAAAGCAGCTTCAATCCCCCAAAACTCCTGTGATATGAGCCTCTACACCATCCACACTGCAGGTCCACATCCTCCACTTACCCCTCCAGGAGCCAGAATCCAACAAGAGGCCTGGAGACCCCCGAAAAGAGCACAAGCAACCAGAGGAGGACCCAGCAGCTTCAGAGGCATCTCCAAGGGGTGGCTGCCAGGACCTACTGAGACTGTGGGAAGCTGGGGCTGCTGTTTCCCCTGTGGGCAGCAGGGGGCGCTGCTCACTGCAGTGGGAGCCAGAGATCCGCTAAATTTAATCCTCCCTCTGACAGCTTCTTGTATATTCCATTCCCCACAACATATGCACACGCAAGCACACACACACACACACATACCAGTTCCCAGCTCGCATATTCACCCTGACAAGACCTCTACAACTCGTTCAAATCAGGCTGCTCCATCCATCCTCAGATGGAATAGATGGTCACCAGGGCCACCAACCTGTAAGTGAAGAAAAGGCAGGGGAGAGGACAACAGCCAAGTGTGGGTGGTCTCATCCTTGGAGCACACAAAGTTCTGAGTCCCAGGACCAACTTTTACTTTGTTGCCCAGTGTCTTAGGCCCCAGGGAGATGATCAGGAATCCAAAATGTTTATTTCCATGTGAGATGGAACAACTGCCCCCTTGTAAGCCAGCCCCATGCTAGGCCCCTGCCCCACTCCCACTCCGCCAGGCCCAGATGGCACCATCTCATCACAAACAACCTTCTAGCCTGAATGCCAAATGATTCTTTAGCCTTGATCCTGTAGGTCAGTCCAGATCCCTCTGCTCAGGAGAAACTGACTGATGTAGCTGACGTAGGTTTGCATGGAGGGCAGAAAGAAGCAAAGACGGTAAGCAAACCCTCTGAGGCTTGCAGTGCAAGCAGTGGCCCTGCTTGACCAGGGGCCAGAACCAGCACCCACGAGGCCCTCCTCCTCCTCCCCTAGATCTCAGCCAGGAGGATGGCTCTGGGCCAGCTCTGTGGCCCTGTGGGCACCTGTGCTCCACAGTGAATACCCACCCTCACCAGAGGCCATTTAGGTTCCAGCGGCGTGAGATGGAGCTGACCTCCCACGTTCACCCTTCCAGCAAGAAAAGGGGACCTCTGTCTTCTCAAGGACTTCCTGGCCCACCATCTATCTGGGGGTGAGCCTCCTGCCTCCCCGCATCCACCTAGTCCCAAGTCTCACTCCCCTCTGCCCTCACTTTTGTTCCGGCCACTAAGGAGAGGGGCAGCCCTAGGAGCCTCTGTTCTGTTCCCTGTGGGCAGTGCCCAACCAGAGGTTTGCCAGCATAACCAGGCCATTGAGTTAATGGATAAATCACTTGCCTCAGAGACACCAGATGAACCTAAAGTGGCACCCAAATTGAGAGAAACTATTCCACAGTGGTCAGGTGAATGGGCTCTACTGTCAAACTGCCACCTCTTACTAGCTGGGTGGGCATATACAAGCCACCAACCTTCAGTAAATAAGCCACATTTGCCGGTCGTACAAGGCAATGCAAGAGTACTTCCTTCCTCCTAGGAATTTTGTGAAGATTCTGTGTAAGATCACTCAGCATAGTACCTGGAAAAGAGTAAGCACTGGGCAATGTTAGCTATTTTTACCTTTAGTATCCCCTACCTCTTCGCTTGATGATTGACATTCTCTCAACCAGAAGCAAAGCCTTGCATCTACAGTTAAGGAGAAGGCATCACTGCCCACAGCCCTGAGGTCACAAGGTGGCTTCTATTTATACCAAAGTGTGAGACACTGATACCAGAGATTTAGGGACAGTATAGCCCTCACTTTGGGGGTCCAGGCAGGTAACCCATCTGGGGATGATGGGGTGGGGGGCATTGTTGCCTCCCCTGGGCCTCCCTCACTGCATCCTATAGTCCCCTCACCCCCATGAGAAGGAGTGCACCATCCCAGCCAGCGCTGCCCTCGGAGCCTGTGCCAGCATCTGGGCGGCTGCTGCTTCTGCTCCTACCAGCTGGGCTACGAGCTGTGGAGTGACAGGCACCCTTGCCTTCCCACCAGCAGAGAGAAGGCTTCAGGGCAGGGGAGAGAGAGCTGATGGTGGCAGCTGCCCAGCCCCAGCGCCACTGCAGCGGCAGCTGTACACAGAGCCATGGGCTCCACCCCCACCCCCAAGTCCCTCTTGGGCTCCTTCCCCAGAGTACGCACTGAAGCTGCACCATTCAAGGGGCTGGACCCCCAGGGCAGGGGCTCTGTCCAGGCCCTGGACTCCTCCAGTCACCAGTTGCAGGCGCAGCCACTGTCCCTTGACCCTCCTGTCTCCTTATCTTCTTCCCAATGGGTACCCAAACCAGCCAGCACCCTCACCCCTGCCTGGAGGGTTTTTTCTCATACTTTCCTCTTGTCTGAGAGGCCTCCACCCCCCTGCCCCTGATCCCTTCAGCATATCCCCTGTCATCATTGACCTAGGCAGGGGTCAAGGCAGAGCTGAAGCACTGATGAGAAGTCACTGCCGCTACCTCACTGTGTGATCTTGGGCAAATTACTTCACTTCTCTGTGCCTTTGTTTCCTGACAGGACCAGTCTGTTCAGCTTGAGGGTCTTTCACTGATCTACTCTCTTGCCTTCCACATAGGCCCCTCCCCTAGGATTGCTCTCTCCTTCCCAGTGTTTTCAGAAAAGCCTTGCTCCCTGTCCTTGATCCAGCTGTGAGGAAACCATTATCATCTTTAATGTAACAAAAACCTATCCTGCGAGGTCCCCAGTGGAAGGAGAGGCCCAACGCAAAAGGGCAGCTGGATGGAAAAGCACCCTCTCCTGGAGGGGGCACCCCTAACCGCCGCTGCCACTCACCACTCCGTTCTGCTTCCCCCTCACCCCTTTCTTTCTGAGTAGCACAGATGAGACAAGGGTGCATCGTTTGAATAGGGGTTTATTAAAGTCTTGGAGGAAACAAAGAGAACTGGAACAGAGAGTAATACCCAAGTCCCTTATCTGAGGTGCAAACGCAGCCTCACCCCATAAACTCCTTATTGTCAAAGGAAGGGCTGGCGCAGGTTGCAGCAGAGCTGCTGTACGTGCACGGTATGTTCAAAGAGTTCTTTACTAAAGGACTTTATTTCAGGCTTGAAAGTCCACATAAAGGCCCGGGGTGTGGGAGATTTGGAACTGGAATCTCCAGCCTCTGAACTTGCCCTTTGGACAATCTGCTGTGGTGTGTGGGGCCATAGTCCTAGATTCTTGGGACTCACACTATGGTTATCCTCCCCTAGGTTGGAAAGGACATTCCATCTGGGGTTTCTCCTTCCTGCCCAACCCTTCTTTTCAACAGTTTCTTGGTCCTTTTTAACCATCTGTCATCCTCCCAAAGCCCCACATCCTCTGTGTTTGGTCTCCTGTGGGTCGTACTTTGATCTATCCAGTCCCAATACTTAATGGGGGTGAATGAAGGGGGCCTTCAGATCTTAAGGTGGAGGAGGAGAGGGCAAGAGCCCCCAAAGGCACTCTGGCTTCAGGTTAATACATCTGAAATACAACCATACCTAGCAAAAATGACATCCTGCTTACTGATCTTCTGCATTTATTGTTCTAAAATATGTCTACTTCTGTGAAAGCCAGCCTCCAAGATGGCCCCCAGTGATCCCTGCTTCCTGGCATTCCCTTCCTTGTGCCGTCTCCTCCCACATCGTGTCAGGACTGGTCTACGTGGCCGATAGAATATGGCAGAAGTGATCCTAGGTCACTTCCGGGCTGGGTTATAAAAGACATGTTGGATTTTCTGTACAATGTTGTGCCTATAGCTAACAATTCTGTATCGTACACTTAAAATTTTGTTAAGAGGGTAGATCTCATGTTAAGTGTTCTTATCACAGTAAAGTAAAAATTTTCTAAAAAAGACATTTTGGCCTCTGTCTCGCTCTTTCTATCTTGGATCATTCTAGGGAAAGCCAGCTGCCATGTCATGAGGACAGTCAAGTGTCCTGTGAAGAGGGCCATGTGGCAAGGAACTGAGGCCTCCTGCCCACAGCCACGCGAGTGAGCAAAATTGGAAGCAGACCCCCCGACCCCAGGCAAACCTTCAGATAACTGCAGCTTTGGCCAACACCTTGACTGAAGCCTTGTGAGAGACCCTGAGCCAAAACCACCCATCTAAGCTGCTTCTGGATTCCTGACCCCAAAAAACTATGTCAAATGACTCATGTTTGCCATTTTAAACTGCTAAGTATGCAAGTAATTTATTACACAACAGATAACTAACACATATTTTCAACTATGAATTTCATCACAAATGACCCTCATCCTAGCACCATAGCCTAAATATTTGCCAAGCCCTCAAAGAGATGGGGGCAGGTGACTTAAGACAGTAAAAACCTGTCCAGCCACAAAAAGGTATGGTTCTACACTCAGTGTCGTAGGCCCTTCCATCCTAGCTCTAAGCCCAGATACCATCTGAGCACCCTGCACCAGGGGCCCACATCTCAGCAACTGCCCTTCTAAAAGTCTAAACAGAGTGAAGTTCAGAGAGCGGCAGGCGCTCCCTTTCCTTCCTCTCTAAGGTCTACCTGCTAGAGCACTGTCTGAAAACCCACCTCTTCCCTAGGTAATTGTTAAAAAGAATGTCCAGCATCTTCAGGTGATGTCCAACTCCTTTTGCAGGTGTGTGACCTTATCTCATGGCTTCAATAAGACAAACACGGCAGAATTTGCTGCCCAGACATTAGAGAGAGTGCATATCCAGAGGCAGGGAGGATATCTTAGATAGCATCAGATCTTTGCTGGTGGTAGCTGATTGACACATTCTTTGGACAACAGGGCAGCAGGGTCCTGAAGACCAGCAGCAATGAGGGGAAGATGGTGTCCAGACATACAAGGCAGGGAAGAGCCACATCTGGACGGTCGTTTATACGTCACAGAGTAGGAATCTCTGCGGTCCTCCCCAACCCTCCAGGGCCAGCACAGCGATCCTGGAGCCAGAGATTTCTTTGCTGAAAAGAGGGAGAGTGAGATAGAGAAACACAAATGGAAGAAGGCTTTGTGCAGAGGCCATCAGATGCAGCCAAATCTGATGATTGGAAAGAGGAGGACACCAGGGAAGGTGTTATCATGGCTCTCTGTCCCACTATGCTTTCCCCAATAGTCATAGACTATGGGCAGCCCCCCGGCCTGCCACACAGTAACTTCTGCTGTCACCCAAGAGAAGCAGAATGCTCACCAGGCCAAGATCTTCTACCAGCGCCCGAAGCCCTATTTCCAAATGAAGACCAGAGTGGGTAGTAGCCAGGGACCCCAGGTGAGGACCAGCCGAACCCTCTTAAGGACACCTGCCACTCACAAACCTGATCTCGCCAACAAAGAGCAAGGTACCCAACAGTGAGGAGCAGGGTCACATGACGATGGCCAGAACTCTCACTAGATGGGGCAGAGCTGCGCTGGGAGTGACCTTCGCTCCTTCACCCTCTAGCTCAGGAAAACAGGAAGGAGGCTTAACCACCCCATCTCAGACCATCTCCCTCCACTGCCAACACAGCACCTGGACACACTTGACTACATGTGTCTTCCTCCCGGGGCACCTTCCTTGAAAACTCCAATATGTGGTGCATACTCTTCCTCTTTTCCCCATCCCATGAGCTCATCCCACAGATACAGGTAGATACCTCCATGTGCCAGGCACCATGCTCAGTCCTGGGGATATTGGACCTAAAGAACAGTCTCCCTCAAGGAACCCACAGTCTTATGAGAAAGACAGCTAAGGGAACGAGTAGTTATCATACAGCAAGGTAAGTGCTAGCATGCTGATAAGCACAGGGAAAGTAATCTAACCCTGAGGGAAGGAGGGCTTCCCAAAGGAGGGGACACATGAGGAGAGAAGTAATAATAATGGCTGGCATCCATACCATGATTACTACATGCCAGACATTTACTCCTCAACTCTTTTACTCCTCTCAAGAATCCTATGACATATTATTATCCCCATTTTACAGATAAGGAAACTGTGTTGTCAGGATTCTCCAAAGAAACAGAACCAATTTATATTTACGTGTGTGTGTGTGTGTGTGTGTGTAGAGACAGAGAGAGATTTAGCATAAGGTATTGGCTCAAGCAATTATGGAGGCTGAGAAGCCCCACGACCTGCCATCTGCCAGCTAGAGACCCAGGAAAGCTGGCAGTGTAATTCTAGGCCAAGTTCTAAAGGCTGAGGTCCAGGGGAGCCGAAGGTGTAAACCCCAGAGCAAGGGCAGAAGATGTTCCAGGTAATCCTCTCTTCCTCTGCTCTTTGTTCTATTCAGGCCCTCAATGGATTGAGTGATGCCGACCCACACCGGGGAGGGCCATCTTCTTTACTCAGTCCACCAATTCAAATGTTAATCTTTTCTGGAAACACTTTCAGAGACACACCAAAAAATAATGGTTAACAAGCTATTTGGGCATCCCTTGGTCTAGTCAAGTTAACATGTAAAATTAACCATCCCAGAAACTAAGAACAGAGCATTTAAGTAACTTGCCAAAGGTCACAGATCAAATACAAGGCAGAACCAGGATTCGAACTGAAACAGATTAGCTCTAGAGAAGCCCGACCACCTAACCCGGGGTTTTTGAATCTCAGCACTACGAACATTTTGCCAGATCCTTTTTCATTGTGGGAGGTGCTGTCTTGTGCATTGTAGCATGCTTAGCAGCATCCCTGGCCTCTATCCACTAGATGCCGATAGCATCCTGCCAGCTGTTGAAAACAATCTCCAGAGGTTGTCAAATATCCCCTGGAGAGAAAAATTGCTCTTGGTGGAGAACCACCGACCTAACTATTTTGCTATTCTGCCTCTCTAAGCAAGTAGTGATGTTTATTGAGTGTTTATCAAATGCCCAGCACTCATCCAAGGAATTTTAGTTATTAACTCATTTGATCCTCAGAAGAACCCTATGGGAGTGTGTACCACTGTCCTCATCCTTCTTCTACAGAAGAGGATGTTTACAGGCACAGAGAAATCACAGAATCCGGTCATGGTCACAAAGCTCCTCTTGGCAGCGCCTGGGTTTGAACCTGGTGAATCTGGCTCAGCAGCCCACCTTCCTGATGAATAAGAGGCATAAATTGCAAGAGAAGCAAAAAGCTTATTCGAGGTCTCAAGAATTGCAATTTGGGGAACACAGACTCAGGTAGAAATCCAAATAGTGTCCCGCTAGGGAGTAAAAGTCAAGGGCTTTTAAAGGCAAAGAAGGGAGGTTGTATTACAAAAAATGTTAATTGGAGTTGGAGGCAGAGAGCTGGTCTTGGCTAAACAATGATTGGCTATTGATTCTATCTTCAGAAAGTCCACAATCCTCAGTCTTTGTGATCAGGGTGTCCATTGTCCTGCTGACTTCTCAAACAATTGCTTGTAAAACAATTGCTGTTTTTGGCCCGGTCCAGAGGTTTTGCCCAGACCCAGATTCGAGAGGGCAAGGCGGTTTCTCTGGGAAGGCAGCTCTGACTCCATTTTAACATGGCTGCACTAAAGTCAATTTTGACGTTTCTCCCTTTTTTTTTTTTGAGGAAGATTAGCCCTGAGATATCATCTGCCACCAATCTTCCTCTTTTTGCTGAGGAAGACTGGCCCTGAGCTAACATCTATGACCATCTTCCTCTACTTTATATGTGGGATGCCCGCCACAGCATGGCTTGACAAGCGGTGCATAGGTCCACACCGGGGATCCAAACTGGCAAACCCTGGGCTGCCGAAGTGGAGCATGTGAACTTAACTTCTGCGCCACTGGGCTGGCCCCAACATTTCCCTCTTTTGATCAAGCTCTTTCTTTGAAAGCATCACTGATCAACAATTTGAAAGCATTGCTGGTCGACTATTGGAAAGCTATCAAAGCATCGTTGGTCTCTCGTCAGCAGAAAGGTCCATTCCCAGGATGTCATGTTCTACGTAGGAAGGAAAGTGGTTTTCTTAAGAACCTTAGGCCACATTTGAGCAACAAGAGTGCCAGAGCAGAGAAAATCCTTACCATGAAGTTCCTTTAAGGGCAAACATTGTCTGTAGTCCCTCAAAATTTCTCAGGTGAAGGCTCATAAGCTGTAGCCATCATTTTAAAGTGCTAAGTGACCATCATCCAAGTGGTGTTTTTATAACATCAAGCTATGTAGACAGACAAAGTTTACAACAGTGAAAATTCCTATAATAATAAACAAAATGCTAAGTCCAAATCAGAGACTATATTAGATAGAATAGAATAATAGAACACATGAACTAGGAGGCCATTCTTGGGGATAACCAGCTAAAGAGATCAAAGAACCATGCAGTGTCAGTGGGCACAGCATTTAACCATTCACCTTGTGCTCAGATTTTGTCTAATTCAGCTTCTACTTCACCAGAGGTATTTATCAAGGTACAACAAGAGGTGTTTATCACAGAACAAACCCACCCTGTTCAGCTGGGGATAATTAAGAGCAATTCTATTATCTAATATTGCTCGTACGAGGAATCCAAAGATTGATCTCAGGCAGTGATTGTTTTAACGGCAGATTTAGCAATATTCCCCAGGGTTTTAGATAAATTTCTGATCAAATATTCATTCATGACAGTGCCTACCCAAGGAAAAAGTATTTTTCCAAATTAGTAGCTTTGCTGGGGTTGATACTATCAGGCACTAAACACCCTTGATTATGCATGCAACTAGCTTCACATTTCAGTCTGTGAAGTAGATTCAAAGATGATGCCCAGTGCTGAGTTTCTGATTGACCATGTAACGAAATAGGCATAACCAATGATCCAATTGCACAGTGACCTCTAGTTTGATAGGGATTTAAACAGTGTGTTCCCCAAAGGTCTTTGTTCCAAGCACAAGTGAAAATATACCCCAAGGGAGCACAATCATGGAGTCTTCATAATGAAATCGACTCAACCAAGGATTTGATTGTTTAGGCAAGGAGTTCTAAACACTTACCACAAGAAATTAAGAGAAGAATGGCAGAGAGATTGGTAATTAAGTGTGCTAAAGGATCTCTAGATTCACATACAGAATGAGGCTTCTGAGGACAAACCCAACAGTCGGAAAGATCTCCCCCTTTTGTAATAGACTGGGAGATGTGGATAAGAGTATTGTTTTCTAAGAAAGAGAGGGAGAAAATAACGTAAGAAGCAACAGCGAGTGAAAGGTATACAATCCTGGTCTGGCCACCTAGGGAAAGCTGCCTGCCTCAGATGTCAGCTGCTTCTCTTCCTGGTCAGTTTGATTTGGAGGTCTCCAGTGTTTGTACAGAACCAGATGTCAGGTGGGGCCTTCTTTAGCTGTGAGATGTATCTCCAAGTTTCAATGCCTCCCAGGTCTTCAGCAGTGTCAGTGGTTGGGAGCACTTTCCAATGGGGCCCGAGGACTGTCTTCTTCGGATGATGTGTCAAGAATACCTAGTTGCCAGGGTCTAGACTGTGACCAACAGGATCCTATAAGTTGGAATCCAAGAAGGCGTCCTTAACGTGTTGATGATAGTCATAAGTATAAGATACCAGAGACTTACTGGTCATACCAGCATAAGACTAGAATCTAATATCTACAAAGGCAAGCATAACTTTTCTCTCTACTACTACGCTCAATTTTTTTCCCAAAGATAATCACAGTAAAATCAATTTGTTTATATTAAAAACTTAGCCTGATTAAATGAAAATAAGAATACTCACCAAAAGTTTCTGAGTTCTGGAGGGAATAGGTCGGGAGAAAAAGTAAATGTTTCATCTTTGTTCACAAAGGAAAATCTTACCAAATTGTTGATAGCTTAAGAAAAAAGATTTCTTTAAATCTGAAAAAACAAAACATTAGAGCATTCTCTTCAGTTCGTGTAGTCCCGTATAACTAATATTTGTTCATGATCTTTTGTTAGCATTTTTACGAAGCCATCAGTCCCTCCATTAAAGTTATGTAATTTCTTACCCAGTTCAGTATTATGATCTGAAAGTTTATCAGAAATTTGTATTCTAAAGTAAGTGTCAGAGTCCTATCCATGAATCTCTCTGAAGATGGAGCATATTTACAAAAGCATCAGAGTAAAACAATAACTGTCTGTAAATGACAAAAGACTTAAAGTGTCATGGCTAAAGATCTGATTACAATGCAATTGGCAAGGAAATTTGGTTATTTCTGTGAAATATAACATTTTAAGGTAATAACTACAATTATGACTATAACGTTATACCAGGACATATCAGATTGTTAGGAATTTCGTATAGTTTTTAGAACACTGATATTAACAACATTTATGCAGACAAAGATATCCATAGGATCACTTTTTTGACAGTGCCTCCCATGCAATTTAACGTACCAAATAAACTTGTTTAATATTTCCCTTTTTATAAGAAAACAAATTATTTGAAAAGTCCCAGGGGCCCTCTGGACATTCTCAGTTACTTTCAGGCTAAAAAAAAAAAACATTTTATTTTGAATTTGAATTTTGGGAAGTTTGTCAAAAATTTCAAAAGATTTTAAAACACTTGGTCAAATAGGATCATAGGTCACTATGAAACAAGGCTTAGTTATCCATTTAACCAAAGTGACAACAGAGAATGTTAAAGGGAAACACAGAGAGTCAAACAGTTTTTTTTAACTTTAGCTCTCTTCACAGAGAAACCTCAACTTTTTGAACATAGGAAACTATTTTGACAAAAGATAGAATTTCTGCCTTTTAGGTAGTTACTCAAAAGGAAAGAAAAACATTTCATAATCTCTTTATCAAGAGCAGACTAAAAGTCCAAGAAAAATTGTCCTTTTAAGACAGAAAGAAAACCAAATTCTAATTTTGCACCAGCTTACTTTTGATACTAAGATTCATTTACTTAATTAAATTCATTCCAATCTTAACCAACTTGACCGTGCACAAGGCTCTTTTCTCAGGGTTCCTCTTCTACAAACTTTCTATAACTTTCTTTTTTTACATTCAGAATTTGTTCCATGCCTTCCCTCCTTCCTAGCCTCTCCTTAGGACAAAAATTACTTTTATTCTCCTTCACAAAGAATGCGTCTCCACTCCTCACAGCTTCTCTTACCAAAAACATACATCTTGCTTTCCTAGTATGCGGAGATGTTTCCCTCATTCATTTTTAGTAGCTTTAATGACACATCTGGAATTCTTAACCCTTAGAAACCTTAATTTTTAGTGAAAATTAAGTAAGCAATTATAAACTGTCTTTTACATTAGCATTCTGTGGACTGGCAGATTTATAAATACTTTCTAGAAACATGTGCTTTCTCATAGAAAAGTTCTCAGCGTGGCACAAAACACATTCACTAATAAGCCCAAATATTTTTTAACTTTTTCTCTAATAAGAAGCCAAAAGTTGACAAAACTATGTTTGGTAATTAATAGCTAATGTTTTATCTTATTTGGAAGTGATATAGATTCTCGATAAATTTCTATCATTTTACTCAATTTGGCAAAACTCTAAGGTTTCAAGCAACCAAAATGTTTTGAAGTTATTTTTAAGTACCTATACCATAATACATAAAAAGTTCACCTGAAAACCTTTTATCTTACTTAGATCTATTTAGTTCACTTGTTCCCAATAATTATGTTTAAAGTGCCTACAAAAACTACATGAGACGTTAGACATCAGCTATCACATTGTTATTTTTATAACATAAATTTTGTAAGAGATATCATGAGCTTATTTGACTAACAAACCCAGGTAGAATAAAGACTGCAGGTCTGCATCTAAATAGAACCATCTTGTCCCTTGTCTGTCCACATCTCTACTGCCCATTAAGGACAGAAGCCCAGGATCCCAGCCCAGCTGACTCAGGCCTCTTCGGCCCCCTGTGCTCTCCACCTCTCTCCTGTCTCTCTCCTTACCTGGTGCTGGGCATAGAAGCCCAAACATATCCCGGCCCAGGGCAAGGTGTCTAAAGACAGGAAACTGCCCCCACCCCTGCAGCCCAGGGTCTCCCACAGCTGTTTGGATTCCAAGAGAGAGTAAACTCCTCTCTAAATGCTGGGGTCTAATGAAGTCTGAAGAAAAGCATCCTTGGTCTGGAAAACCCAGCCCCCCTTCTGCCTGTTGGGCCCTTCCCCATGCAGCTCAGCAGGTGGCAGCATCAACAGGAGTTTTAAAAATAAAACCAAAAATAAAAATCCAAACTCTGAGAATGTGTTTATGCACTTCCAGCACTCACACCCATGTACTCCGTCTGCTTTCTCTCCATCCTCCTTCACAGCTTTGAAGACTCCCCCTCTCCTTGCTTCTTCCCTCTGCCCCTCCTCAGTTAATGAGAAACAAAATTTGATGGATCCAGAGGCTGGCTCAGAAGGTGTAAGTGAGAACTGGAGATGACGGGGAGAGTTGAGACAGCAGGATATCAGTTTGTCTTTAGACATAAGCTCCCCGAGTTGAAAGGATCCATGCCTGGCCTAAGCTTACATCCAAGGAGAGAAAGTTCTTTTTCATTAATCACACGGATTAGAGAGGCCCCAGAGCCAGAGTCCAGAAACATCTTCAGGATCCATTACCCCATCCTTCTAATCCTGTCTGGCTTACGGAGAACCATCTGGTCACAATTATCATTTTAAATACATTTTATTTTATAATTACTAGAGTGATTTAATAACATTACCGAAATTTCACTAAACAGGGAAACATTTTTTAAATCATCCACCACCCTATACTCTAGTAGAGTCACAGTTATTTTAGATTGTTCTCGTGTTTTCTATTTTGGTGAACATAGTGTACTACAAGTCTGTAGCCTGCTTCCTTTCCCTCCTCTATTCAGTCTTCCTACCTACGTTTGGGGGCCTGCACACAGAGCAGATGCGGCTTTTGCTCTTTAGGGACTCACGTTTTGCCAAGGGAAAGGGGGACAAAATAGATAACTGAAGCGCTAGAAATAAGCAACTGTCCCAGTTTGCCTGGGACTGGACCAGTTTTAGGATTGAAAGCCCCATGTCCCAGGAAAACCCTCACTGGGTCCCAGACAAACCAGGATGATTTCTAACAGGTCGCCCTATTAGAAACAAGTTCTCCTAAATTAAACCGGATCATAATTCCATTTTAATTTAATTCATATATCAGCCTTTTAGCTATACCTCTTTGCTTTTTTTTCAATTGTTTTATTTTTAGTGGTTGCTCTAGGGCAGCTGTTCTCAAACTTTATACCCTTAAAAATTGAGAACCCCAAAGACCTCTTGTTTGTGTAGTTTATATCTATTTATATTCATTATCTTAGAAACTAAAACTGAGAAGTTGTAACACACAAGGATACACAAGCACACGGTCCTTTAGTTGTCAGGGGATGATGTCGTCACACCTCATGTAGCCCCTGGTAACTCCACGGTACACTTATGAGAGAGAAAGAAGCAAATAACATCTTGGTACTGTTAGGAAAATAAGTTTGACCTCACAAGCTCCCCGAAAGGATCTCAGGGACCCCAGGGCTCCCCAGACGCCAGGTAGAGAACCTCAGCTCTGGAGAGAACTGGCGTTCTACATCCTTAAACCTTCGGTCTCCTTAGAGTTCATATTGTGTGAAGAAAACTGGGAACTGTATGAGCCAACTCTTCATCCTTTATGCCATAGTTTTCATGTATGTTACATCTATATGCTATAAACCCCATAACGCAAGGTTATAATTTTTGCTTTTAAAAATTTTGTATATTATAAAGACGTTAAAAAGGAAAAACAGTTTTACATGTAGCTACAAATTTACCATTTCTCTTTATTGCCTCCTGCAGCGCTATTCTTCCAACCGCACTCCTTTCCCTTCAGCCTGAAGCAGTCCTTCGGCATTTCTCAAGGCGCAGGTCTGCTGACGACAAAGTCTCTAAGTTTTCTTTCATCTGAAAATTGTTCTATTTCATCCTCATTCTTGAAGAATATTTTCACTGGGAAAGCAATTCTGAGTTGAGAATTTTTTTTTCTTTCAGCATTTTAATGATGTTGTCCCACTGTCTTCTGGTGTGTATTGTTTTCGATGAGAAAACAGCGACATTGAAAATGTTCTCTGTACGCAGTGTGTCCTTTTTCTCTGGAGGCTTTCAAGATTATCTCTTTATCTTTGGTTTTTAGCAGTTTGACTATGATGTGCCTAGATGTGTTTTTTTGGTTTTTTATTTTCACTTCTGCCTTGAGTTTGTTTACTGAGCTTCTCAAATCTGAAAATGTATATTTTTTACCAAAGTTGGGAAGTTTCCAGCCATTATTTCTTCAAATATTTTTTCTGTCTCTTTCTCCCTCTCCTCTCCTTCTGGGACTCAAGAACACATATATTAGAGTTTTTGTTGTTGACCCGCAGGTCCAGGAGTTTCTGCCCATTTTTTAAAATTTTTTCCTCTGTGCTTCAGATTGGATAATTTCCATTTGTCTATCTTCAAGATCATCAACTCTTTCTTCTGCCATCTCCATTCTTCTATTAAGCCCCTCTAGTGATTTTTTTAAAATTTTATACATTGCATCTTTCAACTTTAAAAATTACATTTAGTTCTTTTTTAAAGTTTCTATTTCTCTGCTCACATTTCCTGTCTTTTTTCTTTAATATGAGCATATTTTTCTTTGCATCTTTGTGTGCTAAAATCCTTGTGTTCTGCTTCCAACAGCTGGGTCATCTTGGGGGATGGTCTCTGTTGTCATCTCTCTTGAGCATGGTTTGTGTTTTCCTGTTTCTTCATATTTGGCGTAATTTTGGATTGCATCCTGGACATGATGAAGATACATTATAAAGACTATGGATTCTGTGATGTTCCTCCAAAGAGTATTGATTTTTTTTTTCAAGAAGGCAGTTAACTTGGCTTAACTTAAACTGCGAACTGTCTTAAGATGAACAATAGTTCAAGTTTAAGTGGAGTTCTTTTCATCTTCGCTAGGCTGCCTGGAGTCTGCCCCATGCATTCATTGCTCAAGGGAACAAGGGTAGAAATATCTAAGACACTCAAGTAGCTTACAACCGGATTACGAGCCAGGCATCACACAATGAGATGGGACCAGGACAGGCCCTCAGACTGAAAGTGCAGAGCTCGGAGGTCAGGGAGGCGGTTCAGAGGCTCAGTGCCAAAGCCTCCATAGCCTATCCCAGCACCTACCTGTGCCCCCAGAGAGATCAAGGTGAGCAAAAGCATCTCATGATGATAAAATTAAGAAAATAATGCTAGCTCTCCCTCAGACCTGTACCCCTCTCCAAGGCTCCAGAGCCTAAGTCATCAAGTCCTCATTCTCCTATCTCCCCAGACAAATATGCCACCCCATCCTCTGCCAGCCCTGAAGAGCCGTGCTGCCTCCATCTATTCCACTGGGCAGCTACTTCTGCTTCTCCTGTCCCGGTCACAAACTACAGAGCAACAGCCACTCCTATCCTGCAGCCAGCTGGAGAGGAGACCCCAGTGCAGGGTAGGTGATCCTGAAAGCAGGACACGAGGCACAGCTGCCCAGCCCCAGCCCCCCGTGGGCCTGTAGTGACCAGCTGCACGCAGAGCTGTCAGGCTCCTTCTCCAGTCCCAAGCCTCTGGAGGCTTTCTCCCCTGACCCCAACACTCACTGCAGCTACACCATCTGGGTGAAACCAGGACCAACCCTCGTATTCAAAGTGTTAAGTTCCCCAAAACAGGGACCACATCCAGGCCCTGGACTGCTCCAGACACCAGCTGCACTGCCTCTTCACTTGGCTCCCTGCCCTCTTTCCCACCCAGCCTCTGGCTGGCACTTTAACTGCTATCCATTTAGGGTGACCAACTCTCCTGGTTCACCCAGAACCTTCCCAGTTTTAAAACTGAAAGCCCAACATCCTGGGAAAGCCCTCAGCCTCATGCAAATCAGAACACTTAGCCACCATACCAGCCCTGGAGTTTCTTTTAAGTCCTTTCTCCTCCTTTCCTCCAGAATCTCCAAGAAAGATGAGCTAGCCAAGGTACTCCACTATGTGCCCCTCTTAGGAATGGAGCACAAGGCTGGGAGCAGAGTATAATCCTGCCCATCACAGACTGCCAAAGAGAATAGGGAAAGAGGCTTTGAAGAAAGACTAGGGGTGGATCTCCAGCCCTGATCCAAGCCTTAACTGGCGTCTTCCCTCCAGATGGGTCATAGACTTGTACTATTGTTCACTGTTGTGGATATATCTCTGGCTTCCTACCTGCTCCATATGACCCCCAAGAGTTATATAAGAGTGCAGGTATCAGTGCTCTCAGGAGAGGGGAGTAATCACAGTCAGAGGAGCCTGCTTCTCAAAAGATGGACATGGGAGATTACCCCCAGGTCTGGTTGGGGTTGGCATACGGCAGACAGCATAGACTTGATCCTAAGACTGTATCTGGCAAATTGTGTCTGTCCTGACCATCACTCTCCTGCCATCCCTTCGTAGCCATGAGCTATGGCTCTCCTGGACCTTTTCAGCCTGGAAAAGCCAAAGACCCAGAACGTACCCTGTTTGGGTCTGTAACTTGCTGCATTTATGAGGAGCCATATCACCACATGCAAAATGGAGGAAGCAATAGATTCTTCTATGAGAAGTGTGTGTGTGTGTGTGTGTGTGTGTGTGTGTGTGTGTGTGTCCTAGAACGTAAGCCCAAAGGGTAAGTTCTTCGTAGGCCTGGGAGAGTGAAAATGGAGCTGAGACAGATAGTCCAGTCTCCCATCCACATGAGGAATTGCCTCTACAACAATCCAGCGGCCAAATGAATTATTTCATTTGATGATTTGGGGAGGAAATATCTCAGCTTCAAGCCCCCACATTCTGATGACAGATTTTTTTGATGGGGCAGGCTATACTGCTGCCGACAGGAGAATGAGGCACCATACTGTTCCACTACACTGGTTTTCCTCACTCCAAGCACATTGCAAATCTCTTCCACAATCCTTTTTTCCACTTTGAGGACTCCTCCCTACCCTCCCTTCCAGCCACCCTGACAGGGTAGAGGCAGGAGGTCCGCGTTGGGGATGTTCCCCAGGCTCCTTCTCATGGTGAGTTCTTAATGGCTGGTGGACAGACCTCAGAACATCCCCCTCCCACCTTTCAGAACTGAGTACATTGAGACGCCTTTTTTTAAGTACTGAAGGAGAAAGGAGGCTCTGATTTCAGTGAAGAGGGAGGAAGCAGAGATGTGTTGGTGAGCATGTGTCCCACATATGATTCCAGGGGGTTATCATTGTGTCACTCAGGGGAGCATGATGATCGAGGCACTGGGCACAGAGCTGTTAGAAAGGGTTCAGGTAACTAGAGCTCAGACTGAGGTAGCAGTCACAGTGACTGGTGACAGTGAGTGGGACTAACGGGGAGGGAAGACTCTTGCAGCACAGTCACCATGCTGAAGTAGCCGCAATGCACCTTTAACTTTGGATGACCATTGTCATAAAGGATGACCATACAACTTATTGTCCAAACCAAGGCACCTTTGAAAGGGAAAAGGGGCAAGATTAATAATTACATCAGGATAATCAGTGTAAACTGGGACTGCTCCAAACAAATTAAGACATACGCTCCCCCGACAGGACGCTAAAAAGTGCTCTGGAAGATTGGGTAGAGTTAGTCCACCAAAGCTACAAAGGGAAGGAGAGCTAATACCCTCATGGGTAGGGCACTAACAATCTTGCTCCCTATCAGAGTCACTGAGGGAGATGATGACAATGACGGAGAGGTGGGAACACTCCTGTCTCTAGGAATTTCTTCAAATAAAGTCAATCAGGGTGGGTGAAAATAAACACAAAAGTCACCAGTATTGTCAGGGCTGATCGGTGGTTCAATGGGCGGTAATGAAGAAGCAGCTAGGGTGAAGCACGATCAGAGAGACAAACACAATATGGGGCCCCTAAGCAATAGACTATGCTGGTTCCGCACCCCTTCGTCCCAGGGCAGATCCCTGGGGGCTCATGCTGTGACCCGTCTTCTTCACCGGCAGTTCCAGCAGGTCCTGGCTTTTTACCTGCAGGTGTCAGTAGAAGCTTCCTCTTCTGCAGCTCCATTTGCCTCCTCCCTCTGCTGCAATTGACAAGAAGTGGCCCAAGCTGGACTTCAAAGGGCCGTCAGGCTTCCCTCCCTAGACCAAGCAGTCCACAGCTAGCCACTTGATGTGCTCTGACATCCAATGAGAAGGCAGGATAGCAAACGTTGGCTGTATCTCCAGATTTCCAACTAGGGGCAAGGTGGAACAGTGCAGACCAAGAACTGAGGAGGAGTCCATGGATGTGAATTCTCCTCGCCTTCGCCAGGCTTCCTCTCTCCACAACCTCATTTCGAGGAGGTTGGGTCCTGGTGCCTCCACATGGCCATCGCTCCTCTCCCCAGAGCACCTGGCCTGGAAGGGAAGGGCAGAGATAAAGACAACCACGAGCTAGGGAGCGATTGACAGAGAACCAGGGTCATAAAGAAATGGAAATAAAGTCTTGGAAATAGAGAACATTTAAAAAATGGGCAGCTGGCATGGCCCCCACAGAACTTTCCTTCAGCTTCTCTTCAAGTTAAGTCTGGGTGTCGACAGGTAAGAGGCCTTCCTGGTCTCACAGGTATCAAGCCTTAACTGGGGTAGAAACTGTTTCTAATATTTCAGCTATCTCTGAGGCAGACAGCAAGTGTTGTCAATTCTAGAGATTTTTTAAAGGTCATCCTGACAATTACTATATTTTCAGTAACTTTCTGCTCCTCCTGCTCCTGGAGCCTTCCCCAGCTGCAGCCCCATTGCCAAGCTCGGGCCCAGCCCTCTCACCTCCCCTGGAGTGAAGGAGAATTGTAGATAAGAACATAACGTGTCCCATATTCCATTTGTTAACTTTCTCTTTTCTTTTGTACATTTTAAGCTTCTCAGCCTTGCCTTTTTTTCCCCTGAAATACTCTATGATGAAATTCTGGTGCTTGGTTTTAAAAAGCAAGCCCCACAAATGCTCGTGAAATAAATCCCAGCAAGATGAGGAGAACATCCTCCCTCTTATCCTAGAGTTGCAGAAAATCAGACACGATTCTGCTTCATCAAGTTGATTCTGATATAGTGGGAATCGGGAACATTCAGTCTCACTGCTGTGAAAATATATAATCTCGCTCTATGTTATATTTGTATCATCTTTGGAAATGTAATTTGTACAAAGGAATCCTTTAAGACATTCAGACTTCAAAGTTAATTGCTATCTGACCAGTGCAATATAATCTATAAAGCTTGGAAGTCTGCAACTCTGGCTGGCCATTGATAATTTATTACCCCGAAAACAAAATTTAAATTAACCTCTTCAATATTAAAAAAGCATAAATACTTGTGAGATTGTTGTTTGTTAGATCAGAAGCATACTTCCGGGACTCTCTTTTCCTCCTTTCCAGCATAAAGGTAAAGTCCCATTACTCTGTTTGATTTTTTTTTCAAAGAGTTTAAGAGTCTGCAATTATTTGAATTAACAGGAGGAAGCCCCATCCTGTGGTCTACCAGGAAAGATAGGAATCAGCTTTGTGGGAAGGGCTGGAAAAGGAGAGAGGGAGGGAGCAGTAAAACCCTGAGTCCAATTAACTTGAGAGGATTTAGGATTTTTCTGTGGCCTATAGCACCCCTTCCCTGCGGGTGACCATGGTGACACAGACGCTCTGACCACGATATTTGGGGTCCTCATCTCCACTGTGCTGCTGTTACTTGAGAGACAAAAATTCCCAAGCCTAGTAGGAAGCTACCTTCTCAAGTCAGAGGCTCTCCAGGATGATGGAGCAATATGATGCTTAGAGGAGAGGAAGTTGTCAGAGGGAAAGCTTGGATCAAAGAGGAGGATGAAAGCAAGAACACAGAGGCCTGGAAAAAGGGAGGAAAGCAGTGGAGACGAGGGACACATTAAGGAAGAGTAACGGGAAAGAGGAGAACATGCCACCAGGGTCCTGAGCAGCATGCGTGGGCCCAGAGCAGAGACTACCTCATGAAATGGGGGTGGGGGAATTGCCTCCCAAGCTCTCCCTTGGACTATGGATGGAAGGAGGATGCTCTGGGAAGGAATGGTGCTTGAGAAGGAGCCTGGCCATTTGAGACGACCCAGAGAGAACCTGGAAGGAGCTGCTTATTGCTATTATGGGATTAAAAAATATTCCAGAAGTATACCATTTTTATTACATTTGTACCTTTAGAATTTTTTCACTCTGTTATCAGATAGCTGTGTTACAACCGTATGTGTTTTGTTGCCCTGTGTGGGGTAGAGAAGTCTCCTGCAGGAGGAGGGGAAGGGGGAAAAGTCAGGTCACAGAGATTGGTAAAGTACTCAGCAAAGCGATAGCGGGGCTGGAAGAAGAGGGATTAGAGGTAAGCGTGGGGGAAGAAGGGAGGAAGACGGCAGAGAGCTTCTACCCACATATTCAAGATTCAACCGTGCACGTGCACTAGGCACCATCCTAGCCACCAGCGATGGTGAGCCAAGGCTCCACTGCCTGAATGGAGCCTACTGGCTGGCCTAGTGGATGGCTTGGGAGTGTCCCTAAGGTTTCCCAGAGATTCTCTTGAAAGAAGAGTGGACCAAGAGCCCTGGAGTAGATAGAGTCCTTCCCAGCACATAGCAGCCTTTGCGGCTGATAGATTGGAGAGAGAAAGGGTAAGTAGAACTATTTGACAAAGCCACCATGGGTTATGACCCTGAGCCCCAGAGGTGTGCAGAACTTCTAGATGGGGCTGGAGTCCACACCCATGACATGACCTTGTTAACACCAATGGTCCAGATTCACCCCACACCTTCCTGTCTCCCCAGTCCTCCCCTCCCCTTTCAGATCACAGCCAGTGGGGCTGCTCCGAGCCAGGTCTGTGGGCAGCAGTGCTTCCCACTGGGCAGCCCCCCTGGTCACAGGGAGTTTATGTCCTCAGGGAGCAGTTTGTGGCTGACCTTCCGCCTGCCTCCCTTTGATGAGGATTATTTTAGGCTGGTTACTTTTAAAAACTGCAGACAGGAAGGAGGCTCTGAGGAGTGGAATTTGCTTGTCCTTTGATGAGAGACATTTGCATTTGTGAAGGAAGTCTCCATCTGTGGGGGTGTCTCTCTCTCCGCACCAGGAGGAAGGGGGGATGACCTCATCTCTAGAAACTCTTAATGGGGACGGCAAGGACTTAAGTCTTGTTTATTGTGCTTGTCTGGTGACCTCATGTAGCTGACTCTCCCCCCCTCCCCCACCCCACCAACATCCTCAGGGAAGCGTGGGATGTCCTGACTTAATCCGGTCTGATGCTTATCTAATGTTATAGGACCACCCAATAACCAGACCCCACCTGCACTGATACCATTTTAATGACTTTTTTTACATATTCTTTCCTTTGTGTTGTAAACAGATAACTCACATACCTATGCCTTAAATTTAGCCCTAGCCTCAACTCACGTTTGCAGCGGCTCTTACTGCCTATGGGTCCTGTCCCCATGCAGCAGCAGCAGCAGCTCTGACTGCCCATGGGTCCCGTCCTCATGCTATTCCACACTATTCTCTAAATAAAAGAGCACTACTGCCATTCCTTGAGAGTCCAAGAAATCTTTCTTTCAACTCCTCGGCTCACCAAGCCCACATCATTTTGAGAACAGGACCATGGGTCTCCACCAGGGCTTCATGACCCCCTGCCAAGCTTTGGGTGAGTGTCCCTCTTGGAGGTGCAGGCAGGGCAGCTTTTGCCCACAGCCGTGGCCCCCAGCATCTGCCTAAAGATGCTTGAGTCTGGGCCCAACCCCCACCCTGTGCCAGCCTGACCATGCAGGACAAGCAGCTTCCAGGCTTGTGGGCAGGATTCAAAAGGTCACCTGGGTGAGTGTCTCCAGCATGCTTGGCGAGGAGGGAGAGGACAGAAGAAGCTCAAGTTCACGGGTCACAAACTTCAGTTTCTACAAGAGGGGGGCTGGTAACATAAATGAGTCCAAAGGCCAGGGAGGGAGAGGTATGGCCCATGAAAGGTGACAGCCATAGCTCACAAGGAGCCACCTCACTGTGTATGATACACGAACTTGGTAAAAATTAGTTTTAAATGATACAAAAGAGTCAAGAGTCAGTGCCACAATCTCTTCTGAGCACTGTTGCGGTTTGGGAGAAGTTTTCCTCTGAAAGATGGTGGGCGAGCTATTCCTGAGTCAGACAGCAGGTGGCGCTCAAACCAGAAAATTAGAAAAAGGGAACCAGGGAGAGTTACTTAACTCATTTCCAGTAACTTCTCCCTCCTCCCCCCAGGGCCCTCTCCAGCCCCACTTCCTGTTTCACGGCCTGGGCCAAGTCCTCTCAAGTCCCAGATGTCCGGTTCCAGATGCCTGTTCTCAGAGTGGGGGAACCATCTCTGGGGAAGCCCCCACTCCACAAGCTGCCCAGGCAAGATGTGAGTGTGCTGTGGAGAGGTCTGGAGGAGAGGAAGAGGGTGGGGAGAGGGAGGGGGGCCCAGGGGCATATGTACACACACACGCCCACACACACACACACACACACACACACACACACACACACGCAGAGCCAGTTAATGCAGAGGGGAACTGGAATTTGCCTGTGCCTCTAGCAGCCTTCCCTAGGGGGTGGTCAGGCTCAATGCTGTGAGCCAGGAAACTGGCATATTTTAACTGTCCCTCGCTTGTACCATTGCTCCCTCGGATCCCAGGGTGGGAGTGGGGTTTGCTGAAGAAGAAAGCAGCCCCCTACTTTGGATGAGATTCTCCAGGGAGACGAGCAGTAGTGGAAAACTCAGGTCCAAGCTCAGGCTGACCAGGAGGCTGAAGGAATTGGGGTGAGGAGGTGCAATAGGGAGTAGCCAGGAGGTGCCCAGGCCTCAAGGGCTGAAGCCACAGCTGCTAAGTGCCTTTGCCAGACCTCTCGATCCTTTAGTATTGTTTGCCCCCACACTTCATATTTCCTCAAGCCTCGGGCCATGGCTGTGTGGACTCATCTTGCCCTCCCCCACCCACAGGTGGTGGCTGCTCCTCTGGGGAGTCCTCCAGGC
Organism: Equus quagga; assembly: GCF_021613505.1. Lineage (NCBI taxonomy): Eukaryota > Metazoa > Chordata > Mammalia > Perissodactyla > Equidae > Equus > Equus quagga. The sequence goes on from NC_060267.1 coordinate 51,014,356, forward strand.
TTGCCCCACACAGGGCTCCGTGCTCTTGGCCCAGCAGTTACCCCAGAAGCTGACATCCCCCGGGTACCCAGAGCCCTACCTCAAAGGCCAACAGAGCTCCATTGACATCAAGGCTCCAGAGGGCTTTGCCGTGAGGCTCGTCTTCCAAGACTTTGACCTGGAGCCATCCCAGGACTGTGAGCGGGACTCTGTCACAGTGAGCTGGGGTGGGGGTCCTGGGGGGAGTCTGGGGAGGGAGCCTCCTGGCCTGGAGCCCAGGGGCAGTGGGATGTGGCTATGCCCTGAATTACAGACGATGGATGGAGAGTCAGGGGCACAGGGCAGGCTTGCCTAGGAGGCGAGGTTCTAGGCCAGTGCACAGCCTCCCACCGGCCACCCTGTCCCTGCCTGTGCCAGGCCCCACAGAGCAAAGGAGAGGGCAGCAGGACAGGCACTGCCTTTGAAGCCTTACAAAGGGATACACAAATGCTGCAAATCCCTGCAGTAGAAAAGCGAGGACTCACACATCAGTTTTAAAAATATACCATCAAGCATCTATTGAGTGCCTGTTCTGTCAGGTTAGGAAGCTGGGCATAAAAAGTAACAAAAGAGCAGATAACTGTTCGAGTTTACTTAGAGGAGCTATCGCAAAACTTGACATAACTGGGGCATTATTCAGAATAAGGACACTTTAAAAACAGTACTTTACATTATCTTTTGGTTTAAATTTTATTTATATCAAAATAATACACGTACATAGTTTTTTTCTTTTAATTGGAGTACTACAAGGCTTATAATGAAAAACAGCGGTCTCCAGCCTACACCTCCCATCGCATGGCTACTCCCCAGGGGCAACTGTTTACAATTCACGTAGCTGTTTCATCTGGTATCCATTTTCACATGTATAAATGACATTGTCAATGCAAAACGCAAATAATCCATAACCAATCTATAAATCAAAATTGGGGTAAGTTTATTCTGAGCCAAAATGTGAGGACCATGTGAGGACCATGTAGCCTGGGGCCTTCCTTCCCCATTGAATGAGCCCATCTGGCCTTAAAGAGAGGGAGATTGGCAACAGGTGTTAACTCACTGTGAATCCTTCCCCACATCCAAGGGAAACTCAGGGTGCAGTGTTTTAGCCATCCAGGCAGTACCCAAGGCCAGAGATTTGTTTCACATAACCATTGAGTTCCATTAGGAGACACCCAATAAATGCCTGGCCTTCAAGACCAGTCTTCCAAATTAATCACTTTCTTTAAGTATGATAGTATTCCAAAACCTTAAATGGAACAACTATAAAATAGTATACAGTTTAAGGATAACACAGGTTTAAGTGAGGGGATATAAGGTTGGGAATACAGGCCTGGTCTGGAGTCTTGGGACAGCTGTCTACCACAGATGCCGTCTTCTTCTCATCCTGACGTGGTCCTTTTCAACAGGCTGCAAAGACTCTTTTATGTGATGTCTCTTCTGATAAACAAATTCTCCAGGTTATAGTCCATGATCCTTAAGGTCTGGGAGTTCTCTGTGAAACAATTAGCTACCAATCTTTCATTTCTTTTAAGCATTTCAATAAGACCCTGACAACAATGTAATATATCCCTTAAGCAAAGTTGGTTCTTCATCTAATTGTACAGGCTGTTTTATTATTATTTCAAAAGGAGACAGCCAATGTTTACAAAAAGTATAGATCTAAGATTAAGGAGCACTAGCAGAAGAGCTTTTGGCCATAAGAGAGTTACTGCTTCTGAAAGCTTTGCCAATTGAGTTTTGTTTGTGCCTTTAGTTCTTTCCATCAATCCTGGGGATCGGGGATGGTAGGTGCAGTGGAAATCCTGCATTATTGGCCAAATATTACAAATAGATTTGGTTATTTGTCTGGTGAAATGAGTTCCCCAGTCACTGTGTAACTCAGTAGGAATTCCTCAAACAGGAACTATCCTTTTCAATAATAATTTAGCTAAAGCTGTCGCTCTTCTGCAAGGAAAGGCCTCAACAAAATGTGAGAACATGCATATCATTACAAGACATATTCATCCTTGAGATGGTGACATTTGGCCAAAGCCCAATTGTAATACCTCAAAGGGTCCCTTAGGAAGGGAACAGAGGCCTAATGACTCATGAAGTGGTTTTCCTAGATTATATCTTGGGCATATAGCACAACAAGTATAGGCTATATGAGCTACTCTGGGAGAAAGTTTCCAAAAGTTTTTCCCTTTTTGTTGCCACCTTTATATACACATATTTTTTCTTCCATGGCAATTTCTTGAGCCTATAGAAGGAAATCTTTTACTGGGTTAGCAGAGTTAATAGAAAGTAGCAGGCATTCTTGAGGCTGTACAGCATATCCAGCTTGATAACATCTTTGCTTATCTTTTAAGCAAGACCGATTTGTAAACCAAATTAACTAATAGAATGCAGTCATGGTCTTCTCCCCTTGTGATGTTGGAAGCAAGGGAGCAGGCTTAAAATAGTGAATAATATTTACCTACACAATATAACCTAAGTAGGTTTATCATCATGTACTTGACAATGCTTCCCATGCAATTTAGCACCAAACAAGCCTGATTAGTATCCCTCCCTTATAGGAAGAGAGAAAAAATTTCTTTGAGAAGTCCTAGGGCCCTCTGAAAATTCTCAAAGAATGTCAAATAAAGACTTCATTTAGAATATGAATTATTGAGAGCTTGACAAAAATATCAAAAGATTTTAAAACACATTTAAACAAGATCAAGGGGTTGCTGATCTTGTCACCGTAAAACAAGAGTAACTGAAAAAGTCCTTCATAATAATATTTAACCAAAGTGACAACAGAAACAGTCAAAATCCTTAATAGTGAGAACTCAGTCTTTTTTAACATAGGAAATTATTTTAATAAAACACAGATCTTCTGTCTTTTAGGTAAACTTACTCAAAGGAAAAACTTTTGATAGCTTCTTTATCAAGAACAGACTGAGTTGAAGAAAATTATCCTTTTAAAAAAAGAGAGAAAGCCAAATTTTAACTTTGCATCAGTTTACTTTTGATATTAAACCTTATTCACTTAATTAGATTTATTGTAATCTTAGCTTTAATCGTTAATCTTGACCATGTACAACATTCCTCAGGGTTTTACTTCCACCAACCTTCTGTCACTTTCTTTTACATTCAAAATTTGTCCCATGCCCTTCTGTTTTTCTTCCTAGTACTTTAGGACAAATTTATCTTTCTTAACCAAACAAAAATATTTCCAATCTTTATACCTTTTGACTGAAAACTTACACCTTACTCTGAATACAAATATGTTTTTCTTATTAATTTCTGGTAGCTTTAATAACATATATTTGAATTTTTAACCCTTAAAACCTTAATTTTTAGTGAAAACTAAGAAGTGAGCAATTATAAACCACTTTTACATTAGCATTCTGTGGTTTGGCAATTTATAAATACCTTTTAAGACATGTTTAATAATACACTTAAACACCTTTTAGTTTTTCTGTAATAAGAAGCCAGAAGTAGATAAACTTATATTTAGTAATTAATGTCCAACAGTCTATCTTATTTAGAGATGATCTAGATATTTAATGACTCTTTATCATTTAAATTAGCCTAGCAAACTTCAAAGTTTCCAGTTACCAGAGAGATTCTGGAAGCTCTTTTAAGTCTGTACATGGTAACACATAATTATTGTTAGACTTTCACCCAAGTCATTTTCACTTCTGTTTAGTTACTTGTTCTCAATCATCATTTAGATTGCCTATAAGACTTGATGAGACTTAGACAAAATTAGCCATCATTTTAAGTTATTGTTTTTGTTAACCAGTTTTGTAAGAGAGAACATCAGCTTATTTGACCGAGAAACAGAATAAAGGCCGCGTGTCTGTATGATATCCAAAGCTGAAAGCTCTGAGGGCAGGCCTGTTTTAATCAAACCAACAAACTTAAACAAGCTTTCATTTACCAAAGATTATTTCATATCATGTTAACTTAAAAGACATTTGGGTTAGTTGCATTTAGAAAAATTTTTGTAAGCACTTACTTTAAGTCAGTTGAATGGAGCGCTTTAGAAATCGTACCATCCGGGGGTAAAATGCCACACATTTATAACATACATATATAGACACACACATAAACAACAGACAGAAACAACAAAGATTTTCCTTAGATTGCTGGGCTACCGTGTTCTCATAGCAGACCTCAGCAGAAAAACTTGTTTTCCCAGGTTCTTTTTTTCTCTTTCTTTTTTCGGCTTTAGGAATCTGGCTTGGGAATATCCCCTTTTGTTAAGCAATTGCAGTCACAACATGAAGCCAACTCAAGTTCCGAGGAGAGGCTGTCCATTTTGGAACTGATTGGGCTTTTTTAGAAGCTCGATTTCCCACTTCTCTTTCAATTCTGTTTTGTTATAAAGTCCAAACAACTTCTAAGGACAGTGTAATGGGTCAGAAAATGTGCTGCTTACATGCGTCGGTTTCTCCCGCCGGCAGTCTAAAACCACCTTGGGGGCTCGGAGCATCTGGGTGACCAGCCCTTATGTGTGTGTCCGAGACGAGCCTGTGATTAATTAACGTGAATAAGAGTGGAGTTCCCTATGGGACCACTACACATCACAAGGATTGATCCTCTGACACTCCCGCTGAGGTCCTCAGTTGCCTGAGAATGCCTTTTCAGCCAGGAGGAGAGTGTCCCTTTTCTCTGGAGCTGAACACGTTCAGTCTCTCATTTCTCTATCAAGCAGTTTGTTCAGACTTTATAAACACAGTTCTTTCCAATTTAAAGTCAAATTAAAAAGGTCAGCCTGCCCCATTCACTCCAAAGTTCCCTCTAGGCTCCCCTGGCCTAGGAATTCCCCACAGGTTTCTCTTTCCTAGGAACTCCCCCTAGCTTACTCTGGCTAGGATATGTACCGGTACCCCCCTAAGACACCTAGTCTTAAGACCTTAACCAGCTCATATAAACTCTTGGACCATCAACTTAAAATAAGGAGGTCTAGCTTTCAGGAGAACTCACCAGGGTCACCTGAAGAATGCGGTGATCTGGGGAGGCTCAATGGGCCCTTATTGGTACCAAATGCCAGTGCAGTGTAGATTCCCAGTGGTCTCGGATGGGTTTCTCTGAAATCCTGCTGTGACTACACCAAGAAATGTTGATACAAATAATCCATAACCAATCTATAAATCAAAATTGGGGTGAGTTTATTCTGAGCCAAAATGTGAGGACCATATAGCCCAGGGCCATCCTTCCCCATGGAAGGAAGGGCACCAAAGAAGTGGGATGTACAGAGTGGTTATATACCCTCAAAGAACATATTTTACATATGATTGAAATGTCCCTTTTACAATAGTCATGAGACTGCCCTGTCTCACATCACAGTGATTGATGGACACAGCAGGTAGCAGATCTGCAATCTTGGTGGACACAGCAGGGTGGCAGGTCTGTTGTCTCAAGCTGGGTGGTCACAGGTGAGTGCAGCAATCAGTTCCTAGCCTAGGGAGAGATGCTTACCCTTAAGGAAATGCCAATGTGGGGGGAAGTTGCACCTTTATCTTAAGGCCATTTGTTCTTGCCTTTGGGACATAGCAAATGCTTAAAGCAGATGTACAATGCATGCTCAATGGCCATGTCAGGTCCTTTTGGAAAAACAAAATCAGGCCGAATTAGGTTGACACCAAATGGCTTCCTCATTTACTCCAATATACCATATTGCTTGCCATTTTTATTTATCAACGTGCCTTTTCTGTTTTGGGAGGGGGTTTTTATGTATTGTCTGTTAACTTCCACCTGCAGAAGATGGGATGAGCTTTATCTCTCTCAGACCTTCACCCCCCACATTTCCCCTCCCCCATCCTCCCAGTTTATTTATATTATCATTTTTAGTTGAATCTATATTTATTATTTACATTATTGACTTTAAAGTATTCACATATGAGCACATGGTGTGCAATAATTATATTTCCTTTCTTCTCCAACTTTTGGGTTTTCCAGGAGTCAATAATTGCATGGAGTTCTGTGGGGTTTTTGTTTGTTTTTGTTTTGATTTTTAGTTTGCTTAATTCTCTCTGTAACTAATCCCCCCAAACGCTTAGCCAGGAGAGTAAATCTCTTCCCGACATGTTCAAGTAGAACCCGCAGTCTCTCCATCCTCCTTTGTATTCCAATTGGTGGCATCCCACCTGAGGTCTCCTGATGATTTGTCTTCAGTCTGAGCTCTTTGCCCTCTGAGCCTGCACACATCCGAGCAGTCCCCTCCCTCCCATTGTGGGCATTGCCTCTACCTGCCCTGGGTTGGAACTGAATCCCTTATCAGTCTCTTTCTGGCTTTACTCCCTCATTTTGGAGGAGCACATTATCCTCAGAAAGAGCATGAGGGAATACATTTTAGAGGATCTCACGGACCCCTAAATGTCTTTGTTCTGCCCTCACAGTTGATGGACAGTTGGTCTGGGTTGCATTCTAGGTTGGACGTCATTTTGCTCTCAGAATCTTGGTGACCCTGTCTTCTGGCTCTAGTGTTGTTAAGTCTTGTCGATGAAAATAATCCATAACCAATCTATAAATGAAAATTTGGGTGAGTTTATTCTGAGCTAAAATCTGAGGCCCGGGGCCCAGGGCCTTTCTTCCTGCACACCGAGAAGTGGCATGCACAGAGTGGTTATATACCCCGAAACAGGATGTTTCACATATGATTGAAATGTCCCTTTTACAATAGTCACTCTGTTGGCACAGTGATTGATGGACACAGCAGGTAGCAGATCTGCCGTCTTGGTGGACACAGCATGGTCGCAGGTCTGTTGTCTCAAGCTGGGTGGTCACAGGTGAGCTGGGTGGTCACAGGTGAGCACAGCAATCAGTTCCTAGCCTAGGGAGAGATGCTTATCCTTAAGGAAATGCCAGTGTCGGGGGAAGTTGCGCCTTTATCTTAAGGCCATTTGTTCTTGCCATAGTAAATGTTTAAAGCACATATACAATGCATGCTCAATGGCCACAGTCTGGCCCTTTTGGAAAAAAAGTCAGGCCAAACTAGGTTTATACCAAATGGCTTCCTCATATACTCCAATATATGCTATTGCTTGCCGTTTCTATTTGTCAGTCTGATGCCACTATGATTCCTGATCCTTAGTGTTTTCTCTCTAGAATTTTTGGAATATTTCCCTTATTACCAGTACTCTAAACTTTCATTGTGATGTGCCTTGATGTGGGTTGTTTCTAATCCAGGGACTTTTTAAAGCTAGTCCTTCAATTTTGGGAATGTTCTTGTATTGGTTTTTTTTTTAATGATTTTTTAATGATTTTAATGAAATCATTTTTTAATGTTTTTTTAAGTAGAAGAATGACTTCTGCTTTCTTTATTTTCTCTTTCTGGAACTCCCCTAATTTAGCTGTTGTACATTCTGGACTGATTCTTTCGTTTTCTTGTCCATTCTGTTCTGTTTTCCATCTCTTTGTCTTTTTGTTCCACTTTCTGGAAGAATCCCTCATTTTAGATACCAATTTTTTTTACCTTTTTTTTGTTTGAGAAAGATTAGCCCTGAGCTAACATCTACCGCCAAGCCTCCTTCTTTTGCTGAGGAAGATTGGCCCTGAGCTAACATCTGTGCGCCTCTTCCTCTATTTTATATGTGGGATGCCTGCCACAGCATGGCTTGATGAGCAGTCTAGGTCTGTGCCCAGGATCCGAACTGGCGAACCCTGGGCCAGCAAAGCGGAGCATGCAAACTTAACTGCTGCCCCAGGGGGCAGGCTCCTAAATGCCAATTTTTTAATTAACTTTTTTTCTGATAACATACTTTTTTATGTCTAAAGACTCATTCTTATTTTCTAAATGTGCCTTTTTATAGACTTTTGTTCTTCTTTCATAGAGGCAATACTTACTCTTTTCCTTCTATTGGGATTACTTTAAAACGTTTCTTCTGTGCCCTGTGTTATTTCTACTTCTTCAAGTCCCTTTTTACTGTTCCCTTGTTTTGGTCTCTGCTTTCCATATTAGAGACTTTCTCACAATGTCTGACAATTCTTGGCTGGCCATTCCTATTTAAGAGTGAAGTACTAGAATGGCATTGGGTGCTATGTGTGGATAGCTAAAACTTGTGAAACAACAGGTTTGAAAATAGGGTTACCAACAAGGTGACCTAGATGTGCTATGGGGGGGCCTCCCAAATGCCAACATGAGGAAGTATTTTCTTTGGGGACAGCCAATCTCAAAGAGGAATGCTCTGGTCGCCTGCTCAGGGTTGCCAGCATTCTGGTAAACAAGCAGGGGAGGGCCCCTCACTGTTTGATGTGTAGACTTTCACCTAATCCCTGTTTTCAGTACCAGCCTTCAGCCCCTCTGTCAAGTGGGCTGGGGGACCCCAAGTCCAGGGTTTCTGGCTCACACTCAGGTCTCCTGCGAGGGTGAGCCAGAGGGAGTTGTCTGGATGCACAGGGTTCTGAGGCCTTACTACATAGGCTCTCTGTCTGTCATCCTCATCCTCGGGGGTTCCCGGTTACCCCAATTTCTGAAACTTTCCAGGGTTCTGTGATGAGAAGCTGCTTTCTTTATGTTGGCTTCCACCTTTGCAGACTCAGGTTGCCTCTTGTCCACCTCCATTCCACCTTCCAAAATGTTGACATCTCTCATCTGCTGTCATCCCCTCTCACTTTTTTATCCGTGATCATGTACAGCATTTTATCCCTTTGCTGTCACATTAGAGGGAGTTGAGGTGAGAAAGGAGATAAATGCATGTATTTATTCCTTCCGATTCAACTGGAAGTCAGGACTATATTCAATTCAGCCTATGTCTGTTGAGCACCCACCGTGAGCCCTGTTCTTCTCAGTCATGGGCGGTTTTAATCCCAGCCTGACGCTTCCCTTGTCATCGAGAGAGTTCAAGCTCAGGAACAGGATTCTTCTCCCTCTCTGCTGCCAGAGCAAGTCACACACACACACACACACACACACACCTTGAATGCAGAATTCAACACACTAGTCTAGTTCATTTTTTACTTGGCAGTATCCTCAGCCAGACTGGGGCCTCCTCAGTAGCAGAACTCTGTCTTAGTCATATCTGGATCCCCAGCACCTAGCACAGGGTCTCACACACAGAATGTAATCAATAACTGTTTGTCGAAGGAATAAATGAAAGAATGAATGAAATCCAAGCTTGCCATGAGTGTAGGACACACACAGAATGAATTTTGAATGAGCAGGTATTTAGTATCATCCTCACCACTGCTCTTTGTGCAGATACTGGAGAGCAGCACTGGACGTGATGTTGTCCTGGCTGGAAGAGGCTGCACAGACCATTTTATAGGAGAGGAAACTGAGATGTGGGGTGGTTAGGGAATTCCTCATGTCACACAGGGAGTTAGGAGCAAAGTCTAGAATTTAACACAGGGCTTTTAACTTTCAGTCAGTGTTCATTCTACTCGGCTAGACTCCTAAGTGATTTTATTTAGCCAACAACTCATGAGGAAGGATAAAAAGAAAACTGGAGGGTTTTACAACCAAGTAGATCAGTAAAGGACAGTTTCCTAGAGCAAAATGCTTCTTCTCCAAGAGGTAGGCCTCATAAATATGGGCTCAAATTTGTTGATGTTCTAAGGGAAAAAAAACAGTCTTGTGATGTGCCCAAGCAAGGCATTTGGGGTGACTAGGAAATTTTATTCATACCACCTTTTTCCCTGTTAATGTGATCACAGTGAAATGGGCTGATGGAGTCATGAAGGAATTTGAGTCTTTGGGAGAATGAGGGAATGAAGAACTAGCAAGAACCCAGGATAAGTGGATCAATATGAAAATCAGAAATAAAATGAGCTGAGCAGTGAGCTGTGTGCCCAGAATAGAGATTAAGCAGGGAGCATGGCAGGGGAACCCCTTCCAAGGTGCCCTTCGTTGGGTGGGGGAACCCAAAGAAGGGATTTGAGCAGGGGCAAGGCAGTCAGAAGGGGACTGAAACAGAGATGACCTCCTTAAGAACAATGTAAGTTAAGCAGCAATAGCCAGCGTATCCACACCATGTACATTTTGTGTCCTCAGATTCCCACACCTTGTCGGGGCTTCACTTACAGTTCCTGGGATAAGAGCAGGGACACTCCAAAGAACAAAAACAGGAAAGGCCCAGAACCCCAGAGGCTCAGTCTTTGCAGAGGTCTTAGTGCTTCATAGATGTTGGCCACAGGAAGTTACTCAGAGAAGTGGAGGGCGATGGGGGTGGAGGAAGCCAGATGGGAGTGACTTATCTGTATGTTCATTGATTCAAAGCTATGATGCTATAGGCACCATGTTGGGCATCAGAGACTCAGTGGTGAGCAAAAGACATGTAGTTCCTGCCTTTTTAGAACTTACAATCCAGTGGACTATTTGGGAACCCTGGGGTTCCCAAGGAGCTTCTTGAAAGAAGGTTAATATGGTGGGCTTTATGAGATAATTATGATAGGCTAAAGAAATATATTAGGCATCTGGTCATGTCTCAAAGAAACTTGGGAGTTAGTAATGGAACAGGAAGCTAGTTGAGCAAGACTCCACGAATTAGGCTCCAGAGCCCCAGAGGTGTGCAGACCTTCTAGACAGGGCTAGAGTTCATGCCTACAACACGACCCTGTGACCACTTGTGGTGCAGAATCACCCCACACCTGCCGTTCCCCCACCCCTCCCCTTTCAGATCACAGCCAGTGGGATGGATCCAAGCCAGTTCTGTGGGCAGCAGGGCTCCCCACTGAGCAGCCCCCCTGGTCAGAAGGAGTTTGTGTCCTCGAGCAGTCTGCGGCTGACCTTCCGTGCACCTGCCTCCTCTGAGGACAGGACCACTCACCTCCACAAGGGCTTCCTGGCCCTCTACCAAGCCGTGGGTAAGTGTCCCTCCTGGGGTTGCAGTCTCTGCTCACGGTCATGACCCGTGATATCTTGAAGCAACAAGTGGAAGCTTGAGCGACTGCTGAGGCTCGGGGCTCAGGGACACCTGGGCCCAACCCTACCCTGCCCCAGCACCGCCCCTGCTGGTGAGCGGCCTGGTTAAAGGGGCAGCCATTGCTCAGTTCCAGCAGTTGTTTCCATGCCAATCTACTCGCCTAGCGCTTACAGATCATCTCATTTTTCAAGAGAAGCCAAAAATCTAGATTTTTACGTGAAATTTTAGATTTACAAATGGTAACTCAGAATTTTTGGAAAGATCATGCACGCATGTGATAAAAATTTCCAAAAAGAAACAATGTGGTAAAAAGTAAGTCTTCTTCTGATCTCTGGCCCTTAGTCCCTGGCTACCTTGTCGAGAAAGCACCCTGTTCTCCATTTCCCAGACATTTTCCCAAAGACTTTCTATGCCATTCAAATATAAATATCGTGGGTGTGTGTGTTGTCTAATATTCACAATGTTTTAAATTTGGCATTTCTCACTCAATGATATATCTTAAAGATCATTCCATATACATATGGCTAGCATTGCCTGATTCTTTTTAATGAGCATATAATATTCCTTTGTTTGCTGCGTCATAATGTACTTAATCAGTCCTCCACTGATAGATATTTTACTTCCACAAACAGTACTGCTATGGATAGCCTTGTGTATACATCTTTGAGCACATATATGAGGGTAAATTCTTAGAAATGGAAATGCTAGGTCAAAAACATTTGCAATTTTTTTTTTTTTAAGATTTTATTTTTTTCCTTTTTCTCCCCAAAGCCCCCCGGTACATAGTTGTATATTCTTCATTGTGGGTCCCTCTAGCTGTGGCATGTGGGATGCTGCCCCATCTTGGTCTGATGAGCAGTGCCATGTCCGCGCCCAGGATTCGAACCAACGAAACACTGGGCTGCCTGCAGCGGAGCTCATGAACTTAAGCACTTGGCCACCGGGCCGGCCCCAACATTTGCAATTTTAATTTTGATATTGCCAAATTTCCTCCGAGAAGGTTTTGCTAATTTATGCTCCCACCGATCGATCATGTATGAAAATGCCTGTTTCCCCATACCCTACTTATCACAGTTATTTTCAAATTTTTTTTAGCACTGACAATCTGATCAGTGAAAAATAGTTCAAATGTTTTTAAAACAGAAAACTGTGCAGATCAAACTAAATATGGCCATGGGCCAGAATCAGTCCCTGTGTTGCCCATTTGCAGTTCTGTTCTGGGTCCTAATGCCCACTGTTTTCCTACAGGTATGAACCACAGTCGGCCTATGAGCCAGGCCAATGGGGGCTCTGAGGCCACACACACACCTGGAGACAACCCCTCCAAGATCCAGAACCACTGCCAGGAGCCCTATTATCAGGCAGTGCCAGCAGGTGAGTCCCCACCTACTGGGGAACTGGTTCCTACTTGCCTCGCTCCCACCAAGAGGCCTGAGGCCCTCTGGGCTCCTACTCTTTTGGCCCCACTCCTCCCAGTTCTGAGCCTCTTCCTTTGCCTCCCCTCTTTTCACTCCTCAGGGACTCTCGGCTGCACATCACAGGGCCCCTGGAAGGAGACACAGGACAGCAAAGAGGCTCCTCACTGTGTGCCTGGTGAGTAGTGACCTGCCAGCGGGTGACGAAGGCCGCTTCCCCAGGAAGCCTCAGCTGTACACAGGGCCAGTGGGAGTGGGACAGAGGGGTTAAAGAAAGCCTTAGAATAGAAAGCGGAGAGACAGGCAGATGCGAGGAAGAAAAGGGGAACCAAGAAGGCCCAGAGCAGGAGAGGCAAGGAAGACTGGCCATAGATGATAGCTCAGGGCCAATCTTCCTACAAAAAAAAAAACACCTCCAACTTTCCTGTCCCCCATCCCCTGGCGACCATTAATCTGCCTTCTGGACTTGCCTATTCTGCACATTTCATATCAGTGAAATCATACAATACGTGGCCTTTTGTGTCTCGCTTCTTTCATTTAGCATAATGTCTTCAAGGTTCACCCACATTGTGGCATATATCAGTACTCCATTCCTTTTCCTGGCTGAATAGAATTACACTGTAAGGATATAACACATTTTGTTTATCCATTCATCACTTGATGGACATTTGGGTTGTTTCCACTTTTTGTCTTTTATGGATAATGCTGACATGAGCATCCACGTACAAGTTTCTGTTTGAACATCTGTTTCGGTTCTTTGCAGTATATACCTAGGAGTGGAATTGCTGGGTCATATCATAACTTTATGTTTAACTTTCTGAGGAAGTGCCAAATTATTTCCACAATGGTTGCACCATTTTACACTCCCACTAGCAATATACGAGGGTTCAAGTCCACCGTTTTTGAAACCCATTTTTTTGAGTCAAAGTATTGTCTTTAACCCAATCTGAGTAAACTTCTCAGATTTTACTCCTGACCCAAAGAAAGCTCTAGGGGCAGCCTGACTTGTGCTTTAGGAGTGGGCAGAGGGTGGGCGGTACTGGGAGATCTTAAAAGTGGGGAAATGACCCAGAAAACAAAGGCAGGAAGCACTGAGGACAAACTGCTTGTTGCCTCATTTTGCTCAGGGATGGTCCCACCAAGAGTCTAAACAAGTGATTTGAAAATGGCTGAGCAGGCAGGAGGGAGTGCACTTCACAGAAGTGGGTCTTTAATAAACGGCTCTTGCTGTAGCTGCTGGTTTTTCACCCTTTCCTCTCCTCTCCCAGTCTGTGGACGGCCAGTCACTCCCATCACCCACAACCAGGATGTCCTTGGATCTTCCAGAGCTAAGCTGGGCAACTTTCCCTGGCAAGCCTTCACCAGTATCTACGGCCGTGGGGGTGGGGCCCTGCTGGGCGACAGATGGATCCTCACCGCTGCCCACACCATCTACCCCAAGGACAGCATCTTTCCTGGGAAGAACCGGAGCGTGAATGTGTTCCTGGGCCACACGAACATAGATGAGATGCTGAAACTGGGGAACCATCCTGTGCGCCGCGTGGTGGTGCACCCAGACTACCGTCAGAACGAGTCCCACAACTTCAATGGGGACATTGCCCTCCTGGAGCTCCAGCACAGTGTCCCTCTTGGCCCCAGCCTCCTCCCAATCTGTCTGCCTGACAGCGAGACCCTCTACGTCAGCGGCTTGTGGGGCTATGTCAGCGGGTTTGGTGTGGAGATGGGCTGGCTAACTACTGAGTTGAAATACTCAAGGCTGCCTGTAGCCCCAAGGGAGGCCTGCAAGGCCTGGCTCCAAGAGAAGCAGAGGACCGAGGTGTTTTCTGACAACATGTTCTGTGTTGGGGATAAGATGCGGCCCCAGAGTGTCTGCCAGGGGGACAGTGGTGGCGTCTATGTGGTTTGGGATGATCGCGCCCATCACTGGGTGGCCACAGGCATCGTATCCTGGGGCATTGGGTGTGGCAAAGGGTACGGCTTCTATACCAAAGTGCTCAACTACATGGACTGGATCAAGGGAGTGATGGACGGGAAGGACTGACCCTGGGGGCACTTGAGCACGGACATCAGCACTGTGGGGGCCCAGACAGGAGACAGGTTGGGAGTGAGGACTGAGCCCTGGGGGGGGGGGGGGGGGCAGGCAGTCCCTATTCAGGTCACTGCTGCAGCAATCCACTGTGTGAGAGAAATCCTCCACTCAAGCCCTGCACCACCCAAGACAGGAGGTGGGGTCCCACGGCCCCTCCTCATCCTCTCCCCTCCTGTGCATTTGCACTATGCCCAGAGAAGCCCTGTACACCTAAGGAGTTTCATTTTGAACTTCACCTCCTGCTGACACAGCTTCTTCTGTACTCTCCTGGGAGACAGTCCCCCTCCCATCCCCTGTTCAAGTGGAGCCGGGGGCAAGTGGTCTTAGTTGCATTTCATTTCTGAACCGTCCGTCCCAAAGCCCCTTGAGTTGGTTTCACCATTTACCACAATTCCTAGCTGCAATTATACTAACAGCTCGTTTTTTGTTTTCCATCTTCTGTATACGAGGCACTTCACATTTGTTATTTCATTGACTCCTCACACCAAGTTTGCAAAGGATGTGTTACTATCCACATTTTACAAATGAGGAATCTGAAGCTCAAGGAGAAAAAGTGACTTGCCCTCATCCCACAGCTGATGCAGGACTGCGAGGCCGTGTGCTTTCCAGTACTCCTTGATGCCTCTCCGTTGTCCTCAGGACCTGCTGTATCGCCCATTTCCCCTTCCCAATCCCTACAACCTTTCAGGTTCTCCTGCCCCCGGAGTTCCTGCTGCGATGAACATGACAACACCTGGCCCACACTCCCCTGCTGGCCCCATCCCCTGCAGACACCCCCCCTTGCTCTGGACACGCCGGTCTGTGCCCCCACCACTGAGTGCACTGCTCCACCTTAGAAGGCCAACTCTTGAATTCTTAGTAGGACTTGAGGTGATTGCAAACAAAAGATGCAAATAAAATACAGTTGTTCAAATGGAAATAGAAAATGAATAGCATAAAACAGAGCAAATTTGCTAGCATTGAAGGTCAAGTTAGTCATGTAATTCGAGGTTAAATTTATCTTGAAAAATAGCAGGATTCAAATTTGCACATGCATGTGGTTACTTCTATTTTTTAAACCTATACATAGTACAAAAGACTATTAAAAATACTGTAAAATATTAATCAGAGGTTGTTTTAGGTAGTGTAATTTTGCCTGTTTTGTTTTCCTCTATGCTTCTCTGTTTGCTAAATTCTATTTAATGAGCATATATTTGTTTTACTTTATTTATTTTTATTATTGAAAAAGTGATATGAGTTTCTCCCTGAAAAGGCAAAAAATATATACCTATACATATCTATATGTCTCTATCCACATATCTAGATCTAGATAGACACAGATGATGGAGCTGCAGACAGAGATATGGATACGGATATAGATACGTCCACAGAGCGAAACCTACCATTAGTTTAAGAAAGAAACCTTTTTTCACCAAAATCGAATCCTAAGAGGAATGAATAACATAACAGACAATGTCTTCAGCACTGGTTTGAAAACAAGCACTTGAGCAATCTTCATATGGCTGTTTCTTCTTTCTATTCTTACTATAAGCCAAGGGTCTAAGACAAGTGTGTAAGGTAAGTTATTTTGAGTGGTTGGGCAGAGTGGAGGTCAAGCTAGGACTAGGCTTCGAGGTCCAGGCTTGTCCCTTTCCAGTCATGTTGTGTGACACCAGGACAGAACTCAGAGTCCCCGGGACAGACGGGGCAGCTTCAGCTAAGACTTACCTTCTTGGACCACCTCCTCCTTACCTGTTAACCTCTGCCATCCTGCCCCTATTATGCACACACAAACACACACACACACACACACACACACACACTGCTGTCAGGATGCTAATGTGAAATTTGCTAGACAAGATTCCTCTTCTCTCCTGTCTCCTGATCTGTTTTTTATCCTTCTTCCCTATCTTTTCTCTTTCCTGACCCGACAAGGCCATGGATCATGTCATGGACCAGCTCTGCCTCAGATTCATTCCTCAGTCCCAACATACACGCCTGCTAGAGAAACCCTCCAAACTTCGGTTGATCTTGCATGTACCTGCTAACTACGTTCACTGATGACTTGGTCACTGCCTAATGGGGAACTGCCCCATCTTTGTGCATCCTTGCAATCTACTGCCTGGGAAAGTGCCTGTGATATTAAATAGGTCACCCATAAATGGACGAATGAGTGGGTGAATGGGTGGGTGGGTGGAGGAGTGGAGGGATTAATCTAATAGGGGGAGAAGCAGGATAGACTACAAAGGCCTAAGAACTGAGAGGTCTGCTCTGCACCTGAGCCTCCCTATGGAATACCGTGCATCGGGTATTTGAGCCATGGTGAGTTGACGAAGAAAGGCTTCCACAAAGAGGAAACTTTTGAAACAGGAGTATGGCCTGGTGGGCAGGAGAGACAAGAGCCCCTCCTCCCTCCCAAGGGGCCTGTCTTCCTCTCAGAAAAGACCAGGGCAGCTGGGTCCACAGCCACACCATTTGCCTGGCCCTGGGCAGTTGTGACCCTCAGGGCTCCAACTTGGGACCAGATGTGAGACTGGGAACGAGGCAAGGAAAGGGTTACTGAGGATCTGATCAATAAGTAACGTGGCCTTTCAAACGTTTTCCAGAGAAGAAACGCAATGTGCTGTTTCTCAGAAGTCATGTCCTTGTTTTTGCCGATGTTGCCATCTTACGGTGAAACTTACACAGTTGCAGCAAGACTCCTGCAAATTGCTCCACCTCCAAGTGTCCAAAAGTTACCATGGACTCGTTATGTAATTGCATGTTCTTTGAACTCATTATGTAAAGCCATGTTGCATTGAACTCATTGTACAATGGTACCTTGAACTCGCTATGTAATGGCATGTTACATTGAACCTGTTATGTAATGGTACCATGAACTTGTTATATAATAGCCTGCACATGTGCCCTGATTGAGCCCAGTTGTTACATAGTTGTAACATAGCCTCTGCACCCTTGCTAGAAAGTCTCCACGGCACTAAGTTCAGGAGGATCTGCATTCACCAAGAGATGGACCCCATTGAGTTCCGGTACAGATGCTGAGGAAAAAGGGTCTCTAACACTTTACACAGCTGCCCTTCCTTCTCTAAGAGCCAAGTTCATTGGCCTGAGTTCATTGAGGAGGGGAAGAAGAGTCTTCAAACAGACCCCAGCGCTGCTTTAGGGTCCCCCTGACACAGCAATCACTGTTCTATGTCTGAATGTCACTCATGAATGAAGTAGGCCAGGGCCCCAAAGCAATCAAACCCCATTCTCCACTGTCCGCTCCTGCGCTGCCCTTCTCTACCCCTTTGTCCCCATCACATCATCCTGGGCATTGAAATCCTGGCCGTTCCTGGACTGGGGCTGCTGGGTGACTAAGGACAGGATGTACCGGGTTAATGGAAAAGGGCAGTACAGAAAAGAGAATCCCTTCACCTGTGATTGCCATTGTCCTTTGGATAGGAACCTTAGAAACACAGCAGCAGGCCCTGGGAAGGTCTCTGAAGACTGGGAGAATCCCGATTAGATTAGAAACAGAAGTCCGGACCTCCCACCAAAGGCTTTCCTGTCCCTAAAAATTCAGACCAACCTCCTTAGCCCTTCCCAAGTAGGCCAGCAGGTGGCACCACCATCAGGGATCTCAAAACCAAAAGTAAGTTAAACTGGAAACAGATTTTTGTTTTGTTTTCTTTATGCAAATAGTTCTTTCCCTACAACCTTCCTCCGGGAATGGTCCCCTCCTTCCCTCTCCACAGTCATTCCCTCCCCCTTCCCTCCTCTGCATGACCGCTCTCTCCCTCCACGCACAGTGGATGAAGACGCTGTCAGGAGAGTCAAGGATCCAAAAACAGGCCTTGAGAAATGTGAGTAAGGCTGACGGGGACCCAGCAGGGAGGGAGACCACAGAGGGGAGAATCCTGGGCATGGGAGACAACGCTGCTCCCACATTTATTCAGGGAGACAGGAGCACCCTTCCCCTCCCCATATACCTTATCTATTCCAGTGTGCACACATGTGCGCACACGCGAACACATACGCCCCCTCCCATCGCTCCTCCTGAAGACGAAAGGAGACCTTAGACATATGAGGTGATGGCCACATTCCCTTCTTCCTCTCAGCTCATAACAGGGGATCAGCGAGATGGGGGATCCCCTCTGCCCAGGTTGGGTGTCCTCTGTGCTCGACTCCGTACTCCACAGGCGGTTTCTCCCAGAGGCCTTTGCTGAGCCTTTGGGAGCCCTTTCAGAGAGCCATGACTGGAAACCCTCACCCTTAATTAACTGGTCCCAAGCCAGCCCTATTCCGGGAAGGGGAGGAGAGTATTGGGACAGGGCAGGGGAGGAGGATGGGGAGAGGGATGGAGAATGTGATGACCTCTGGACTGGACACTGCCCTGGGGAGGAACACCAATGGAGCAGCTCCAGATACTGGCCTCCCCACTCTACCTACCCGCTTCTAGAACATCTCTGTGAGGTCTCGAATGGGCAGAGAGGAAAATGCCCAGCAGGATGACCATCCCATCCCCCACTCCAGCCACTGCACAAACAGCAAGGGTGCTGCACCCCTCCATCCCTACAGATGCCCTCTTTCTTTCTGGCAGGTGGCTCTTATACCTCCTGGTGCCAGTCCTGTTCTGCAGGGTGGAAGGCTCCATCCCCATCCCTCAGAAGCTTTTTGGGGAGGTGACTTCCCCTCTGTACCCCAAGACTTATCCCAACAACTTTGAAACAACCACTTTGATCACGGTCCCCACGGGGTACAGAGTGAAGCTTGTCTTCTGGCAGTTTGACCTGGAGCCTTCTGAAGGCTGTTTCTATGACTATGTCAAGGTAGGGGGTCAGGTTGGGAGGGAGAGGGAGAGCTGGGTGTCTCTGGAACCTGAGGACTTGTGCTCTAACCACCCCCGATGGCACTCCCCACTCTTGGACACAGCCCCCGCCCTGTGCGAGATGACGGCTGAGTGAGTTCGGAGAGACAGGTGATGCCAGTCACGGGTGTCCATTGGGTTTAGAGGCCCTCAGTGAGCATGGAAGGGAGAAACCCCGGGGGAGGGAAGGCACAGGCCCCGATCTCAGGAAATTTACTGTCTACGTGAGTCAGAAAAACCTTCCCCATTTGCTGCCTTGCTGGGAGTCTTTGGGCAAACACTGTGCCTCAGTTTTCCTATTTCCATGAACAGTATCACCATGGCTGCCTGCCTCGACAGGAGCTTGAGAAGGTGGGGAAGAGAAACGTGTGTGGTGGTAGCTCAAGCAGAGCTTTCAGCAAGACAATGGGCTCAGCCCCCTCACTTCTGTAACAACCTAGGGTACCTTCTCACTTCCATCTTTCTATATCCAATAAAAATGAGATTCTAGATTCAGGATTCAAATAGAGCCTACACACGTCCAATAAATGCCATTCCCAGGAGTCTCCCTAGAGGTTATGGGAGAATAACATGAAAATGATACATCTTTCTAGCCCAGAGGACTTGAGAAGTTTGCATTGTTGGAAGGAGGAATCTTGGTGGCAGGATGCTTTTGAGGGTTACGGAATCGGTGAAGAAAGAGATAAGGGAAGCTAGACGATGCTTGCCAATGCAAAGCCTGGTGGGCTCCAGAGGTTCACACTCAGTGAGTGTATCAAGAGGCACGGCGGGATGTGAATGGTCTGACTAAGGTGAGGTGGAATAAGACAGAAAATAAAGCAGACAAGTCCAGGCTCTAGGAATGAAGGAATGATAAAGGCCGGGTAGAGACAACCAGGATTCCAGTGGAAGATGGGTATAGAAGAGGGTAGGAATGAAGAAAGGTCTAAAACATGCTGGGGGAACATAAAACAGGGAAGGGGTGATGTAGCAGGCACAGGATAACGTGCAAAGAGTTAGCAGTGGAGACTGGCGTGGACCGATGAAAGTCACCTGGAGAAGTTTACAACAGCCAGAGCCCGGCAGGTAGGGACCAGCTGGAGGCTGTTCCAGCAGGGGAGCATGGTTCGATCTCTGGGCCAAGAGAACGACCTTCACTGACCTTCCACATGGGGCATGTCTCCTCAACAGCTCTTCTTCCTACCTCTTGTCCTTCCTCCACCAGATCTCTGCTGATAAGAAAACCCTAGGGAGGTTCTGTGGGCAACCAGATTCTCCACTGGGCAACCACCCAGGAAAGAAGGAATTTGTGTCCCAAGGGAACAAGATGCTGTTGACCTTCCACACAGACTTCTCCAATGAGGAGAATGGCACCATTATGTTCTACAAGGGCTTCCTGGCCTACTATCAAGCTGTGGGTGAGTGGTCCCCAGGTGCCCCCTTCTCTGGCCTCAGTCATATTGAACGGGAGCCGGAAAAAAGGTATCTTGAATCCAAAGCAGCAGCAGGAAGCCTGGCCTTCCTTGTTTTTCCCCTCAAGAAAGCTTTTTCCAAAGAGGGCTGTTAACCTGGGCTCTGTCCCCATCAGGCATTAGAGAGGCCTGGAGGTCCAGGTGGCCAGAAGCTGGCTTTGTCTTTAGGCCTCTGGAGAGTGATCTCTCTGAGACCAATGCCACCACAGAAGTCCCTGGCAGGAATTTAACCCTTCCTTCCGGAATCTCTTCCAGACCTCGATGAATGTGCTTCCCAGCGCAACTCAGTTGAGGAGAATCCCCAGCCCAAGTGCCAGCAGCTGTGTCACAACTATATTGGCGGCTACTTCTGTTCCTGCCGTCTAGGCTATGAGCTTCACAAGGACAGACATTCCTGCCAAGGTGAGGTTGGGATGGTGCGGCAGGCAGGGACTGAGCAAGGGCTTGCTGGGCCAGCCAGAGAATCCTCCGGTGACATCCTCCCGGCTCTGCTCTCACAGCCGAGTGCAGTAATGAGCTGTACACAGAGCCCTCGGGCTACGTCTCCAGCCTGGAGTACCCCCAGCCCTACCCCCCCGACCTGCGCTGCAACTACAGCATCCGGGTGGAGCGCGGCCTCACCATTAAGCTCAAGTTCCTGGAGCCTTTTGAAATCGATGACCACCAGCAAGTACACTGCCCCTATGACCAGCTACAGGTACAGCCATCCTACCCCCTGAGAGACCTCTTCCTCTCCTTCCCATCTCCACTTGGCTCCTCTCATCCCTACTTCCTGCTAGATCCTCTGGCCAATTGGGACAGGAACGACCAACATCACACATGGGCTAGGCAAGTCCCCACACATCTGGAAGTGGGTCCTGGGGATCCCTTTTCCCCCTCCAGCTGCAAATATACACAAAGCAGGATTCCCCCCACCACCACCTACCATCCTGGCCCTGTGGAAAAATGTCTGAATTGGAGAGATGACCCTCCCTCTTCCCCCACCAGATCTATGCCAGCGGGAGAAACATGGGCGAGTTCTGTGGGACACAGAGGCCCACTGACCTTGACATCAGCGGCAATGCTGTGGATCTGCTGTTCTTCACAGATGAGTCAGGGGAAAGCCGGGGCTGGAAGCTGCACTATACCACTGAAGGTAAGGTTGCCTGGGGGCCTCCCTCACTAACCAGCAACGGGGCAGATCAGGTGGATGGAAAGAAGAACAAGTGGCTCTGAAATAAACATGCCCTCTGGTTTCCCCAACAGTCATCAAGTGCCCCCAGCCCAAGACCCTAGACGAGTTCACCATCCTCCAGAACCCACAGGCTCAGTACCAGTTCCGTGACTACTACATTGCCACCTGCAAACAAGGCTACCAGCTCATGGAGGTGAGAGCCCAGGGCTGAGGGGAGAGAGCCGGCCCCACATTCTCACAGTAATTCAGGTGGGTAGGCCCACAGCAGATTTAGGCTCAGCCCCAAGTGGAATCATAGATGTTTGAGCTGGAAGGGTCACCTGGTCTACCAGCTCTCAAACTTGACTGCACATTGGAAACACTTGAAGTATAAAAAACACTGATGTCTGGGTCCTCTGCTGGAGACTGATTGCATTGGTCTGCAGTGCGGCCCGGGCATCAGGAGTCTTTAAAGCTACCCAGGTGATTCTAATGTGCAGCCAAGTTTAAGAAGTACTGGTCTAGTCCAATAGCTCACGTAGAGAACCGAAAAGGCAGGGGTGGAGGTGGCGTGCAAGGAGTGACTCACCCAGCATCACAGCGATTTTGTACAGCAGGGACTAGGACCAAATCTCCTGCCTCTCGCTCCAGGGTTCTTTTATGCACCTTGGTGGTCTCACCCGGGGCCACTATCCTGTCCTCAGGTTGCAGACTCAGGAAAGTATGTGGTTTTATCATTCACTGGCCAATCTCACAAAAGTTGGTAAACTAAAGTGCTATTTAAAAAAAAACAAACGATTGGAGTTACCCGTGGCCAGGGACCTGGGACTGGATCTCCCATCTTTGTTTATGGAAGACCTAATCAGAATCAGAGAAGAGACCTTTGGTGTGTTCTTAGGTAGTTGTTAATTCATTCAACAAACATTTTAAGTGTTTACTGAGTATCAGGCAGTGTTCCAGATGCAAGAGGTACAGTGAAAAGAAACACATATTCACACAGCCTCCGTGGAGGTTACCTTGGAACGTTGCATCAAGCCAAGTTAGCCAGATGAACTGCTCTTTACTCCAGGATGCTTCCAGCTAGGACATGAGGACTGAGTGTCCTGGGCCCAGAAGACTGGACACTCACATACTCTCTGCTCGTGTTGCAACCTCCCTTCCCTATGCCACCACCTCCCTTACCTTGACATTTGTCATTCACCTCATAGAATTTAAAGCAAGTCACACAGTTTATCTCACGTTATTTACATTTCACTCAGCATCCTACTTCTCATACACACTCTCTTGCAATCTCTTCCAGAGCTAACTCTCTGGGATGATCGCTGGTCTTAATAAAACCCATTCATATTGTCCAATTCCTTTTCATTTCAGAGGGTGCTGTTTGCTCATCTTGTCCCTGCTCTCGCTCAACTACAATGGCACTTGGCATCCATCAGTATCTCGAACACCCTTGAAAGTGACTGGGCTGCACTAGGACTGTAGGAAAGGCCCTTTCCCTCGGGAAAACTGCAGTCTAGGAGAGCTGAAGCGATGCAGGCCGAGACTAGCAGGGCACTCCAGAGCGAGAGAAACAGGGTCCTGCTTCAGAGCAGAGTCTTTTGTTTCAATGCAGAAAACATACAACTGGGCTTATTTTTTTAATTTAAAATTGTGAGGTTCAACTGGACCTCAATGAAAACAGGCAAGAGTCTAGAGAGAGGATTATTGGGTACGACAACTGGCCCTTGCTCTGACTTTCTATTGTATGACTCAGGGCTCCCGTCTGTAACTCTGGCCTGAGAGGACTGGCTGGTGAGAAGGTCAAAGGAGCCCCATCCATGGGGCTGCTGAGGTCTGAGAGCTCAAGAGGTGTCTTTGCATTCCCTACTGCTCCTGTGTGGGAAAAGCAGGAAGGAAACTTCGGGCTTCCTTGTCCTAATGGCACTTCTACCTCTGCTCAAACAGGGAAAACAGGCACTGCTCTCCTTCACAGCTGTCTGCCAGGATGATGGCACATGGCATCGTGCCATGCCCAGGTGCAAGAGTAAGTCACAACTCAGGATGCGTCTGCCCCTGGGGACTTCCCATGCCCCAGCCTTGGGGACCTAGGCTGAGAAGGAAAGAGGGGGTCTGAAGTAAGCCTCTCCCCAAAAGGCCCTCCCCCTGACTTGTGCTTTGAAGACTGTGGCCCATCTCAGGAACCAGTCAGCCCTCATCTCAGCAGGATTGATGGGCTCCACCCAGAACTGAATTTTACTCTATCCAACTCCCATCCACTGCAGGTGCCCCCACCGACCATATTTCCCTATGGTTCTCAGCCTGTTCTGTGGGCAGACAACTCACCTTCCTCCCACTGAAGTTCCAGTATTGTCATTCTCAGCTCTCATACGGCCCTATGTTCTCTCCAAGTCAAGAACTGTGGGCAGCCCCGAAGCCTGACTAATGGGGACTTCAATTATACCACTACAAAGGGAGTGAACACCTACCAAGCCCGTATCCAGTACTACTGCCATGAGCCGTATTACAAGATGCAGACCAGACATGGCCTCAGCGAGTCCGAGCGAGGTAGGGACCCATGCAAATGGCCATCTTCTCCCTTCCATCTTCTTGGGATATCTTCTGAGATTTCTTCCAATGGAATCCGTAAGGAATGTATATTAAGGTATCTGCCCAGAAAACTGGCTTCAGGGGCCTAAAGTACAGTGCCAAGAGGCATCTGGTAGGGTTGAAGAAGGAGGCACCTGAGCTGATACAAAGAAAGACTTGAATCTCATAAACAGTCAGCTCCCTCTTACCACCACCACCACCACCACCGGTACCACCTTCATCACCATCACCCCCCACCACCACCATCACCACCACTATAGCTACATCAGTGGGACTTCCCCCAGCATCCTCCCCACTCACCCCCTCAGGCTGCTATGTTATGATTTGTTGCATTTAGGTTTACCAAATGACTCTCAAACTCATCTATGGGTGTCTTTAAAACTTTTTTTAAGTAAAAGAAATCACATGCTTTGTAGGTTTGAAACATATAAAAAAAGATAAAAATCTTACATATAGGTTATATATGGTACTATTGAAGAACTGAGCTTTGAAGTTAGACAGGTCTTACTTTGCATCTTGGTTCGGGAACTTAGAAGTTATGTAATATCATGCAAATTATTTAAGCTCAGTTTCTGCATCCAAAAAATGAGGATAATAATGCATACCTGAAAGTGTCACTGTGGCACTTAAATGAGGGGTAATCCAGATAAAGTGCTTAGCAATAAGCATGGCACAGTAACAGCAGTCAGAGGATGCAGCTACCATTAATATCTACAATCCCGCTACCACAGTGCAGTCACCAATAAGATTTCGATATGTTCCTGCCAGTGTTTGTGTCTACTTTCACAAACGTGGATCCCATCAAACATAGAGTTAAGTATTCTGATTTCGTCACTTAATATTAAAACAGAAATATATCTGCGGAGCCTCTTAACACTTTTGATATTCCATCCTTACATATTTGAAGCTTTCCCTATCCCCCCTCCCCCACCCCCACCCCAAACACTCAGTGCTCATTGGCCTCTGCAGCCTGGTTTTCCTGCCCACCACCTCCCAACCTGATCACAACCCCTCTCCCCTCAGGGATGTATACCTGCACAGCCCAGGGCATTTGGAAGAATGAATACGGAGGAGAGAAGATTCCGCGGTGTTTGCCAGGTGAGTGGAAACCCTCCAGGGCCATCCTTAGTGACTTTTGCAGTCCCACAGGACCTCAGAAAAAGGATGCACAGAGAATGGAGACAAGGTGAGTGGAGAGACACTCCAGCTGGAAGTGGAAAGTAGACCTGAGCAGTAAGGAAAAAGGAGAGGAGACGTTCCAAGAGAAAGGGAGAGAGGGACCCAGAGAACTCGACTCGGTCCTGACATTCCAGCATTTTCACTGAGCAGATGGGAAGTCAGAGAATAAAAAGAGCAAGAAAAACTCCAGGAAGAAATAAACAAAAACAGGGAGAAGACTCTGGTCAAGGATGGGATGTAGGAAGTGGAGGAGAAAGAGGAAAGGGCCCAGAGCCAAAAAGAGGGGATGAAAAGGGAAGTGACTGGCCACTGGAGGGAAGAGGGCGGGCCTGGAGTTGACTCGTCCTTGCCTTCCCTGTCTCTCCTCCAGTGTGTGGGAAACCCGTCAACCCTGTGGAACAGAAGCAGCGCATCATTGGAGGGCAAAAAGCCAAGCTGGGCAACTTCCCGTGGCAGGCGTACACCAACATCCACGGGCGAGGGGGTGGAGCCCTGCTGGGCGACCGCTGGATCCTCACGGCTGCCCACACCCTCCGCCCCAAGGACCACAGCGCACAAAACAATGACAGCGTGGATGTTTTTCTGGGCCACGTAAGCGTGGAAGAGATCACAAAAATGGCACACCACCCTGTCCGCAAGGTCATCATCCACCCAGACTACCGCCAGGAAGAGTCTCACAATTTTGAGGGAGACATTGCCCTGCTGGAGCTGGAAAATAGTGTCACCCTGGGCCCCAACCTTCTCCCCATCTGCCTCCCTGACAACGACACCTTCTATGACTGGGGCCTCATGGGCTATGTCAGTGGCTTTGGGATAATGGAGGACAGGCTTTCTCACGATCTCAGGTTTGTCCGTCTGCCCGTAGCTAAGCGAGAGGCGTGTGAGAGATGGCTCCGGGGAAAAAGGAGGAACGACGTGTTTTCTCAGAACATGTTCTGTGCTGGGGACCCGTCTTTAAAGCAGGATGCCTGTCAGGGGGATAGCGGAGGGGTCTTTGCAGTGAGGGATCAAAATAACGATCGGTGGGTAGCCACTGGCATAGTATCCTGGGGCATCGGGTGCAGCAGGGGGTATGGCTTCTACACCAACGTACTCAACTACGTGGACTGGATCAAGAAAGAGATGGGGGAAGAGGACTGAGCCCAGAATTCACTAGGTCAGAATCCAGAGAGCAGTGTGTAAAAAGAAAAGAAAAATCATCTGACCAACTCTTGATAACCACGAAGAATCCATATTAAAATCACTGATGCAGAAAGACACTGTGTGAAATAAATTCTCTTTTATAATCCCATCCACATTCTTCACCTGAAACAGCCCGAAGGTCACCTTTCTTTCCTCTCAGGATTGCAGAAGCTATACTCCACAATCTCTAACAATCATTGTTCTCTTCTATCTTTATACCGTTTACACAATGAATACTCAAGTGAATAAAATTCTTTCCAAACAAAATTTTACGAGAGATTCCCGTATGTAAAAAGAATCAAAAGCCATATTTAATCAACATAAAAATATTTAGTAAGATCATATTTAAAATATTTACTCAGGAAGGCAATGAGAACAATTGAGTTTATGCACACATTTACAATTAGGGTTGTAGATAATTTATTTCTGTGTTTTCTTTTGATTGTACAATGGGAAGAAAATCCTGATTTTCCCACATGCATAGTTGGACATACAACACCTTTTTAAACAGCTCACCTTCCAAAATTCTCTAATTATTCCTTAAGAGAGGAGTGGTATAAAATTTTTTTTTTTTGCATGTTGAATTATTAATATTTTTAAATAAAATATTCCTTAAGATACATTCCTTAAGATATTCCTTATTTTAATGTATTCCTATATTAAAGGTACTCCTTAAGATACATTTAAAGGTTAGAGAAGGACTCAAAACTTGGGATAAGCATTATAAGTATTTATAATAGATTATTACCATGATGCTATTGCACAAGCACTCTTCTGGACTTGTTTGAACAATTGCACAAGAGCCGACACACACTAAAAACCTTCCCAAGTAGTGACAAGTTTTTAAGTCCAAATGCAGGTCCACAGTCTTATCTGACACCCTCAGGGCTAAGTGCCTTTCAATATTCAAAATTTTACAGAGTTCAGAAATGTAATATACTGTCTATTATGTAATGTCCCCAGCAGGGTCTAGGGCAGCACCCAAGAGAAGACAGATGAATAATTCTTCTGAAAAACATTTGAATAGTCACAGTAAATGAGATAGAGAAAGACTATAAACTACCCATCAGCTCAGGTCAAGTTTTGCCACTAAATAAATTTTGGTGCCAAACTTACCAAAACACTTTCAGTTTTTAAGAGTACTTTAGATGTCAGGATGGTGGATTTCAAGATTGTGAACTTATGGGCAGAAAGGAAAAGAATAATTTTTCTCGTATAGTCTACACAAAAGCATACACAAGTAGTGTGGCATACATTTGAGGAGCATACATTGATTGCAGTGTTTTCTCTGGTTAGAAATGTTTTCAGAAGTGAAGCACCTCCAGGATTCCCAAGGAGGTAGGAGTGGAGTGGGTGGAAGAGATGGAGGTGGTAAAAACAAAACTAAAACTAAAAAAAATTGAACTATACAATTTCTAAGGTTCCTAGCAAATTTAAGTTATTTTTTAAAGATTTTATTTTTTCCTTTTTCTCCCCAAAGCCCCCTGGTACATAGTTGTATATTCTTCATTGTGGGTCCTTCTAGTTGTGGCATGTGGGACGCCGCCTCAGCGTGGTTTGACGAGCAGTGCCATGTCTGTGCCCAGGATTTGAACCAACGAAACACTGGGCCACCTGCAGCGGAGCAAGCAAACTTAACCACTCGGCCACGGGGCCAGCCCCTTAGCAAATTTAAGATTTTGAGTCCCTGTCCTTATGTAATCAGCAAACTCATCCCAGGAGGGTCCAATGACTGCTCTGACCTTCCTGGTTTCCACTGCTCTCCTCCAAAGTCGTGTGCATCTTATCCTTCAAGTGCGCTGGAGTAGAAAAATAAGGACAAAACCAATGCTCTATGAATAGATAACTAACAGAAAAGAAAATATAAACTGCTTTTGGGCTTTGGGGCTTAACCTAACTCATAAGAAGGAAAATATTTATATTAAAACTCTGCCTTTTTACCCGTGAGACTGGCAAAGACATACCATGTTGATGAAGATGTAGAGAAAACAGTCACTCATGCATTGCTTTTTGGAAGGTAAATTGATACAAACTCTATGAAGAGCAATTTGGCAAAGCATAATCAAAATTACAAATGCACATTCCTTTTGACCCAGCAACTCTACTTCTAGGAATTTTTCCCAGCAACATTCTCACATAGGAGATAAATGACATATGTCCAAGGTTAGTTATCACAACATTGTTTATAACAACACAGTATTAGAATCCTGAATTCTGAAAGGTCTGGCACCAAAGTTTCAAGTAAATTATGGAATATCCAAATAACGGACTACAGTGTAGCCATTCAATCTCCAAGATAGATAAATGAAAAAAGTTAGAAGCAGAACAGTATGTATAAAAGACTGTTGTTTGTATAAAAAAGAGGAATGGGTATATATTGCTTTTATATTTATAAAATATCACTGGAAGAAGATATAAGAAATGCTAGTGGTCTCTGGGAGAGAACAGGAGTAAGAAGAAAAGCTGTCACTGTACGCTCTTTTGATCTTTCAAATTTTGAGCCATGTAGACGTTTTACCTATTCAAAAAAATACAGAGATGGAGCTCTATTAAAATATTTTTAATTAAAAAAATTTAAAGAAGTAGCCTACTTGAGAAGGTTGACACTTAGCAAAGATGGACATTAGATATTCAGATCTAGGGAAAAAGCGTCCCACAAATAGGGAGCAACCAGTACAAAGGCCCTGAGACAAGAACATGCTTGAGCCGTTAGGGAATAGCAAAGGCGGCCAGCACAGAGTAATATGAACTCACATTTTGAAAGGCTCACTCTGGCTGCTGAATTAAGGTCAGTATATAGGTAGAAAAGAGCATACAGGGGACCAGTGAGGAGGGAATTATGGTAATCCAGGCAGGAAGTGATCATAGCTCAGGCTAGGCAGTAGCAGTGGAGGTGATGCAATGTGATCATATTATCGGCAAAATTTTAAGGAAGAACCCAAAGATTTCCTGATGGAGTAAATATTGGGGGGAGAAAGATGAGAAAAAGAGAGAAGTCAACTAGCTGTAGAAGATTACAAGAGGAGCAGTTTTGATGAAAAACATGAGTTCTGTTTGGGACATGTTGAGTGACAGATGCCCGTTGGATCAGGGCCAAGATGGAGTAACAGGGATCAGGGTTCTCTCCCTCCTGAAACAAACCACAGCAACAACAAATACAGGAAACAACAGTTCTCAAGACATTGGACTTCAGGTAACAAAGGACAATGATCCCTGAGAGATAGCCATACGACTGCCCCAGCTTACCGTCTTGAGAGAGTTTCCAAGCTGAGGTGCTGGAAGGAAAAATCCAGGAAGGGCTCAGTCGACTCCCTGAGTTGAAGAGACGGAGCCAAAAGTGCAGGGAGACCAAGGCCACTAGAGTTCACAGAAGTGAGTATCAAAGAGGAGGAAGCCACACAGAGAGAGCTCCAGAGATCTGCAGAAGATCCCTACAAGCATTGACCCATATGTAAAGAAATAACTCAAAGATGGAGAAAAAGGGCATATGAGATGATTAGAGGAAATAGTACCCAGTGATCACCAGAGCTGGGAACAGTGCCCAATCCCATCAGACATGCTGGAAAACCTCAGAATTCCTGGAACATTGGGTAAGACATGCAGGAGGGTCTTGTCTCAGTGGTACGGAACAATTAGCCCTCGATTCAGTGCTGCTCTTGTCCCATTAACACGTTTTAAAAGCAAGACCCAGAAGGATCAAACTGATTCCAAGCAACTTAACTGAGTCCCAGAAGAAAGCCCCAGTATATTTGTAGAATTATGAAAATATCCAATACCCAAGATAAAATTCACAGAGTCTGGCAACAATCAAAGACTCCAAGGCCCACAAAGAAACAGGAAAATACGGTCTGTAATGAGGAAAAGAATCCACTGAAACCAACCAAAACTGACAGAGACGTAAGGCTTAGCAGACTGGGCCATTAAAACAGTTCTTATAACTGTATCCTTCGTGCTCAAAAAGTTAAATAAATGTCTATCAGACACCAAAGGGGACATGCTGAATAGGCTGTGTGATGTATAAGTTTGGAGTTAAGGGAAGAGGTCTGAACTAAAAATGTATATTTCAGGGCCATTGGTAGATATATAAATGGGTATTTAAAGCCACGAGCTTGAATGAGGCCACCAAAGGAGTGAAGATGAATAGAAAAGAAAAAAGGACCAAAGACTCTGCCTGAGGAATGCTAGCATTAAAATTCTGAAAGAACAGAAAAAATCAGCAAAGAAGGCTCAGAAATAGTGACTGTTATGGAATGAACATTTGTGCTCCCTCAGAATTCATATGGTGAAGTCCTAATTCCCAAAGTGATGGTATTTGGAGGTGGGGCCTTTGGGAAGTAATTTGGTTTAGATTAGGTCGTGAGGGTGGGACCCTCATGACGTGATTAGAGCCCTTATAAGAAGAGGAAGAGAGAGAAATCTCTGTCTCCACACATGTGCACCAAGGAAAGGCCATTTGAGCACACAGTGAGGTGGCTGTCTGCAAGCCAGGAAGAGGGCCGTTCTTAAGAACCACACCTGCCAGCACCTTGATCTTGGACATCAGAGCTGGGAGAAATAAATGTCTATTGTTTAAGCCACCCAGCCTATGGTATTTTGTTAAAAGCAGCCTGAGCTAAGACAGTAACCGCTGAAGTGGGAGGAACACCTGGAGAGTTCAGTACTTCAGAAGCCAAGGGAAGAAAGGGCATCAAGGAAAAGGAGTGATCAATTGGTCAATTGTGTCAAATGTTGCTTATAGGTTGAGATGAAGACTGAGGATTAGTCCTTGGATAGAGCAACGTCAAGCTGTTGGAGGAACTAGAGTCAAGAGAAAGTTTTTTTAAGATTAGAGAAATAATAACATATCTATAGGCTGATGGGGATTGCATAATAGAGAGAGAAAAATGATGGTGATGGGGGAGGGGAGGGAGAGACGGAATGCAGTCGGAAGCCTGGATAAGTTATCTAGGGTAACAGGCAGGCAAGCAGAGTATAAGATGCTGCTATTTCAGTAGGTGTACTGGTAGAAATGTGTAGAAATTCTTTTCTAATTCTCCATTTGTCTTGGTGAAGTAGAAAATAAGGTCATCAGCTGAGAGTGTGGGTGGAGAAGGATTTAGGGTTTTGAGGAGAGAGAAGAAGGAATAAAATCGTCAACGAGGAGAGTAGGAGAGAGAAGGGATTAGGGAATTTTGATTGCCTGGGAGCATTAAGTGTCCTCTTGAGATTCATGGTCATGAATTAAAAGTGAGACAATTGTTCTCCCTCTTTTTTTTCTTTTTTTGAGGAAGACTGGCCCTGAGCTAACATCCAAGTGCATCTTCCTCTACTTTATATGTGGGACACCTGCCACAGCATGACTTGCCAAGACGTACATAGGTCCACACCTGGGATCCCAACCGGCGCACCCCAGGCTGCCAAAGCAGAACATGGGAACTTAACCACTGTGCCACCGGGCCTGCCCCGAGTTGTCCTTACTTTTGAGAGACAGTTGTGTGAGCTTGGCTGTGTGTTTTCCCCCAGGCACTATCAGTGGCACCAGCACAGTACAAGCACAGGGGAGGCAGGTTTGATTTTGCCAAGTGAATATACTGAAACCATAGAAGGGTAAGGGAGTCCAAGTTGTATGCAAGAGAGTTATTATATGGAATTAAAGCTGGGTAAAGAGGAAATCAAGTATGAAGGGGGGATGA
Source organism: Equus quagga (assembly GCF_021613505.1). NCBI lineage: Eukaryota > Metazoa > Chordata > Mammalia > Perissodactyla > Equidae > Equus > Equus quagga. The sequence goes on from NC_060267.1 coordinate 51,046,761, forward strand.
TAGTAAATTTGCAGTAGGATTGATGCATTCCTGCTGTGGGATATAGGAAGAGCAGTCCTATAGGAATTGATCTGGAAAAATAGGAGGTGGTGGCAAAAGAATGATATGTGTGAAACTGAGATTATTGGAGAGGTTGCAGTTACTGGTAATGACAAAGTCTATCTAGGGATTTCCATGGGAGTGTGTGGCTGAGATAGAGTGTAACATAAGATTATTGGAGGGGCCGGCCCGGTGGCGCAGCAGTTAAGTTCCCACGTTCTGCATCAGTGGCCTGGGGTTTGCCGGTTCGGATCCCGGGTGTGGACATGGCACCACTTGACAAGCCATGCTGTGGTAGGCTCCCACATATAAAGTAGAGGAAGATGGGCACGGATGTTAGCTCAGGGCCAGTCTTTCTCAGCAAAAAGAGGAGGATTGGTAGCAGATGTTAGCTCAGGGCTAATCTTCCTCAAAAAAAAAAAAAGATTATTGGAGAAGAAGATTCGTGGAACTACAAAGCCAAAATTTTAGATGGATCACCTATCTGTACATTGAAACTGCCAAAAATTAAGACAGGAATATGTTAGAATGACAGTGAATCAGGAACCAAGATCATTGAGAAATGAGGGGAATGACCCAGGTTCCAAGAGATGACCACAACAATGAGTAGATGTGGATGACACAGTCTGATGACATGAGTTTTAAACTGGGAGGTGGAGAGAATGGTCTGTACATGGCAATGAGGATCATGGAAAGCAGTCACACACTGCCAGGCCCAAGGGAATGGAAGGTTTGGGAGAAAAATAGAGTCACCAAATGAGAAAGCTGCAGGAGGGCATGGTAGTTCAGAGAATTGGCTCTGTGGTCAAACTGCCTGGCAGCTTTCTACCCATGGTACCTTAGCAGGTTACTTAACCTCTTTGAGCCTCGGTTTCTTCGTCTATAAAGTGGGGGTAATAATAGTATCTCATACAATCTCATACAATAGTATCTCATACAACCTCATAAAATACTGGAGAGTTAATTGAGATAATACAGGCTTAATGCAGTGTCAGGCACATTGTAAGCTATAGCGGGGAGATGTCCTTCGGTACCTTACTGCTTTAACATCCACAATTGGAGGGCAGAATCCTTCTTTGTGACTGTGATGTTAGAACCACACTTTCTCCCCTTTTCTCCTCCCAACAAACCTTTCAGTCAGTCTGATAAAATGCAACAAAAATTACTATTATCATCTACTTAGGTAAGGAAGACAAAAGAAAAAATAAACAAATGGGACTACATCAGACTAAAAAGCTTCTGCAAGGCAAAGGAAACCATGAACAAAACAAATAGACAACCCATCAATTGGGAGGAAATATTTGCAAATCATATATCCAACAAGGGGTTAATTTCAAAAATATATAAAGAACTCACACAACTCAACAACAAAAAACAAACAAACTGATCAAAAAATGGGCAGAGGATATGAACAGACATTTTTCCAAAGAAGATATACGGATGGCCAACAGGCACATGAAAAGATGTTCAGCATCACTAATTATTAGGGAAACGCAAGTCAAAACTACAATGAGATATCACCTTACACTCAACAGAATGGCTATAATTACCAAGACTAAAAATAACAAATGTTGGAGAGGTTGTGGAGAAAAGGGAACCCTCATATACTACTAGTGGGAATGTAAACTGGTGCAGCCACTATGGAAAACAGTATGGAGGTTTCTCAAAAAATTAAAAATAGAAATACCATATGATCCAGCTATCCTATTACAGGGTATTTATCCAAAGAACATGAAATCAACAATTCAAAGAGATTTATGCTCCCCTATTTTCTTTGCAGCATTATTCACAATAGCCAAGATGTGGAAGCAACCTAAGTGCCCACCAACAGATGAATGGATAAAGAAGATGTGGTATATATATACCACATGTGATATATGGTATATATATGTGAGGTATATATATACAATGGAATACTACTCAGCTATTAAAATAAAGACAAAATCGTCCCACTTGCAACAACATGAATGGACCTTGAGGATATTATGTTAAGCGAAATAAGCCAGAGAAAGACAAACACTGCATGATTTCACTCATATGTGGAAGATAAACACATGGATAAGGAGAACAGATTAGTGGTTAAAAGAGGGGAAGGGGGGGCTGGCCCCGTGGCTGAGTGGTTACGTTCGCGCGCTCCGCTGCAGGCGGCCCAGTGTTTCGTCGGTTCGAATCCTGGGCGCGGACATGGCACTGCTCGTCAGACCACGCTGAGGCAGCGTCCCACATGCCACAACTAGAGGAACCCACAACGAAGAATACACAACTATGTACCGGGGGGCTTTGGGGAGAAAAAGGAAAAAATAAAATCTTTAAAAAAAAGAGGGGAAGGGGATGGGGGTGGGAATGAAAGGGGTAAAGGGGCACATATGTATATATATGTATGGTGACGGATAAAAATTAGACTATGGTGGTGATCAGAATGCAGCCTATACAGAAAATGATACATAATAATGTACACCTGAAATTATACAATGTTATAAACCAATACGACCTCAATAGAATAATTGAAAAAAATTACTACTGTCATTAAAGGTATAGGACTAGAGAAGTGGTACATTCTCCAAGGTCCCAGGACAATTTTAAGCACCCCACCCTCAAGTAATCATTCCCATTTCTGGTTGATGATTGAAATGTCATTAACAAGGAGCAAAAGTCCTTCAAACCTTTAGATATAGTTCAGCCTGATGACTTTTAAATCTATTCACACTGAAGGATAAAAGATGATAGCAAGGACAGCACAGGATGTCAAAAGGGGAACAAGCAGCCAAGGACCGGGAAAGGAGGTTGGAAAGGGCTCAGGGCCACCCAAGACAAACTGAGACACCTTCAAAAGTTGCTGGGGAAAAAACTCTGCATTAAACTGTGTCACACATAGAGACCCCTCCCCACCAGAGCAGATGTAGGGTTTACCTAGGTCCAACCTAGGTGATTAATGTTTTCCAAAATCTCTCTCAGGAGGTCTCTGTCCTGACTCGTGGGTTCAGCCATTCTCCACACTCACCACCTCGGCTTGGTCCCGTGAGAAGACCAGATTCTCTCCTTTGGGGCTTCTTTGGGCCTCCGCTGATCCCAGGATTCTATTTTTCTTTTGTCTTGAGTTTTCCCTCCACTGTGTACTCAGGTACTTTTTCGCTTTTGTCCCTGGCTTCTATAAATTTTTATTCTAACTGTCTTCTTTTTTTCTTATTGGAAACCTTACATTCTTCTTGCTTTCTGTCCAAGAGAGATCAAGAAAAGTTTTCATTTACCCATGAATAGATGGATACCCAGAAAAACCTAAACATATTTACCAAAAATATTTCACAATCACTCCCAAGCAGTGAAGACAAAAGAAATAATTTGCTTCCTCACTAAACATAAAGGGGAGACAGAGATGGCAAACAACCTGTTTGGAGGTCAGACAGAATACAGTGGCTAAAATTAGAACTAGCACCTTACTGGCGGTTGTTGGTATTCTGCATCCTTTGTATTCCCTTGCAGTAAAACGCAAGATTTTTAAAACAGAACCTGCCCCCAGGAAACAAGACCCATTAGGGGACTCTCTCTTTAAGTTTATGCTCTCTCCTTTGGGATTCCCCCAGGGTCATTCCTGTTGCCGAAACTTCATTGCCCCCATCATTTATCTCGTTGTCCCTTTCTCTGGCTGAAAAGTGGGCACATCCAAAATCCAATTTCTTTGACCTCTTAGCACAACAGAGAAAGGCAGGATCTTTCAAAAGTGTCTTTTTTAAATTGTAAGAGAAAATTTTTTAAAAGAGTGTAGCTATAAAGCAGTAGCATGAGGAAGATCTTTGTAGTGATGAAACAGTTCTATATCTTGATTGCAGTGGTGGTTATACAAATCACACGTGATAAAACGACATAAAACTATGGCACACGTTGTACCAATATAAGTTGCCCAGTTTTGATATTGTACTGTAGTTAGATAGGATGTGATCATTAGAGGAAACTGATGAAGGTATACAAGACCTCTCTGTACTACCTTTGCAACTTCCTATGAATCTATATTTAAAAAAAAAGGGGTGGGGGGGGTTTGGCCATCATTAAAATGTAATGGCAGAGTTTGTGGATTTGATCAAGATTAAGTAAAGTTTTCTCAGGCCAGCCCCAGTGGCCTAGTGGTTAAGTTCAGCGTACTCCACTTTGGTGGCCTGGGTTCAGTTCCGGGGCATGAACCTACACCACTCTATCAGCAGCCATACTGTGCTGGTGGCCCACATACTAAAAAATAGAAGAAGATTGGCATGGGTGTTAGCTCAGGGGGAATCTTCCTCAGCAAAAAGAAAGAAAAGAAAAATAAAATAAAGTTTTCTCTACCCCACTTTCAACAATAGATAGATCATCCAGACAAAAAATCAATAAGGGAACATTGGACTTAAACTACACATTAGACCAGATGGACCTAACAAATATTTATAGAACATTCCATCCAACAGCAGCAGAATTCACATTCTTCTCAAGCACATATGGAACATTCTCTAGGATAGATCACATGTTAAGCCACAAAACAAGTCTTAATAAATCTAAGAAGACTGAACTCATATCAACCATCTTTTCTGACCACAATGGTATGAAACTAAAAATCAATTACAAGAAGAAAACTGGAAAATTTACAAATATGTGGAGATTAAACAACACGCTCCTCAACAACCAATGGGTCGAAGAAGAAATCAAAAGAGAAATTTAAAAATATCTTGAGACAAATGGAAATGGAGACACAACATAGTAAAACTTATGAGATGCAGCAAAAGCAGTTCTAAAAGGGTAGTTCCTAGCAATAAATGCCTACATTAAGAAACAAGAAAGATCTCAAATAAATGACCTAAGTTTACACCTCAAGGAGCTAGAAAAAGAAGAACAAACTAAGCCAAAATTTACTAGAATGAAGCAAACAACAAAGATCAGTGTGGAAATAAATGAAATAGAGACTAAATAGACAATAGAAAATATCAATGAAACTAAGAATTGGTGTTGTCCGCAGCCACGAAGGGCGAGGAATGACAGGTACCTCCAAGCCTACTTGGCTGTTTAAGCAATCAAAGTTTATTGATAAAGGGGAACAGAACAAGGAGCGGGGATAAAGGGGAACAACAAATCGGTACTTACAAGATCCACACCACAATCATCCGGGGAAGTCCCAATAGTTTGTATGGTGGGCAGGAGTGCCAATTGTCCAGGTCTGAGGCAAAGTGTCCTTTCCTTAGTGAGACTTCTAATTGTTCTATGTCCGTGACTCCCTTTTATCCTAAGCTTTCTCTAGGTTCTGAGTCAGGGTTTCAGACATTTGGATATTTTGATTTATTTCTTCTTGTTCCCACAGATGGGGTGCTTCTATCTTTTTTGTTCCCATGGATGGGATGTTTCTAAAGTCCAGTCAGGTGTCCGTCAGGCTGGCCAGCCCAGACAAGGAACATGACGCAGGACATATTCTTTGTAACTTGTGCCTTAGAGTAAGGGCTGAAGTGGCCATCTTTGGCCCCAAGCCCAGACACATTCCTTCACGTAGGGCCCAGACCCAGTGTCCTTGGAAGGTGGGGAGGTCAATAAACTCTGTACAATGGGTATTTTGAAAAGATAAACAAAATAGACAAACTCTTAGCTGGACTTACCAAGAAAAAAAAAAAAGAGAGAGGACTCAAATAAATAAAATTATAAATGAAAGAAGAGACATTAGAACTAATATCACACAAATACAAAGGATCATAAGAGACTGCTATGAACAATTTTATGTCACCAAATTGGACAGCCTAAAAAGAAGTGGATAAATTCCTACAAACATATAAGCTATCAAGACTGAATCATTAAGAAATGGAAAATCTGAACAGTCAAATTACTAGTAAAGAGATTGAATTGGTAATCAAAAACTTCCCAAGAAACAAAATTCCAGGACCAGATGTCTTCACTGGTGAATTCTACCATACATTTAAAGAAGGTTAACACTAATCCTACTGAAACTCTTCCAAAAACAGAAGAGGAGGGAACACTTCCAAACTTATTTTATAAGGCCAGTGTTACCCTGATACAAAAGCCAGACAAAGACATCACAAGAAAAGAAAATTCAGGCCAATGTCCCTGATGAACATACATGCAAAAATCCTCAACAAAATATTAGCAAACTAAATTCAAGAGTACATTAAAAATATCACATATCAAGATCAAGTGGGATTTATTACAGAGATGCAAGGGTGGTTCAACATCCACAAATCAATCAATGTGATAGACCACATTAACAAAACGAAAGATAAAAATCATATGATCATCTCAATAGATGTAGAAAAAGCATTTGACAAAACTCAACATCCTTTCATAATAAAATCTCTGAACAAACTGGGTATAAAAAGAACATACCTTAACATACAAAGGCCATATATGACAAGTCCACAGATAACCTCATACTAAACAACGAAAAGCTGAAAGCTTTTCCTCTAAGATCAGTAACAAGACAAGAATGCCCACTCTCCTCACTTTTATTCAGTATAGTGCTAGAAGTCATAACCAGAGCAATTAGGCAAGAAAAAGAAATAAAAATCATCCATATCAGAAACAAAAGAGTAAAATGGTCTCTATTTGCAGATAACATAATATTATAAACACAAAACCGTAAAGATTCCACCCAAAAAAAAATTTGTTGAACTAATAAATGAATTCAGTAAAGTTGCAGGATATAAAATCAAAATACAAAAATCAGTTGTGTTTCTATACACTAAAAACAAACTATCAGAAAAATAAATTAAGAAAACAATCCCATTTAAAATAGCATCAAAAAGAATAAAATACTTAGGAATAAATTTAACCAAGGAACTGAAAGACCTACACACTGAAAAATATAAAATATTGATAAAAGAAAATTAAAAAGACACAAGTAAATGGAAAGGTGTTGCTTGTGGATTTGAAGAATTAATATTTTTAAATGTCTATACTATCAAAAGCCATCTACAGATTCAATGAAATCTCAATCAAAATTCCAATGGCATTTTGTACAGAAATAGAAAAAACAATCCTAAAATTTGTATGGAACCACAAAAGACCCAAAATAGCCAAAGCAATCTTGAGAAAGAAGAACAAAGCTGGAGGCATCACACTTCTTGATTTCAAACTATATTACAAAGCCATAGTAATCAAAACAGTATGGTACTGGTATAAAAACAGACACATAGATCAATGGAACAGAATAGAGAGCCCAGAAATAAATCCACACATATACAGTCAATTAATTTTTGACAAAGGATCCAAATATTTACAATAGGGAAAAGATCATCTCTTCAATGGATGGTGTTGGGAAAACTGGATTGCCACTTGCAAAAGAATGAAACTGGACCCCTGTTTACGCCCAACACAAAAATCAACTAAAAAGAATGTCTTTAAGCCTAAAGATTTGAACGTAAAACCTGAAACCATAAAACTCCTAGAATAAAATATAGTGCGTAAGCTCCTTGACATTGATCTTGATATGATTTTTTTTTTCTTGAGGAAGATTAGCCCTGAGCTAACGTCCACCACCAATCCTCCTCTTTTTGCTGAGAAAGACTGGCCCTGAGCTAACATCCGTGCCCATCTTCCTCTATTTTATATGTAGGATGCCACCACAGCATGGCCTGATAGGCGATGCAATAGGTCCACACCCGGGATCCAAATCTGTGAACCCCGGGCCACCAAAGTGGACCACGTGAACTTAACTGCTGTGCCACCGGGCCAGCCCCTTTGGCAATGATTTTTTTGATTTGACAACAAAGCAAAGACAACAAAAGCAAAAATAAACAAGTGGAACTATATCAAACTAAAAAACTTCCGCTCAGAAAAGGAAACCATCAACAAAATGAAAAGGCAACCTACAGAATGGCAGAAAATATTTGCAAACCACATAGCTGATAATGAATTAATATCCAAAATGTAGAAAAAACTCATACAGCTCAATAGCAGAAAAAGGAAATAACTGAATTTAAAAATGGGCAAAGGACCTGTACAGACATGTTTCCAAAGAAAACATACAAATGGCCAACAGGTACATGAAAAGGTGCTCAGAATCACTAATCGTCAGGGAAATGCAAATCAAAACTACAATGAGATGTCACCTCACATCTGTTAGGATGGCTATTATCAAAAAGACAAGAGATAACAAATGCTGGCAAGGATGCGGAGAAAAGGGAAACCTTGTGCACTGTTGTTGGGGGTGTAAACTGGTACAGCCACTACAAAACACAGTATAGAGGTTTCTCAAGAAATTAAAAATAGAATTACATATGATCCAGCAATCCCACTTCTGCGTAGATATCCAAAGAAAATGAAACCATTATTTCAAAGAGATATCTGTGCTTCCACGTTCACTGCAGCATATTAACAGTCAAGGTATAGAAACAAGCTCAGTGTCCATCAACAGATGAATGAGTCAAGAAAATACTCTATATATACAGATACACACACACAATGGAATATTACTCAGCCTTAAAAAAGACAGAAATCCTGTCATTTGTGACAACATGGCCGAATCTGGAGGGCATTATATTAAGTGAAATATGCCAGACAGAGAAAGGTAAATACTGTGTGATAACACTTATATGTGGAATCTAAGGGAAAAAAGCTAAACTCATAGAGAGAGAGAGGAAAAGTGGTTGCCAGAGAGTAGGGAATGGGGGAAATAGGGAGAGTTTGGTAAAAGGGTTGAAACTTTTGGTTATAAGATGAATAAGATCTGAGGATGTAATGTATAACATGGTTACTATAATTGATAACACCATATTGTATAAGCAAAATTTGCTTAGAGAGTAGAACTTAAATGTTCTCACCAAAAACTAATTTTTTTAAAAGGTAAGCATGTGAGGTGATAGATGTGTTAATAACCTTGATGGAGGAAATCCTTTCACAATATATATGTATATCAAAGCATCACATTGTGCACTTTAAATATTTACAATTTTGTTTGTCAATTATACCTCAAAAAAACAAAAAAATTGTTTTCTGATATTTTTTTTTTTTTTGAGGAAGATTAGCCCTGAGCTAACTACTGCCAGTCCTCTTCTTTTTTGCTGAGGAAGCCTGGCCCTGAAATAACATCCGTGCCCACCTTCCTCTACTTTATGTGTGGGACACCTACCACAGCATGGCGTGCCAAGCAGTGCCGTGTCCACACCGGGATTACAATTGGCGAACCCCAGGCCGACAAGAAGCGGAACATGCGAACTTAACCACTGCGCCACCAGGCCGGCTCCAATTTCTGATATTTTTAATTGAAAAAAAAAAGAACAGGGCAGCCCCATGGCGTAGTGGTTAAGTTCAGTGTGTTCTGTTTCGGCAGCCTGGGTTCCCGGGTTTGGATCTTGGGCACAGACCTACACCACTCGTCAGGCATCCCGGGCCATGAGTCACATGTAAAGTAGAGGAAGATTGCCACAGATGTTAGCTCAGGGCTAATCTTCTTCAAGCAAAAAAAGAGGAAGATTGGCAACAGTTGTTAGGTAAAAAATTTAAAAAGAAAGCAGATATGTAGAAAGTATAAAGTCACATTTCCACAGAATGTTTCTGATTCTAGGAATCGCAATAAAAGCAAATTTAGAAAGTCTCAAAATCCCTCTAGCCCCTTCTGGGCTAGTCCAGTTTCAACCAGGTTTCTTCCCTTCAAGTCCTCTTGGCCTTTGGACACCATCTTTCATCACTGGCATGAGGAGCTGGTCCACCAGTCCATTTTCTTCTGACCTAAGAAACGTAACAACTCACCTGCTCTAAAAAGTTGTCTTTTCCTGAGTTTCAGGTGAAGCAGGCACACGTGGTTCTCAAGTGACTTGCAAGGCAGTATGACTGATACCCTTTCCGCCACAGTGAATGCTCTTCTAGCCTTCTAGGCCTTGGTGGAGCCCTTCCCGGCTCTGAAGTGTCTGCTGATGATTCATTGAGAACTCCTCCCTGCCCTTAACCCAGGGAAACGATCTTGCAACAGAGTGAACCATGCAAAACCATATCCATCCTACTGTACAAGGCAGCAGCAATGAGGGAATTCGTTCACCAACACCTCAGCCCATCAGCAAGGGCAGAACCCAAATAGACCGAAGATTCTCTCTGGCAGGGATGGACTTCCTTTTTCAGTTTCTTGCCAGATTCCAGGTTAATTTTTTTCTATTACTCCAATTATAAAAAGAAAAATAAGAAGGAAAATTTCTACATCATGGGCACATTTCTAAATCTTAATATTTTTCCAATTCTTTTTTTTCTCTAGAGGAATCCCCCTTCTCCCACCCAAAACACTGTAGCCCAAGGTGCACGATCAATTCCATTGCACAGGTAATGACAGGCAGATAAGGGAAGGTGGTTATGAGGTATCCAGTTAAGAAATAATGTAAATGGCTTTATGCTTCCAGTTGACTTGACATTGCCCTTCCAGAGGCTCCCTTTTGTAATTCCCCTTTGATTCTTCAGACTCTTCGATTAGAGTTCAGGTCACTTCACCATGTGTTAACTTCCAGTCTAAGGTCATCTGCCAAATTTAGTCCTTTTGGTCTATGGAAGATCAAAATCCGTTCTTGATGGGCCCCAAATACACCCCTTTTGGCTTCTGTTAAAAACTGCTTTCCTGAAAGCCATGTGTTACATCCTCCAGACCAGAGGCTCCGTAACTCTTACCCTCAGTCCACGGCTGTAATAAGGCACCCAGTTATGGCAACTGCCACCCTAAGATAGCTCTCCTGTCCTTAGTTTAAAAAATACTAGTCTCTATTATGTAGTCATCTTTCATCACTAATCATTTTGCTGGGAGGAGGAGTTCTAGGTTTTTTTTTTTAATTTCTGTTCCCTTGAAAAAAAAAATAGAAGGGAGAGTCTTGGGTCCATCCTCACCAGGACTTTTAGCTATAACATCTTGGTGCAGAGTTCAATCAAGAGAAGACGTGGTCTCCTGACTGACAGATTGACCAAAAGCACCAGAAAAGATGAGAGTATGCTGAATTTCTTTTGTTTCTCTTTTTTATTGTCATAATATTGTATTCTGAAAATGAGTACTAAAGGAAAATTAATTTTCAGGAGACATTGAAACAATTTATACCTCAAAATTTTATACTTAAAGAAGATCTTAAACAGCCAATTCTAACTGTTGTATGTGGACTTGTGAATGCAGTGCAGCTTTCAAAAGCAGAATACGGTACCTTGTGTTGATGATGTTGACGTTAATCCTCAATATTCAGTAAATCTCAACTGGAAGAGAGGCGAAAAGCTGAATTCCCTATTTTCCTGAAAATTAAGTATCAGCTGCTAGATGCCTGAATATCATGACACAACAGCCCTCTCATTACATTCCCTTCTGCCGTGCTGAGGTCTTGACGTGGAATAAGAAAAGTCAGCCAGAACTGGGTTATAAACATGCTTTATTACAAGCAGATAGTAGACATTGAGAATTATAAAATAAATGGAACTTCAAGCAGGTAAAGGGGAAACAAAAAATCAAGGGTATGCCCAACAATCAACTTCAATGTCAGAACTGCAACACCAGGCAATCATCAGGAAAGGGGACTCCCTGTGGAACAGGGCAAGAGAGGAGAGCTCTTCCCAGGTGGTCATCCATAGTAGGCATTCAAGGGAGAGTCAGACCCACCACACTGAATGACCAACACAATGTCATGATCAAACACTGCCTCCAGCCAGGTATCCCAACAGTCCATTTCCATTTAAATCATACTCTCATGTCTTCTCTCAAACATGGTGAAATAATGGGAATGTTGTAAGGAACAGAAAGCAACAGATTGGTCACAGCCCTGACCAGTCGGAAAGGCTGTCGATATAAGCATGAATTAGTCCTCACTGGGGCTACTATAGCCCTGCATAGTCTTCATTATCCAGTCAACGTAGTTCTTCACTCGTGTGTAGATCCCATAGGTCCCACACTGGGGGCCCCAGGACACCAGGCCAGCTACATAGAATTTGGGGGCCTCTTCGTTGGGGTGCTGTATAGCAAAAGCCCCACCACTGTCCCCATCACAGCTATCAATGCCCCTCTCTCCTCCAGCACAGATCATGTTATCAGTGAAAACGAAGGAATTTATATTTACTCTGGGATTTTTCCCCTTCACCTGGCGGCACTTTTCTAAGGATGCAACGGGTAACTTTGCCCCTCTGAGTTTATAAACATGATCTCTTGCCTCTGTTCGACCCCAACCTGAGATCAGTCCCAGGTCTCCCAATGAGAGGTCGTATTCTGAGGAAGTGCCTGGTAAGCAGATAGGGGAGACGGTGGGTCCCATTTTCACTGGGTCTTTCAGCCGCACTAGCGCAATGTCGTTGTCAAAATTCTTCCGTGTTTCTGGGGTATCCAGAAATTCCCAACCCGGATGAATAATGACACTCTCAGCAATGAGCCTTTGGGCATGTGTCAGAGCTGAAGTGACCACTGAGGTGGACCCAACATACATTACTGGGTTCCTGTTTTCCTCCACAACATGGGCAGCTGTCAGCACCCAGTACTCATCAATGAGAGCCCCACCAGCCCTTGGGCTTGAAAAGAAGACTTGCCAAGGGAAATTTTTAATGTCTGCCATGGATCCTCCAAATATCCTCTGTTTTCCTTCAAAGGTCTCTTTGGGTACGCCACAGACTAGGAAGGAACAAGAACAAGGTAGGGAGGGAGCAAGAAATAGATTGCTGGCCTCCTGCAAATCTTCCAACCACTCAGAAACCTTCTGGGCTTCAGGGTTCTCTGGCACAACATAGCCAACCCTATATTTGATCATCCGTCTCAGTACCTGACTCATCCTGAACTTACTTAAGGACCAAACATTCCACTTTGCCAATGCCACAAGCAGGCTTGTGGGAAAGACTGGTTAAATTGAGGCAGTGTGTGAATTACTGAGCCCAAACGAGCTCACAGAGCACCTCACACTATGGACAGCTTGACTCACAGCCCCTCTAGAAGCACGCTTCACCATAGGCTCAGCACGTTGGAACCAGGGCCCAAGTGTGAGCCAGTGCTAGGAAACTCTTTCCTCATCCAGATGGTGGAAGAGGCAAGCATTCTATCTTCTTCTAATGCCCAGATCAAATGCTTACCATTTTCTTTACTGAAGTCCTAATTGCAGCTGAGTCCCGCCTAGTAATCCATGGAAGCAGAGCAAAGAGTGGGTTCTCTTCTCTCATCTTTCATCTCATTCCCCATTGACTGGTTCTAGGTTTGACCACTTTGCTATTACCCACTATAACTAAAACTGAATTTTATTGCAGGTGAAGTAGACTTACCTAAATCCCTCACTAGTCAGACTGAGTGGACTCTGAGTTGAGCATAACAGGCTTTGGACTCAGACAGACCTGGGTTCAAAGCCTACCCCTGACCCTTCCTAATTGTGAACGTGCACTCAATTCACTTGTCTGTAAAGTGGGACTAATAATACTTACGTCGTAGGGTTGTTGCAAGGACTTGAATGAGATAATAAATGCAACTAATTAGCTCAGTCCCCAGCTCTCAGTGACAATGTTGTTACTATCAGGATCATTATTATTATGCTGGCTTTGCCTGAGGGCCTTCTTCTACTTAACTCTGATATGTCTGCAACCCTTCATTTCTTTCATTCCTCTATATTTTGTTGCCGTATAGACTTTTTATATAATAACTAAGCTATTCAACTAGTCTTGTTTCTGAGTGTCGATTTCTCACTCTCAATTTTCAGGCCCTGTTTTTAGCAATTCTACCTCCCTTTACTATATCTACATTACCAAACCGAACTGGCCCTGACTCTGACACCAACTGTCACTGGTTGACTTTTCTATCCCTCTCAGTAGGCCTGACTCAGTGTGATCAAGGAACTCCCCAAGACGCTGGCAGGCCCACAACCCAGTGTCATGTCCACCTCCCTGAGCTAGACTCCGGTAGGCCCAGATGGTTAAATCTTTTCCCAAGAGGATTACAGCTACTTTCAGAAGGTGACCCCCACTCCCCTGCACCCCTGGCTAGGATCTCTACCCAAGTCTGAGCCCTGATTACCTGGAATGCATTTTGGCAGCTCTGTGCCCAGCACCTCATTCACCCAGCTCCCATTGCCAGCGCAGCGATACACCCCTGGAATAGCACAAGGGACACGGGACACACTCACCACCATACCATCTCTCTTCCAATCCCCCTTTCATTCAGAGCCTCAGCTCCTCTGGGATTTGAGGAGGGGATCAGATCAAATCAACTAGAAAAGAATCTTGAGAATATCCTCCAAACAATGCCTCTGGCCTCCATCCTTTTTAGGGAGAAGAAGGAACGGTTTCCAAAACAGAAGGAAGAGGGTTACCATAGAGACTGGGAAAGTGCTTCAAGTGGGAAAACAAAATACATAATAAAAAGCATTGAGGTGGGACATATTGTGTCTCATCCAGCCCTTCATCTAGCATTACCAAAGCCTCTCCATCAAGAAAGCCAGTCATCACAGTATGGTGACTGGGAGCTGAAAGCATTACTCCTGTGGGTTCTACATTAAATAATTGGTCAAAAGCTGGATAACCACATGAAAATGGATATTGTAGGGGAAATTCCTGCCATAGTTGTGAAGCTGAGATAGGTGACCTCTATGATTCCCTATGGATGATCCTATAGGACCTACCCTACCCCATATGAAAACTCTATCTTTAGACTAAGTCAAGAGGATGAACAAAGTCCATCCCATCTCCTTTTTTCTCTCCAAACTCTCTCCAATTCAGAAAGATTGTGCTGTTCGCCCTCCAACACTCTCACTCTTCCTCCCTCTTTTCTCTAGTCAAAGAAACTTACCACCTTCTTCATTTTCCATGTAGTAATATGGCTCCTCACAAGTGTAGCGAGTGACAGAACCAAATAAAGTATGTTCTGGATCTTTGGCTTTACCATGCTCAATGGGTTCAGGAGAGCCACAGTCCACAGCTACAAGAGGAAGGCAGGAGAGTGATGGTCAGGATAGCTACCTCCTCCCGGGAAGACTCACTGGGCCAGTTCCACCCTCCCAGCCATGTTCCATCCTCCTCACTCCTTCCCCACTCCCATAAGCATCCCTGGAATGAATCTCCCCACACCAGCCTTTCTGTGGCCACACTCTCAACTGGCATCACTCAACTCCCCAGCCCTCTGAGTCCTGCCAGTTCAGATAGCCCCTTGAAAGCTACAAGGAGGAACCTGGTTCTTAGTGGTTGGCGGAAGCCCCTTCAGAAGCCAGGAATGGACCTCTATAGTGCTAATGACTCTATCAATCTGACAGCCCCTTTCTTTGGAAGAAACCTGCTAGTCTGGCTGGACTGGGATCAGACCAGGGCTTGAGACTCCATGAGTGGTTTTCCTTCAAAAACCCAAACCACTCTCTCACAAACTTAAGAGGAAAAAATGCATTTGAATCTTGATGCACTGATCTTTCTTCCCTTTGGGAGGAAACAAGAGTCCCATTCTAAAGAGATACATACGTTGACATTTCAGTTCGGAATTACTCCACTTTCCATTGCTTTGACAAGTAGAATAGAAATTTGTCGAGCTGACACTTCCCTGGAGGATAACAGACATCACCATTAATTTATAAGGAGAGATATGGGGAATCAAAAATCACAAATGGAATCAATCTCTGGTCTTGGATCAATGAGGAGTCCTCACCACAAGAAGCTTGGGACATCTTAGCAGAAAAACCCAAAGTACCCAGGAGTTGGTGCTAAGAAGATAACTTTGCCCCAGCATATCAGCCCCCCTTCCTTCAAGCTGGCCAAGGAGCTCCATGGCTCACAAGGAAGACCTAAAGATCCTGAGCTGTCGTGCTTATGGAAAAGATGTTATATCTTGCTCAAACAAGGACAATGCAGTAAACCACTGGGCAATTCCAGTATGTTCATCCTGACCTAGGGATTAAAGAGAAGCCCCTAACAGTACTTTACCTGCACAACTTCAAACCCTTCCTTGCAGGTTATCTCCACTACATCTTTGAACACATATTTGGCCTTCTCAGGTGCCCAAACAGAATTGGCAGCAACTTGTTTAGGACACGGGATAGCTTGGAAAGGACAGAAAAAAATTTACCAAATAGTTGGAGAATCTCTATACTATTTACATCATTCTCACACTCTAAAATCATTCAGTTGTCCTCAATCCTGATGCTTAACCTTCCAATCTGGAGATGTCTAAAATAACATGGCATTACTAACCACCCCCAAGTTGTCTGCAATCCCAGGTCCAGTTGAAGGATTCCTAGCAGTTGAGGTATTTCTAGCAACCACTGACAGGTTTAGATCTGGCTGAAGATGTGCAGTACCTCAGGATACCTCTCCATACAACAATCTACCTGTCTTGATTTTACATCGTCAAGGGACCACCAACCAAAGAACAACTTTCAGATTACTCACGATCTCCATGGTAACGAAGTTTCCAGCCCTTTTTTTGTTCCGTTTGGTCAGTTTGGAAGATAATATCAAGAGCATTACTCTTGGTTTCAATATTTAGAGGCCCAGAGAATCCATGACCACAGTAAGGACCAAATCGCTGGTTTCTTGAAACAAACTGAAAGGAAACAAAATGATGAAATTGAAAGAGAGAAAGAACTAAAAGAAAGAGGTAAAATGGAGGGGATAAAAATAAGGGAGGTAATGATAGTAATATAAAATAAGAAGGAGGAAGGAAAAAGAAAAGAAGGGGCAGATGGAAAGACAATTTGTCTTCAAGGAGAAATCTCTCTGTGTGAGTTGGGAGGAAAATTAATCATTCATCACACACAATTAAACTGTCAGCACAGTGGCCCTCTGAATCAGCTGGCTCCACATCAAAATCTTCTCTCCGCATAGTCACCACCACTTGGAACCCCTCCTCCAGCAGGATCTGATATTCACACCTTGAGTTCTCTGGGTATGGATTGGGATAATTGGGACTTGCGATCTCCCCAATCAGTGCAGTGAATACACCCCCACTGCAATTCACTAAGGGAGAAAAAGAGAAAAGAGGAATTAAATATAGGGTCAAGCAAAGGAGTTCCTGCCCTATTCTATGACTCCTCTTATGAACTGACAATCCCTGACTGGAGCTCACACACAACAATTACACACCCAATACATATCAATAGAGGTACTGAATGCCTACTGGGTTTCCATCACGTTGCTTATGATAGAGACTTTCACAGTTATGAACAGCCCCAGGTAGACTCTTCAAAGGCATCTCTCTCTCTTCTCCAATTAGTTAGCTTGACCCTGTAACCTTGTCTTCCTCCACTCTTGTGACTCTCCCACAGCTTATGGGTAACTAAGAATAGATGCTAAATCAGGGCTGAGGCTAATCAAAATTGGAAGGATAGACAAAGTCCTCACTAAAGCCTTCAGCCATTCCAAATCCCAGGGACCATGCACCCCTCTTGATGCCAAGCTCACCTCCACAATTCTTCATATCATCATGGAGGAAGTATTCTGGGGGGCAGGAGCAGAAGTAACCACCAACGAAGTTGTTGCAGAAGTGGCTACAAGGGGCATCTGCAAAGTCTTTGCACTCATTTACATCTGCAAAGAGTAGAGAAAGATTGAGGTCAAGGACAAAGACCTAGCCCTACCATTGCACAGCTCTAAGGAAGCTCTCTATGCCAGAGACCAGTGACCTTCCTCATAAACAGAGCATTTCAGCTCCAGAGACAATACTCTGCAAGCTAAACACAATGATATGTCTCCTGCAGGGAAGCACCATTAGGACATTTATTAGTTTATATGATATTGGCACTTCTGTCAAATCTAAACAATAGCTTGGATTTTATGAGATATTCTAACTTCATTTTAACCTGCAGATAGGTGTAGAAACACACAAAATTTGAAGGTTTTGTTTACCACTGAATGGGTTTGAATACCATACATTCCTCATAAGATTCTTGGCAAGTTACTTAACTTTCCTAGTCCTCACTTTCTTTTTTTTTTTTTTTTTTGCTTGAGGAAGATTAGCCCTAAGCTAACATCTGTGCCAGTGTCCCTCTACTTTGTATATGGGATGCCTCCATAGTATGGCTGATGAGTGGAGTAGGTCCGCACCCAGGATCTGAACCCATGAATCCCAGGCCCCCAAAGCAGAGTGCATGGAACTTTAACCACTCAGCCACAGGGCAGCCCCTCATTATCTTCAAATGGAGATAATAATACATACCTTGAAAAGTTAAGGTGAAGATTAAATTAATATAGGTAAAATTCCTAATACAGTGCCCAGTTCATAGTGGTTTTCAATAAATTACTGTTTATTATCTATTATTACCATCATCATAATCACCACTAAGATATGACCATGTGTTTGAAACTTACAAAGGCAATTCATGGAGGGACTCAAGCCAAGTCAACACTTAGTAAGAGTTATAAACAGAATCCTTATTCACTGCATTGCTCAATGTTTGTCCTGCTTCTAATCTTTTAGGTGGATCAATAAGGCGCATAGAGAAGGGCGAGCCTTACCTACAGCAACATAGTATGCAGCAAACCCAGTGAAGCGCTCTTCATTGGAGAAGTCTGACCGAAAGATCACCTTGAGTCTGTTGTGTGGGACTTGGAACTCTTCCACAATTGGGGAGCTGGGATTCTTGCTGGTCCTCTGTCCACAGAGTTTCCCTTCTTCAAGGTCCCCTGCCATTATCTAAAAGAAGAGTCAAAAAGAAGCTAGGAAACAATAATATTTTGGTATGGAGGTCAGAGAAAAAGGGACAGAGAGAATAGAACATTGACCACCTTAGGACTATTTGACTTTAGTTCACTGTATACCTATGGCACTCCCTCCTACATCCTTCCCATTCCACCACTCTAGCACTGGCCTTTATGTGCTTATGATAATATACCTGCACTGAGTCATATGCGCAGTCCTCCGACAGCTCCATGTCCAGATGGGTGAAGTAGAGCTTGATCCCATACCCTTCAGGAACTTCTATATCCCAAGATTTCTCTATCTCATTGGGGTATGCCTGAGGATAGTTAGGGGACAGGATCTCCCCATACATAGTAGGCTCGGCATAAACCCATGTCAAAAGGGGAAACAGGACAATGCACCTGAGAAAAAAGGCATATGGAGAGGTGGGTGACCCAGGTACCAGAAGACTAGTGCAGAGCTCTAGCATTTGTCAAAGGGAGAAGGGAGGGGAGAGGAGAAGGGCAACAGCGCATGGAGAATCTCAGGTTGGAATAAAGCAAAAAGGCTTAGGTCAAACCAAAACCCAGGCTTCAGATCTGGGCTGTTTTCTTGAGAATATGAAGGGAATAGAGTCCAGGTACATCTATGTAGACTCACGATCACTCACCACATCTCTGGCAATTTGTCCATCCCTGTTGAGCAGCACGTCTGTTGGTCCTGGCTCTCTGTACCTATGGACTTTGGAGCTAAAGCTGTGGGAGGCCTGGCCGTATTTGTCTAACAAACACAGGCACCTGTTTTGGGGTAGGGGGTCACCTGGAGTTCAATGTCACCTTCATAAGAATAACACAGGTTAAAGAGAGCCATAACGCTAACCATCAACATATGACACCTCACCTCTACTTTCACACCCTCCCTACTTCAACTTCAGTTAACCTTCTAGACTAAAACTAAATCTTACCCTTCTCCCATTGCTTCTCTGGACCTTCTCCCAGTTTTTCTCCAAAAGAATGAGTAGTTTCTCCCAGTTTTCTTCCTCCTCTGTTCTCCTCCCTCACCCCCACCCCCGAAACCCACTCCCACTCTATCAGTCTCTGTCCTGCCCTCACAGAACAACATCCCCATTTCTACTCAGGTTTTCAGGAGTCTTTCCCCATCGTGCCCATCCATCTAGGATGTCTCTCCCTCCTCTTTTGACAATGATCCCCTTTCTCACTTCAAACCAGCTCTCTTTACTATGTTTATTCTTGCATGTATTTCTGTTGATGCTCCCAATGACCACTGATGGAAGAATGAGCTTCTTTCACCAGGGGAAGGCAGTGACCTTGGGAGAAGTGGTCTAAGACAGGGTTGGGTGGGGAAGGAGAAAGGGGACAGCTGAATGACAAGAAACATGAAAGGAAACGAAAAGTATTCCCTCAATTTCCTACATTAATTTTCCAGGGTTTTTTTTTTTTTTTCCTTTACTAAAAAGACAAGATTATCTCCCCACAGTTCCTAGAAAAGTCTTGCCAAATATGTTTCTAACCCTGAAAACAGTGGTGGGTAGCAGGGTGATGTGGGGGTAGATGGAGTCAACCTAAGAGAAATAGGCTGTCTATATTCTGACTTCTTTTTATTCTGCTCTTTCCAGCCCTCCATCTTTACCCGAAACCTTCCTATGTGAAGTTTGCTGCCTTCCTTTTTTCCTCCATCAAAGCTCTGCTCTTCATTTTTAAGGTTTTTACCTTCAGAATCTGATGGGAGCAAGTGGGTCAGTCCCCTCTTTCTTGCCAGTGAGCATGCTGGGCCACCCTGCCAGGTCCCAGGGAGAGCAGCACAGGGCCTGGGCGCTCCCTCTTCAGAAACCTCCGCCAGCCTCCCTGTCCTGGTTCTGTCCGTATGATTCTCTACCCCAGTGTGCATGTCTAAAATTCCCTGATCCAAACAAAGAGGGGGCTGGGAGACCATGACATGAGGAAAGGGTAACTCAGCCTTGATCTTGGAGCTCCCTCTGCTTTTGAAACAAGAACTGCATCCTTCTCTCAGGCCGGAGGTTCCTCTATCCAGCGCAACAGGGCTAGAAAGGAGGAATGGGGAATTTTAGCGATTGCCTAACGCTCTTTTTCAGCCAAAGGGTGTGTTAAAGAGTTTTCGGGGAAATCAGGTGATTTGTGGGAAGAGGAGGAGATTAATACTGGAGGGGAGGGAGGGGAGCCAAACTCAGAAAGTCCAACCCTCCAACCGAGTATGAATCATGAATTAAGGGAGAGTAGTTATCAGAAATGCAAGTCACCTCTGCCTTTAAAGCAAATTTCATGGTGGGATAATGACTTATACCTAGACCCAAGCTGCTTAGGATGATGCTTCTTCCTCCTCCTAAAATCCCCGCTGCATCTCTAAACATCTAAATTCTATCCCCCAATCAAGCCCCAGTTCACACACGATCCAGAGTCTCTTGTCCACAACCCTTGCATCTCGATGTGATTCTAAATTCAGAATTTTACAGATTTGTAGAAGACAGTGCAGTGCATGGACCCAATATTAGGGAACACCTCCTCCTCTGGCTCCTCCCGAGGGGCCAGGATAGCACTCCATTATCAAACATCAATATTTCTGCAGCTAAACACATTGATCTTCACAGTAAGTGGAATATCTAAAATTATAATTTAATTACAGTTATATACTATATTTATAAATTACTTATAAGTTACTCATCAGTTCAAGTCAGGTTTTGCTGCCAAATGAGTTTTAGGGACAAACTTGGAGAAAAATACCCTTTGTTTCAGAGCCTTTTGGAATTAAGAGTTGCAGCTAAGGGACTGAGGGACCGTGGGCCTGTACAACTCCTCCACAGAGCCTTCCCTGACCTCCAGCTCTCCTTTATGTCCCTTATCACTTTCTACCACTGTCTCAGTGAGTGCATTCCAATCAATTATGGCTCCCTTAATTGAAGATGCTCCCTTATTTTACATACCACCAGGAATTAAAAAGCTGCCAATTAAACTATGATACACCATTGATTCTAAAATGCATCCTGATTTCAGGAGTGTTAAAATGTAGGGGAAAACCGTGTGCCTCGGAATCAACAAGGCATGGTATTTGTGCACGTGTCTTACCTCTGGTTGACTCTGCAGTGCAGTCAAAGGACAGGTCCAAGTCCTAGCTCTGCCACTCCCCAGCTGGAGACCTTGGGAGCATCACCTAACCTCTCAGCTTCTTCAGGTATAAAACAGAGATAATATCAGTCCTGCATACCTTACCTGACTGTCAGGAGGATCTAATGAAATGATGAGAGTGAAAGAGCTTTGCAAACTATGGTGCCAAATAAATGGACACATTAAAAGGAAGAGAATTATCAGCCTATCAGGTCTCTGAAGGTAGGTTCTGGGTCTGATTCATCTTTGATTCTCCACCATGTCTAGCAGCATCATTCACACAGTAGATGTACAGACGACCATCTGTTTTTCCTTTGGCTGTCCAGCATTTGAATGTCTTTACCACATTAGGGGAGTTCTTCATTATATGAGTCTTGGAAATCTGCCAAGAGCCCACCTCCCAGAAGAGAAGATGCAAGGGCAGGAAGTGTGTCCCCACCACACTAGCAGGTCTGGAGCAGACCCATACACTCACTCCATTCATCAGAGGCATCTGCCCAGGCTTTGAATCCAGAGGTAGTAGTACCAAGAAGCAGGGACTATGGAACCTCTGGGGACGGTGGTGGCTGCAGCAAGATATAGAAGGAGGTAGTGCTCACAAGCAGCATCCAGCCCCAGTGGATGAGTGTCGCAAACTGAAGTGTGTAGGGCCTGGCAAAGGCAGTGACAGCAGTGGAGCCATATTCTGACCATTGTCCCTGCTGTGAAATTTCCACGCTTGGCTCTCCAGCTCTCCTGGCATTTCTGTGAGCAATCCAGGATCTCGTTAATAAATTCCTCTTCTGCTAAAATCTACCAGGATTGGTTTCTTTCACTTGAGACTAAGAACAATGGCTGATACCACATGCTCAGTGAGTACCTGGGAAATGACTGATTGAATGAACAAGCCAATGAGTTCAGACCATTTACTAGCTGCCTTTAGCTGTTGGACCTTGCAAAACTTACTTAACCTCTTTGAGCTCCAGCTTTATCTGTCATAAAATGGGAATAATGTCACCTACCTCAGACACAGCTATCATTGGCAGGGCCTGTTGCGACCATGACTAAATGAGATAATATATGCAAAGCATTCAGCGCGTGTCTGGTACTCAGCAAGCCCTTAATAAACAAACAACAATAACTTCCTCCCCAAACACCGCCAGCAGCACTAGCAGCATCGTTCTCCTCAGGAGCTTCAGAGCATGCTTCAGTATACAGAGAGAAAAAACGGAGCATCCTACCAAATTGTCCAGGGTTCCTTCTCCTTTTCCTTCTGAATTCAATACTCGCCAGAAAAGTTAGTGACTCTCGCCTCCCCTCACATGTGTTTTGTATTCTCCTCTTCAATTTTGCCATCTAGGTGAAATATTTTATATTTCTCTCTAAATCTCAAGGAGACAACAAATCACATGTGTAATGGCATCTCTGGGCCCCGCCTCCTTCCCCAGTTCAGCGAGAACTCAAGTCAAGACCTCTTAGAGTGACAGCTTTGAAGGAACAAGGGCCACGCTATATAATCTGCTCAGTATCATGGGAACTCATAAAAACAACAGTGCTTCTTGTCACCCTCAGGGTCATCTGAACACCAGCAGATGTGATAATGCTGATATACAAACCAGAAATTAGAACCTTACATGTTAATAGTAAGTGTAACTAACACACATGTATATAAATACGAAAAGGACATTTTAGAAAATAATGACTAGTGTTACTCAGAGTCTTAACTGTCATATTCACAATGTTAGGGTCTCTGAGGCGCCGAATAATAGCATCCCTCTTCCCATTTCAAGTTCTAGAGAAACTGAGAAATAAAAAAAGCAGCAAATGGAGATCAAAACATTCTCTTTAATAGCAATGAAGGCCAAGATACAGGAAGCAGCCCACTGTGAAAACCAAATGGTGACTAATGGACCCCAGAATTAAACAGAATTACCCTTCTAGACACAGGCAATGCCAGGCCAGGGGAGACCTCCCCACATAGAGAACGTAAGCTCCCTGCAGACAGCTCACTCCCGAGAGGAGGAAGGGCCAAGCTGAGGAAGGCACGCTCCATTTCACTTCCAATCTTCAGCACTTAGATAAGTCACTCTACCTCCCCAGGGCAAAGCGAGTGACAGAATGGAGAGTGGCCAGAAGATCATATGGCGGAGCTCTCTCCCTCAGGAAAGATCTCTCAGAGGTAGCAGAAACATTTCCTCCCTAACATTCCCAAGGTTTTTCTTCTTTAACCCCATTAGACCTGACAATTAAGCATCTAGTCACCAGGGCTGTGGCTGTCTACCTGGGAGAAGAGATGAGGAGTCTAATTAGGGCAATCCATTCGCCCAAAGCCAATCGTTCTTCCTCCTTTGTGTCCTCCAGCACCCCTGGCCCCAGAAGTTCCCAAAATGATTCTGAACAATACATTGACATTAAATATATTTTACACCCAACGCTGGAAATTCACCTCCTATTCCATTTCCCACCCCAAATTTCATCCAGCCATGTTATTTAAAATAGTTATCAGAGCTCTGCAATGGATTAAATGCTTGTATTAAGAAATTCCAGGGGCCTGCCTGGTGGCATAGTGATTAAGTTCGCCCACTCTGCTGCGGCAGCCCAGGGTTCATAGGTTCAGGTCCTGGATGCAGACTTATATCACCCATCAAGCCATGCCATGGCAGTGTCCCATATACAAAGTAGAGGGAGATTGGCATGGATGTCAGCTCAGGGCCAATCTTCCTAACAAAAGAAAAAAAAGAAATTCCAATTATGAAATGCCAACAATAAAGAGGTGTCACAAATTTGAACAATAAAAACCCTCTCATTATCAAACTCCAAAACTGAAGTTCAAATTCCATTGCAAATTAAATTCCAAAGACATTAAAGTCAAAAATAATTGAAGTCCAAAGTTCTTAAGTTAAAGTCATAAAACCATCAGTCTCAATTTGTATTCATTTCCGTCTGAGGCACAGGGTTTCCAATGCCTGGGCTAGAATGAGTTGGTTCCTACAAGGTTTCAGAGACTGGACTAGTTCCCAGGCAAGCCTTCCCTGAGCTCAGTTTTGAAAACTCCAAAGAGTTAATGAGACACAAGAATATCACAACATCAGCTTCACAACCACAAAATTTAGAAAACAAGCCATTCTCAGACTCCAATGCAGACATCCCAGGCAAAACTGAAATTATATTTCCAAAACCCAGTACTTGATGTTGCCAAGGACTGAGGAAGAAATTCAATAGTATCTAAGGAAAGGAGAAAAATCTTAGTTTTTGACCTCAACTTGATGCCGGTCAGTTTATGCCAACTGTTCAGAATCCATATCTTGTGAACTTAACCACAATTGGAAGAAATCATCTTTAAAAAATTAATTTTGGCATTCTGTTCTTACCTCATGGGGTTCTCCTGTGTGCAATGCTTTCACTTCCCCCTTGAGCCCCAAGCTTCTGGCACCCAGTGCTGCATCGGTGGGTGAGCTCTGCCTAGTAATCCAGCCTCCGCAATGCAAAGAGGGCAGATGTGTGCAATCCTCTGCCTCAGTGGCTTTTGCCACTGCATCTTATGGAGTCACTAAGACCTAACAAGCTTTCCTCCTGGGTGAGGCTTTTCCTTCAGCCCCATGTCAGTATCAGCTAGAAAAAGCACCCTCAGTAGATTCCTGAACTGAGGTTTTAGCTGAAGCTTCTCAAGCCTGTGTGCCTAGGACCAATACCTCTGCCAAACGCCCAGACACTAGTGTTTCCTCCACTGTTTAATTTCAATGACAAATTAGGGTGCCCTCAGGGCACAGCCAATGCCAGCAAGCCTTTCTACAATAAGTGTATCACCTTGATACCTACCCAGGAATTTTTAGAGAATTTTCTACCCTCAAGCCTGTGAACAAGCCACTTGAAAGCAAGGTCAGACTTTCCAATTTCCTCTTTGGCCCTGAATGTAGAATTGAATTTGCCAGTTTAGCACTCCCTACCTTCACCAGGTACTCACAAATTAAAGCTGTAATCTCCCTGGTGCTCTGTGGCACGTGCAGAACTCAGCTTACTGGCAGGAGCCATTCCTACAAGGAAACATCAGGAATAAGGAGAACCTCACCCCTGCAACATACAGGGTATGTGGATTGTCGTCAAAGACTCTAGATATAAACAATGCTTGCCAAAATACCAACTCATCTATTATTCAGGAAAATTAAAAAGTGATGGTTTATTGATGTACCTTTTTTGATGTAGAAAAATCATAAGAAATACAAGCTTAGCTATATCAGAAGAAATAAAGTGAATGTAGGGGAAAAAATAAAAGAAAGTAAATGTGGAAAAAGAGCAACAGCTGCTATGATCTCAATGTTTTTGTCCCTGCAAAAATTCACATGTTGGGGGGCTGGCCCCGTGGCCGAGTGGTTAAGTTCGCGCGCTCCGCTGCAGGCGGCCCAGTGTTTCGTTAGTTCGAATCCTGGGCGCGGACATGGCACTGCTCATCAGACCACGCTGAGGCAGCGTCCCACATGCCACAACTAGAAGAACCCACAACGAAGAATACACAACTATGTACCGGGGGGCTTTGGGGAGAAAAAGGAAAAAATAAAAATCTTTAAAAAAAAAAAAAAATTCACATGTTGGAATCCTAAAGCCCAACGAGATGGTGTCAGAAGGTGGGGCCTTTGGGAGGCCATTAGTTCATGGGGATGGAGCCCTCATGCGTGGGATTAGTGTTCTTATAAGAGAGACCTCACACAGCTCCCTGGCTCCTTCCACCATGTGAGAACACAAGAAGTCTGCCACTCAGAAGAGGGCCCTCACCCAACCAGCTGGCACCCTGATTCGGACTTCCAGCGTCCAGAATTGTGAAAAATAAATTTCTGTTGTTTATTAGCTACCCAGTCTGTGGTATATTGTCATACCAATCCAAAGGGAGCAAGACAACAACCAAGTAAAGCCAATTTGGGGGGCTGCTGTGTTCCCCATCCAAACTGAGTACTTAACTGTAAATGTACTTATGGCTTATAAAGTACAAAGCACTATATTAGGTGCTACGTGTGATACAAAAATGACAAGGTCAGAGTTATCATACCAGGTAGGGGAAGTTAAGCAACAGGACAGAATATAACAAAGGAATCAGAAGTTAAAAGGAGAAAGATAGTGCATCCGGCTAAGGAGGATCAGAAAGGCTATGTGGAAGAGTTGAGATTTGATCTGATGGGACTTGAATGGCACGCGACGGTGGTCCTACTCAGCCTTCCCTTTCTCTGTTAATGCCCCTGCCATTTCTCCAGGTATCCGAGTTCAAAAGCTTAGCTATCTCTAATCCTCCCTCTCCTCTGTCCCCAGTACTTGATGAAGCCTGTTCATTCTTTTTGGTGTCTTTTACATACTCTCCTCTACTCCAGTTCAGAGCCTCATTACATCTCATTCTGGATAGATTCCTTCTACCTTTCCTCCTCCTCCTCTCTCATCATCCCTAAATCTATCTTACACAAACTGGGAAATTAATCTTCCTTAATGACAACTCTAATTACATGTTAAAGACGTCAGTGTCTTCCTTGTGTCTTCAGAATTAGATTATGAAGGTCGTTCCTCCAAATATTTTACTTGTCACAATCAGAACATTCTTTCTCTAATGATAGGTTATTGAAACATCTAATATTGCTATGCTAATTCCTTCATTCATCCAGCGAATGCTGGAGATCCCAACACAAATAAGAATTCCCAATGCCCTCAGGGAACTTAATTTCTAGTATGGGAGAAAGACAAGAAAATTGTGTGAAATGACTATGATAGCAATTGTAGTGGTTTTTAAACATGCCTCAGAATTCTTTGACATTCCTATGTTCCCTCCGACTTGAATGTGGCTGAGGGCTTATGACTACTCCAACAATACAGAGTATGGTGGAAGTGACTCTGCATGACTTCCAAAACTACATTAGAAGGGGCCGTCCTGCACCAAGTCCTCATGGGACGCTCGCTCTCAGAACCCAGATGGCATGCTGTGGGGAAGCCCAGGCCACTTGTGTGTGTTCTGGCTGAGCCCACTGAGGTGACAGCTGTCAATCAGCATCAACCTCAACACCACGCATGTGAGTGAGGAAGCTCTCAAGATGACTGCAACCCCATCTGACTGCAACCACATGCGACGCACTAAGTGAGAACCACCTAGCTGAGTCCAGTGAAGGCCCAGAACCGTGAGAGATAATAAAGAAAAAAGAAATGAGTATTGTTGTTTTAAGTCATTAAGTTTTGGGGTGATTTCATTATTCAGCAATAGGTAACTGGAACAGCAGTAGAAATGGGATGTTACAGGAGGGCATAAAAAGATTCCTATCCCAGATTTCGGTGGGAGAAGAATCTAGGAAGATTTCCTGGAGAAAATGACTCCTTAGTTCTTCCAGCATCTCTGATCAAGTTCACTCATCCTCAGAGCATGCCCTCTACTTCCTGATTTCCACAGGAAGCTGAGCAGCCTTCCCCACTACCCAACCCAAAAGGCAGCCTGTCTCTCAGTGAAATACTCAGGTGTGAGACGCTGGTCTCCATCTCAAACACACACTTCACTTCATCTCACACACTTTGCAACTCTTCCTGTAGAAAGAGCTTTGGTCTTTTTTGGAGTTCAGTGTCTGAGTTAGAGCACTTAAAGATCGCTTTATGGGAAGCCCCATTCCCTGCTCCCATTCCTCGAAAGCTCTATAAGCCACATTCATATTTTCTTTCCTTTTGAAAATCCTGCCAAGCACCGTATGCCAGCCCAGGGTATCTTTTCAACTTCAGCTTCTTCATGGCTAACTAGCATTCTCAAAATCTACAGTGATCTCTGAGCCTCCACGTCCATCCCCAAACACCCATGTTGCAGGTATATACAGTAGGGGGACATAGAAAGGTCTTAGCTGAGTCACTGTATTAATTAGGTAGGCTAATGCAATAACAAATAAATCTAAAGAATATTTTGGTTCAAAAAAAAATCCAAGTTTATTGTTTACCCACATAAACAGTTCAAAATGGTCCAGGTCATCAGGACGGCAAAGGCCCTGCCATCTTCAGCATATTCCTTCCAGGGCCACTGTGAGGAAAGAGCATGGAGGATCGCACAGTGGGAGATTTCTACGGGCCAGGCCTAGGGGTGGTACACATAACTTCTACTCATATTCCATTGGCTAGAACTCAACCACGAGGTCAGACCTAACTGCAGGTGTGTGTTCTAAAAGATGAGAAAATTAGGATTTGGCAAGAGGTTAGTAGTCTCTGCCACAATCCCCAAATATAACCCACATTTCCCCAAGCTGTGGATACAAATGAGGGCCCATTAACTTTTCTCTGGCTCTTCCCCTCTACCCACTTACACAGGATCTCTAGCCTCAAGCTCACAAACACTCTTGTCTATCACCTGCTAACTGCCCCACCACAGTGGGGACTATAACACCCCCAGCAGTGCCATCTCCCAAAGAAACCTCCTGCCACTACACAGAAGCCCATTAAAGGCTAAAACTGGACTGTAATGTAAAGAGAGGAAAACACTTCCTTCTCTCTTTTTGGTTATTCCATTTACAGAGTACCAAGACAATGTGTAGGTGTGTCAATGTCCTGCAGAGTTTTCAGTGACATAATTCCTGCGTTTTTCACATAGAGCCTCCTGGATCCAGACATTAATTCACCAGGGCTAAACTGAAAACCAACCTGAGTGACGTGCACTGGACAGTAATAAGAATTCAGTCAGTGAGTCAATAAGTATTTATTAAATATCTACTATGTGCCAGGCTCTGCTAAGCTCTGGATGTACAGTGTAAACAAAATTGGCACAGTCCCTGATCTCAGAGAAGTCACAGTAGTGAGAAAGTCCCACCTCAATTCTGACCCTGAGATTTTGTTAGTGAGTTGAGCATGTCACACCAGTGATGGGGCTCAGGGAAGGCCATCCCAAAATATGCACTTTGGCACATTGATTATTTTAAATTAAAGTAACTTAAGAAATAGCCGGTGCAAGAAGGACATTCTGACCCTCCTCTCAGTCCCTCTGAAAGCAGGAAATAAATCTCCCATGTGAAAGGTACCCTCCTTGCACCAGGAGGTAGAAAGACATCCTTATCACCAGAGATACAGAATTCAGAGCTAAGAAGAAACAAACTCTGCTTGCTTTCTTCTCTAATTAGTACCCAAGCGTAAGTTTCTTTGTCTTGTCAGTTCTTCACAAATTTATTGTTTCTTTGTCTAAAACGTGTAAAAGCTGCCTGCTTTAGTTACTTCTTTGAGTTTTCATATTTCTATGAGCTCCCATACATACATAATTAAATTTGTTTTTCTCCTATTACTCTGTCTAAGGTCAATTTAATTATTAGGCCAGTCAAAGAACCAAGGATAGAGGAAAAATCTTTTCCTTCCCCACACCAGATTCCTTCTTCCCTTTGGATAAGTTCTCTCCCAGGAGACTCCTCATGAAAATAGATGACTGATATACCCATCTTGCCCATTCCCCAGAGAGAGTTGGATATGTATGAATCCTATGTCAGGCTGGAATCGCCACCCTCAGCCTCCCACTACACAAGTGAAGTGATCAGAAAGGATAAGGTCACTAAGAGAAAATATTCCAAAACAGAGAATCTAAACTAGTGGACTCCGGCCAAACCTGGCTGGCAAATGTGTTCTATTTGCCTTATATAGTATTGGCCTACACACCATTTTTAAGGTTTTTTAAATTAGTCATCAATATTAAAAAACAGAAGATTAGGGGCCAGCCCCATGGCCGAGTGCTTAAGTTCGTGTGCTCCACTGTGGCAGCCCGGGTTTCGCTGGTTCGGATCCTGAGCAAGGACATGGCACCACTCATCAAGCCACACTGAGGCAGCATCCCACATGCCACAACTAGGACTCACAACTAAAATATATAACCATGAACTGGGGAGATTTGGGGAGAAAAAGCAGGAAAAAAAACAGACTGGCAACAGTTGTTAGCTCAGGTGCCAATCTTTCAAAAAAAAAAAACAGAAGATTATACATACACACACACACACACATCCATGTTTCCAGTTTGTTTAGAAAAAAATAGAATATTTAGCCTGCAGTTCTACATGAGGCATACTGTATAAAGTTTTCCATAGTCTCTATCGCTCCCTTTTGTCCCAGACTCTGAGGTCAATAGTCAGTTGTCATTTTTCGCTGTATTTTTCTTAGAGAAAGAGTAAAAGTAACTATATTTATAGCCCTGTATCTATCAAAAGTGGGAAAGGAAAACAAAGAAAGACTAAGAAAAGTGGGAGAGAACCTATTTCTTTATGGAAATAAAGAAAATCCCTACAAGATTATTATGGAAAAAATTCCTGTTGAAGACACTGGAGGAGAACAGAATATGACACCTTCACCTTATGATATGCATCTTTGGCATAAGAATTATCTTGAGCTGATTATTTTTTAAGAAACAGAAGACAAAGGTGAAGTAGGATAAATTCTAAAAATCAAGTAGAAGTTACCCTTTTGTATGGGATATTTACATTTATAAGGGAAATCTCCATTTGTAAGGGTGTCTCCCTCTCTGTACCAGGAAGAGG
Source organism: Equus quagga (assembly GCF_021613505.1). Taxonomy (NCBI): domain Eukaryota; kingdom Metazoa; phylum Chordata; class Mammalia; order Perissodactyla; family Equidae; genus Equus; species Equus quagga. The sequence goes on from NC_060267.1 coordinate 51,077,954, forward strand.
AAGATTAAATCTCTAGAAACTCTTATCAATCTGCATAACACTATACCATTGCTTACTGTGCTTCACCTAATATCCTCCCATAACTGGCTCCCCCTCCCAACATCTTTTGTCTTTAGAAGGTGGTATTTAAGGTGATAGCCTGGGCCATTTCTGGGAGTTACTCAGTTTTCCTGGGTATCTCTTAAACATACAAGAAGTAAACACATTATTAAACTTCTGTTTTGTTTTTCTCTTGTTAATCTGTCTTTTATTATGGGGGGGAGGGTCTCAGCCAAGAAGCCAGAAGGGTAGAGGGAAAATTACTTTTCCTCCCTTACAATACCATCATGAAAAAAAATGTGACTCACTTTACTTTTCACATTATCTGCCTGGCATCTCTACGCCCCAAAGTAGAGAGGGGGCTTGATATAAAATGTGAGTTGAGGAGTGTGGTATAATAAATATATATGGTCTTTGTCCACAGCTCCTGGTACAAAACTCCAAAAACCTTTGGAATTTCCTGAGTGATAGGAGTGTATTTTGTCATTCATAAGGGTCCCCTTTTGAGCTTATGCTAATGAGGTGACTGAGAGTGGGGCCTCTAGACAGCCACAGGGTGGGGCTGATCACCAGAAAGATCAAGTGATTAGAGGGCTGAAATTTTTAGCCCTGCCCCAGAACCTCTGGGAATGGAGGGGCTGGAGATTAAAGCTCTTTAAAAACTCTTAAGAGGAGTGATGTCAGCATGATGGCAGAGTGAGGTGTTCCCTTTGTCTCACCCCTCTAAGTTACACTAAATGGACATCCATTAACCAGCAGAGGATTCCCTACACAGCACAACAGGACTCCTGAGCAATCCGTGCAGCTACATATCAGAAGGTTGGTGGACTGGACCCCCTAGAAGAAGTGGAACTAGGGGAGTGGCCCCTTTCTCCTCCTCAGCTGTAGTGATTCAGGTAATGGATCCTCACACAGCAGCCAGCTTGGCTGCCAGTGGAGGCAGGGGCAGCCCAGCCCATACATGAATGTTTGCAGAGTGGCAGTAGCCCAGCCAGTGAAAGTGCCCCTGTGCAACAGTGACCCCACCTGTGCAAATGCTCCCTGAGGTGGTTCAGCTTGTGTGAAGCTGCACTGCCTGAGCAGCAGCTCCACCTGTGCAAGCATGACTCATCTGCCAAGCACAGCAACCTGGTCCCATGGAAGGCAACACAAAGGGTACAGTGGCTGGCCCATGTGAAGGTTCACCCAGCCTGCACAAATGCAGAGCAAGTGACTGGCACAACTATGAGAAGATGGTGTGGGAACAGATAAAATAGCCCCTGCCCCTCCCAATGATGGCAGGTGGAATGTGCAACCGGAAGGAACAGGAACCACAGCAGAGCTAGTGACCCAGCCCCCAGTGGCAGCAATGCCAAAACCAGCAGCTCCACCATCAGCAAGGGCTGTATACAAGTCCCTGGGTCCTCAGGCCCCTGCCAGCAACAGCGACACCCATGAACCCAGTGGCACCCCTGGCAGTGGTGCAAACAGCACCCTAAGACAACCCAAGAACAGCAGCACAGGAGGTTCATGAGACAGCAGCATCTGAGCCCACAGAGAACCAGTGGAGGAACAGATGAGCCAGGTGACCAGAACCAAAGTAACCAAATAAGAAATAAGAAAAGGCGATTACTACCTCAAATGAGCTGGCAGAGGATCAATTCATCAAATACCTTGAAGAACTACAGTAACACTACAGAACCGAAGGAAAATGACAACTCTCCAGAAACCAAAGTTGAAGTCACAGAAGACTACAATCTGACAGAAAATACAAAAATATGTATCATAAAGAAACTCAAGTTACAAGAAAACTCAGAACGACAGTTCAATGAGTTTAGGAATAAAATTAATGAACAGAAGGAATACTTCACCAAGAAGAATGAAGCTCTAAAAAGAAAAAAAAAAAAAGAAATTCTGTATATGAAGAACACAATTAATGAGATTTTAAACTTATATAGAAAGAATAAAAAATAGAGTAGATCTTATGGAGGATAGAATTAGTAACCTTGAAAATAAACAACTAGAAATGCTGCAGATGGATGAGGAGAGAGAACTAAGTTTTTTTTTTTTTAATGAAGGAATTCTTCAAGAAATATCCAAGTCAATCAGGAAAAGTAACATAAGCATTATAGGTATCCCAGAGGGAGAAGAGAGGGAGAAAGGAGCAAAGAACTAGTTCAAAGAAATAATAGCTGAGAACTTCCCAAATCTGGAGAAAGAACTGGGCATACAAGTACATAAAGCCCACAGAACTCATAATACATCAATGCAAAAAGACTTTCTCCAAGGCATATAATATTAAAACTGGCAAAAGTCAATGACGAAGAAAAAATATTAAGGGCAGCAAGAGAGAAGAAAATAACCTACAAAGGAACCCCCCATCAGGCTTTCAGTGGATTTCTCAGCAGAAGCTTATAGGCTAGGAGAGAATGGAATGATATATTCAAAATACTGAAAAACAAAAACTATCAATGAAGAATACTCTATCCAATGAAATTATACTTCAGATATGATGGAGAAATAAAAGCCTGCCCAGATTAACAAAAGCTGAGGGAGTTCATTGACACTAGACCTGCCTTACAAGAAATGATGAAGGGAGCCCTCATACCTGAAACAAAAAGGCAAAGGTTTACAAAGCTTTAAGCAAGGACGTAAATAGACAGACAAAATCAGAAAATTGCAGATCTCTATCAGAATAGGTTAGCAAATACTAAATTATAACATAAAAGATAAAGGGAAAGAGAGCATTGAAAATAACTATAAACACTTCAATTTAGTCACAAACTCATGACACAAAAAAAGAAGAATTTGTGACATCAAAAACATAGAAGAGGAGGAGGAGAGGGATGGAACCTACTTAGGCTAATGGAGATAAGAGGCTATCAGAAAATGGACTATCGCACGTATGAGATCTTTTATACAAACCTCATGGTAACCACAAAACAAAAAATCAGAGCAGACTCACAAATAAAAAATAAAGAGAAAAAATCACAGAAAACTACCACACTGAAATGGCAGTCAGAAATACAACGGAAAAGAAATAGTGAAAATATAGAACAACAGAAAACAGGAGATAAAATGGCAATATTAAGCCCTCATGTATCAATAATCACTCTAACTGTAAATGCATTGAATTCACCAATCAAAAGACACAGAGTGGCTGGATGGATTAAAAGACGAGACCCAACAATATGCTCCCTCCAGGAAACACATCTCAGCTCTAAAGACAAGCATAGGCTCAGAGTGAAGGGGTGAAAAATGATACTTCAAGCAAGTGGCAAGCAAAAGAAAGTGGATATAGCTATACTTATATCAGAAAAAGCACACTTCAAGATAAAAAAGGTAATAAGAGAAAAAGATGGGCTTTATATAATGATAAAAGACATTCCACCAAGAAGACATAACACTCATTAATAGAAATGCACCTAAGACAACAGCACCAAAGTATATAAAGCAACTATTAATACACCTAAAAGGAGAAACTGACAGCAAAACTCAGCTCTCCACTTTTGTCAATGCATAGATCATCCAGACAGAAATTCAACAAGGTAACAGTGGGCTCAAATGAAACACCAGAACAGATGAACTTAGTAGATATATATATAGAACATTACACCCAAAAACAGCTGAATACACATTCTTCTCAAGTGCACATGGAACATTTTCAAAGATAGACCATAGGTTGGGAAGTAAGGCAAGCCTCAATAAATTTAAGAGCATTGAAATTATATCAAGCATCTTTTCCAACCACAGTGCTATGAAACTGGAAATCAACTACAAGAAAAAAGCTGGGAAAGTCAGAAATATGCGGAGACTAAACAACATGCTACTGAACAACCATTGGATCAATGAAGAAGTCAAAGGAGAAATCAAAACATACCTGGAGACAAATGAAAATGAAAACACAGCATACCAACTCTTATGGGATGCAGCAAAAGCAGTACTAAGAGGGAAATTTATAGCAATACAGGTCTACGTCAACAAACAAGAAAAATCTCAAATAAGTAATCTTAAACTACACCTAAAAGAACTAGAAAAAGAAGAACACATAAAACCCAAAGTCAGCAGAAGGAGGGAAATAATAAAGATCAGAGTAGAAATAAATGAAATAGAGACTTAAAAAACTATAGAAAGGATCAATGAAACTAATAGATGGTTCTTTGAAAAGATAAACAAAATTGACAAACCCTTAGTCAGACCCACTAAGAAAAAAGAGAGAAGACTCAAATAAATAAAATTAGAAATGAAAGAGGATAAATTACAACAGATACCACAGAAATGCAAAGGATTATAAGAGAATACTATGAAAAGTTATGTGCCAACAAATTGAATACTTTAGAAGAAATGGATAAATTCTTAGAATCATATAACCTCCTAAAACTGAATCAAGAAGAAATAGAGAATCTGAATAAACCAATCACAAGTAAAGAGATTGAAACAGTAATCAAAAACTAAAAACAAAAGTGCAGGACCAGATGCCTTCCCTGGTGAATTCTACCAAACAGTCAAAGAAGATTTAATACCTACCCTTCCCAAACTATTCCAAAATATTGAAGAAGATGGGACACTTCCTAATTCATTCTATGAGGCCAACATTCCCAGATACCAAAACCAGATATGGAGAACACAAAAAAAGGAAAATTAAAGGCCAATATCACTGATGAACATGGATGCAAAAATCCTCAACAAGATATTAGCAAACAGAATAAAACAATACATCAAAAGGATCATACACCATGATCGAATGGGATTTATTCCAGGGCACAAGGATGGTTGAATATTTGCAATCCACGTGATACACTACTTTAACAAAATGAGAAATAAGAATCACATGATCATCTCAAAAGATGCAAAGAAAGCATTTGACAAGATCCAACATCAATTTATGATAAAAACTCTCAATAAAATGGGTATAGAAGGAAAGTACGTCAACATAATAAAGGCCATAGATGACAAACCCACAGCCAACATCATACACAATGGGGAAAAACTGAAAACCACTCCTCTGAGAACAGGAACAAGACAATGATGCCCATTCTTGCCACTCTTATTCAACACAGTATTGGAAGCTTTGGCCAGAGCAATTAGGCAAGAAAAAGAAACAAAAGGGATCCAAATTAGAAAGGAAGAAGCAAAATTCTCACTGTTTGTGGGTGACATGATTCTATATATTATAAAACCCTAATGAATCCATCAGAAAACCATTAGAAACAATCAACAACTACAGCAAAGTTGCAGGGTACAAAATCAACATACAAAAATCAGTTGCCATTCTATACACTAATGATGTACTAGCAAAAAGAGAAGTCAAGAATACAATCCCATTTACAATTGCAACAAAAAAAATAAAATATCTAGGAACACATTATACAAAGGACATGAAAGACCTATACACCGAAAACTGTAAGACTTGATTGAAAGAAATTGAAGAAGACATAAAGAAATGGAAAGAGATTCCATGCTCGTAGATTGGAAGAATAAACATAGTTAAAATGTCCATATTATGTAAAGCAGTCTACAGATTAAGTGCAATCCCAATGAGAATCCCAATGACATTCTTCATGAAAATAGAACAAAGAATCCTAAAATTTATATGGAACAACAAAAGATCTCAAATATCCAAGCAATCCTGAGAAAAAGAACAACTTTGGAGATATCACAATCCCTGGCTTCAAAATATACTACGAAGCTATAGTAATCAAAACAGCATGGTACTGGCACAAAAACAGACACACACATCAATGGAACAGAACTGAGAGCCCAGAAATAAACCCACACATCTATGGACAGCTAATTTTCAACAAGGGAGCCAAGAACACACAATGGAGAAATGAAAGTCTCTTCAATAAATCGTGTTGGAAAAACAGGACACCACATGTAAAAGAGTGAAAGTAGATCATTACCTTACACCATGCACAAAAATCAACTCAAAGTGGATTAAAGACTTGAATGTAAGACCTGAAACCATAAAACTCCCAGAAGAAAATATAGGCAGTACACTCTTTGACATCAATTTTAGCAGCATCTTCTCAAATACTATGTCTACTCAGGCAAAGGAAACAAAAGAAAAAATAAACAAATGGGACTACATCAGACTAAAAAGCTTATGCAAGGCAAAGGAAACCATGAACAAAATGAACAGACAACCCACCAACTGGGAGAAAATATTTGTAAATCATATATCTGACGAGGGGTTAATTTCCAAAATATATAAAGAACACATACAACTCAACAACAAAAAAACAACCAGATCAAAAAATGGGAAGAGGATATGAACAGACATTTTTCCAAAGAAGATATACAGATGGCCTCAGGCACATGAAAAGATGTTCAACATCACTAATTATTAAGAAAATGCAAATCAAAACTACAATGAGATATCACCTTACACCCATCAGAATGGCTATAATTTACAAGACAAGAAATGAAAAATGTTGGAGAGGCTGTAGAGAAAAGGGAACCTTCATACACTGCTGGTGGAACACAAACTGACACAGCCACTGTGGAAAACAGTATGGAGATTTCTCAAAAAAAATTTTTTTTAAATACCATATGAACCAAATACTACAGTACTGGGTATTTATCCAAAGAACATGAAATCAACAATTCAAAGAGATTTATACATCCCTATGAATAATATCTGCAGCATTATTCAGAATAGCCAAGACATGGAAGCAACCCAAGTGTTACCGAACCTGAAGTGAGTTCGCTCACCCGTTGTGCAGCAAGCCAGTCTCTGACACTGGGTGTGGTGGAAGAAAGTAGGAATTCTATTTTTTGCACAGCGCTGAGCAAGGAGAGAGGGCTGCTAACACTCAAATCCCAAACTCCCCGAAAAGCTAAAAGGAAGGGTTTTTATTTGGGGTTTTAGGTAGGGGAGGAGGAGCACATGGCCTTGCTGGTCGGAGCTTTCCCACCAGCCTGTCTTTGGCCTTGAGACACTTGCAGAGAGGAGGGAGCTCATGACCTTGCTGGTCAGCAGCTTTCCCACCAGCCCATATCTCTTTGCGGGAGGAGATAGTCCAGGTGCTTGTGCTTAATGGTGTCTGTCTCCATGGAGAATAGTGGATTCTGGAGCCAGGAAGCCAGAGAGCAAGCAGGGAATGGGTGTTTTGCTTCTAACCCCATATATGTTGGGTTTAATGTGGGGAAACTGATACCAGGGTCGGTATCACAAGTGCCCATCAACTGATAAATGGATAAAGAAGACGGGGTACATATATACAATGGAATACTAGTCAGCTATTAAAAAAAAGACAAAATCACAACATGGATGGACCTTGAGGGTGTTATGCTAAGCGAAATAAGCCAGATAGAGAAAGACAAACACCGTATGATTTCACTCATGTGTGGAAGGTAAACAAATACATGGATAAAGAGAATAGATAGTGGCTACCAGAGCGAAGGGAGTTGGGGGGAGGGTGAAAGGGATAAAGGGGCACATATGTATGGTGACAGATAAAAACTAGACCATTGGTGGTGAACACAAAGCAGTCTATAACATATAATAATAATTATAATAATAATGTACACCTGAAACTTACACAATGTTATAAGCCAACATGACCTAAAAAAAATAATTTAAAGAAAACTCTTGAACAATGGGATTTGATGAGCTTCCTGGTTGGTGAACATACCCACATTTGGAGAGGATGGTGCATCCCAGTTCCATGGGGACAGAAGCTCCTGGCCCTCAGAACGCTTCTAGACCTCACTATGTGCCTCTTCAACTAGCTGTTCATCTATGTCCTATGTAATATCCTTTATAATAAAGCGGTAAATGTAAGTAAATATTTCTCTGAATTCTGTGAACTGCTCTAGCAAATTAATCAAATCCAAGAAGGCATGTGGGAGCCTCTGATTTATAGCCAGTAGTTGATCAGAAGCACAGGCAACAACCTGGGCTTGCAATTCGCATCTGAAGTGGGGCCAGTCTTGTGGGACGATGCGCTTAACCTCTGGGATATGACACTGTCTCCAGATAGATAGTGTCAAAATTGAGTCAAATTTGTAGGAAACCAGTGTCAGCTGAGAGTTGGAGATTTGTTTCGTGGTGTGGGAAAAAAATACACTAGAGGCAGGGATAAGGTCCAAGGAGAGAATGCTGGGGAGTCAGAATTTACAAGGTAGGAAGAGGAGCTTAAAAAGGAGCCTGAGAGGAGCCTGTCCAGTAGCATGGCTATTGGGTTTGTGCACTCTGCTTCAGCAGCCCAGGGTTCTCCAGTTCAGATCCCAGGTGCAGACCCATACAGCGCTTACTAAGCCATGCTGTGGCAGGCATCCACACATAAAATGGAGGAAGATGGGCATGGATGTTAGTTCAAGGCCAATCTTCCTCAAAAATAAAAAAAGGAGCCTGAGAAAGAACACAAGCAGTAAGTGGAAAGTCAAGAGGGTAATACCAGAAAAGCCAAGAGAAGACAGAGTTTTAACACAAGGAGTTCCAATAAAAGACGGGGGAGTAAAGGTATGTTTACTTATTCCCTTCCCTACAACACCAAAATTAACAAAATTAACATTAGAAAAGAACCCTGCAGCTGCAGTGAAATTAGAAAATGGCTACAGCCCCAATCTTTGAGGAATATCTGCCAAGTATAACAAAAATTTGAACCAAAACAAGGTAGGACACCTGGAGCAGATACCTCCCCAGATATCAAGGGGAGATACATCAAGATATATGTCTCTAAAAGTATGTGAAAAGGCCTTGAGAGACTTAATCAAGAATCCTTTGCTAAGACAAAGAGGACTAGGAGCATGAGTGTGTCATGGTAGAAGCAAGGAATCCTTCTCAGCAAAGTCCCAGCATGTAAGCGCCATCTTTCTTTTCCCCATTCCAGACGCTCACTGGGAAAAATTGCCTGGAGGTGAGGCAGAGGTAAGAGGGAGGGCCTGCTTTATAGCTGTTGATTAGAGGTGGTTGAACAGAGATGTTGAAAAGAAACAACAGGCCCAAAATGTAGGCACTTGTGCTAAGCAAACCAAGACTTAATACGTAACCTAACGGCAGTCACAACCTCTCCTGGGATTGTAATACCAACTGGTCACTGCAGAATTTTCCGGTCAGCACCAATCAGGTAACCCTTTCCATCCCGCAAAGGAAGATGAGGTAATCTGTCACATAGAACCCTTCCATCCCCCACAGGTAGATTACTTAAACCTGAAATAATCTTTTTTATTTATGACTTCCTTGTCTTTAAACACCTTTCCCTTTCTGGGATCCCTCATATACTGCTGGTGGGAATGCACACTGGTGCAGTCACTATGGAAAACAGTATGGAGATTCCTCAAAAAACTAACAATAGAAACACCATACAACCCAGCTATCTCACTACTGGGTATTTATCCAAAGAACTTGAAATCAACAAGACAAAGAGACTTATGCACTCCTAGGTTAATTGCAGCATTATTCACAATAGCCAAGACATGGAAACAACCCAAGTGCCCATCAACTGATGCATGAATAAAGATGTGGTATATGTAAACAATGGAATACTACTCAGTCATAAAAAAGACAAAATTGTCCCATTCACAACCACATGGATGGACCTTGAGGGTATTATGCTAAGCAAAATAAGCCAGGCAGAGAAAGACAATCACAATATGATTTCACTCATTTGTGGAAGATAAACAAATTTACAAGACAAAGGTAACAGTTTAGTGATTACCAGGGGGAAGGGGCGTGCGGGGTGGGCACAAGGGGTGAAGGGACACATTTACATGGTATCTGACAAGTAATAATGTACAACTGAAATTTAATGTTATAAACTATTATGACCACAATGAAAATTTAAAAATTTTAAAACCTTTCCCTTTCTGTAGCCCTTTGGAGCTCCTCTCTACTTGCTGGATGGGATGCTCCCCAATTAATGAATTGTTCAATGAAGCCAATTATATCTTTAAAATTTACTTGGTTGAATTTTTGTTACTTAAGAGATGTGATGGCAGCAGTGAGAGCCAAAGTGAACTTCCAATGGCATTCGGAGACAACAAGAAACACAGGCGTGAACCCCTTTTTAAGTTCACTTTCTTGGTATTTCCAAGGGCTAGGGGTAAGTCCCTCTCAGTTCTGAGCTCCACTCTCTTTGCATCGAGCTTCTAATCTAATTGGCTTTCCAGTCATTTTCCCCATTTGTTTGGAAACCCCAGCCCTTGGTTTTGTCCCCAGATCCCCACAGTCCACGTTGGGAACTGCTGGTGGCAGCTGAAGTTCCCTACTTGTTTGGAATCAGCCCACAGTCCCCGTTTGTTGTGGTCTGTTAGTCCAATCCTTTCCCCAGGCCCCGGTTCTGCATGGGGAATTGGTGGTTACTGGCCGGAGTTGGACTAGATCCAACTTAAAAACTGGACTTGGTCCAAGATTCATTCTGATTTGAGCTGGACTGGGTCCAGTGTGAGGTCTTGGGTGAAAAAAAATTTAAGTAAAGAATGGGATCCTTAAAATACAAAGAGTTATGCATGCCACCTTCCGGCACACCTGCTTATTTTATGTCTAAGAACTATGGTCCCAGGAGCTATAAATAATTACAAGAATGGCAAAATCTTACTAAAGACAACCTAAAAGTTTTGTGTTCTGATAGCTTGGTTTGGTAACCATCAAGTTGGGGGGCCCAAAACATGGCCAGACAGAAATGTGGCTTGCACCCATTTGCAGCTAATATGGCTGGACAGCAAGGTAGGTTGAAGCCCATTTGCCACTAAGAGCTCTAGCAAACCGCTGCCAGCCCTCAGGAAAATTACAATGGCCATTAGAAGGAATGTTCCAATTAGATAAGATCACTTAAGAAGTGCACTTAAAACTAACATTCCCCCCCCCCCAAAAAAAGGTAAGAGTTCCCAAATTAAATAAACAGAATGGGATACCTATTTTAATTGGTATGCAGAAGCTCAAAAAGGCTTCAAAATTCCAAAATATCCTCATGGAAAGATTTGTTGTAAAAGGCTAATGAAAAATTAAAAACACAAGAGGTACCTAGAACAAAAGAGAATAGGACTGACATGATTCCTGCTGCTCCCCTCTATCCTCCTTTGAGCACTCATTCTACTTATCCTCCATCTAAATTGCTTTTATGTGACTGTAAACCACTTTGCCAAGTTAATAGCCTGGCAGCCACTCCTATATCTACCTTCGAAGAAGGGCCACCATATGGGCCCCTCCCAGAGTTGATGAGACTCTGAGGGATGTCCTAGTAAACTGCTACATTATTCCCTTGAATAGCTAAGGGGAAACTAAAATTTAAATTAAGAAGAAACCTTGCCAAATTCTGGTAAATATTAGAGCTACGCTCTCTACTTTAAACCCCACCCAGAACCTGCAGATGGGATCTGGAAAAAAAAAAAACCGACAGAAGCCAACTAAGGATGAGAATTCTTACAAAGAGTCAGCTCTGCCAGGTCTCTGTCTACAGTGCCCAGTTGAGAGAGGAAAATAAAATGTCATGTTGTCCCTTCTTTCCAAACCTAGACCCATCGGCTATTGATCTTTTCTGTCCCAGGGATAGCTATAGCCTCCCTGCTTGTCTTGGTTCACAGCCTAAGAACTTGGCTTGGCTTTCTGCCTGCCCGAGATATGTAGGTTGTCAGTTCTTTCTTTTGGCTATCTTTGGGAGTGACTAGATCTTGTGAAGACAATATCTTTTATACCCTCTTTGAGGTGTTCATTACTACCAAAAAATATTTATTGTTTGGCCTGGCTTAAAACTGAAAAGATAGTTAAAAGAAATTTTTAAGTAGCTCTGTAGTAAAAAAAAAAATAAAAAGAAAAGAAAAGAAAATTGGCCAGACTGGAAGCTGGTATTCAGAGCCTGATAGGAATTTTTTTTTAGGACTTCTCTCCTAAGCTAAATAAAACTAGGTATCCAGAGGGAAGGAATCAAATTAGGAATAATGTAGTTAGATGAGTAGATCAACCTGCGATGTCATTTAGGCAGCAAGTCCAATTCTTTGAGGAATTGAGAGCAACTGTCCCTATCTTACAAATCTTTGAAAAACTAGAAATACAGCTCTAGAGAACTGAAGGAAAAAAGAAAGGGAAAAAAGTTCTTTTAAAGATTACCTGTCAAGGACAAACACAAATCATGTGTCGTCTCCACAAAAATCAGTAGAAAAAGCTCCAGCCCTCTGAGCAGGTACCCTAATTTATTCATAACATCTACCAAAAAATAACTTAGATACAACTTCTCTTATAACTAGTGAGTTTTACATTGTTGTACCTGTCTCATGGCTAAAATTTTAAAATGAAGCTATAAGGCCTCTGTATCTGTCTGCACGTTCATGTATGTCTAGGTATGTTATAGCTGTGCAATATTTTCTGCCTCCAGGTGGTATTGCCAAAATAAATTTGCAAAAGATCTCTATTTGATGGCTTAAAAACAAACAAGTACTTATACGACTTGAAGAAATATAACAAAAACTAACCCAAAATGCTTTTCAAGTTCATGTGATCTAGGATTAAAACAGACATGTCTTTAGAGTTACCAACATTGAACATAATGCAAACGTACAACTTTTATTCTGTCTGAGTTGATTAGTCCAATAAGTTCACGTTATCTCTGTTACAAAATTTGTCAGCAGGAAAAGTAACTAGATACGATGAAATTTTCATAAGTAATCTAAATCTAATCATAGAAAACAAGTAAATTAAATGGATGTAAATGAGATAAAGGTTTCTAGGTAAACTTTTAAAATAGTTTCCCCCAAATCTTTTTGGTAACTTGAAACTTTAAAGTTTTGCTAAGTTAAATGATGGATAGTCATTGAATATCTGGATCATTCCCAAATAAGATAAAATACTGAAGCATTTATGACTGAACATAGATTTATCCAATTTGGCTTCCTCTTACAGAGAACAAAAGATACTTGGGTGTATTAGTAAATATATCTGGTGCCATGCGGAAAAGTTTTCTTTTCATGAGAAAGCACATGTTTTTAGAAATTATAAAATGTATTTATAAATTTGTCAATCTATAGAATGCTAATGTAAAAAACAGCTTATAATTGCTTACTTTTTACTTTTCACTAGAAATTAAAGGTTTCTAAGGGTTAAAACATTTTAATATATATGATTAAAAGCTACTAGAAATGACAGTGAAACATCTCTGTATGCAAGGAAAGTAGGATGTGCATTTTCAGTAAAAGAAGATTTATGGAAAAGGAATCTTTGCCTATTTTTTTTTATCAAGGTCATAATAGTTTATAACCTTGTGAAATTTCAGTTGTATATTATTATTTGTCAGTCACCATATAAATGTGCCCCTTCACTCCTTGTGCCCCCCCAACCCCCTTCCCCTCTGGCAACCACCAAACTGTTCTCGGAAAAGGAATCTTTGAAAAGAATTTTATGTGTAGTCATGCAGTGCTAAGATTAGAACGACTTTAAGCAAATGATTTTTAAGACCAAAAGTAAGCTGGTGCAAAAATTAAAATTCGGCTTTCTCTTTTAAAAGGACAAAGTTTTCTAGGAATATTGGTCTGCTTTTGATAAGAGACTATAAAAGATTTTCCTTTACTTTTTTAAGTAATCCACCTAGAAAACAAAGAATATGTGTCTTGTCAAAATAATTACCATGTTCATGTTGTTTTTATCAGGCCTTTGGTTACTTAAGAAGACTGAGTCTTCTCTATTAAAAAAGCTAAGTTTGAGTGATGTCAGTGTCATGGCAGAGTGAGGTCTCTCAGAAATCTTTCCCCTCCAATATACGATGAAAAAAAAATCCACACCCCAACAGAGGACTTCCAAACACAACACAAAAAACGTCAGAGAGACCCACGCAGCCATATGACAGGGGGTAGAGAGGCAGGAGCCCCCTCAGAGGAGGTGAATGGGGTAAGAGAAAACTTCTCTTCCTCCCCTAAAGACTGTGATCGGGACCGCGGGAGGCCTCCAAGAGGGAAGGAATGGGGGAGGGGACGTTGGTTTGTGGGAACATCAAAGACTCCCAAGAGCCCTTGCAGCCTAGAGAGAAGCCCTCTACTGGGGTGAAAGCTTTTGTGGGGGTTGACCTTATCAAGCCAATACCCCAGGAGAGCAGAGCAAGAAAGCCCCGAGAGCACGCAGGAGAAAGCACCCCTCCCCGCTACCTGCCCAATGCCAGCTCCAGCCCCTGGGATTTCAGCTGAAGGCAGGGGGCTCAGAATATGCAGCTCTTGACCCCCACCCAGTGGCGATAGGTGGTAACTGCAACCAAATAATATCAGGACGCATAAGAATTGAGCCCCTGCCTCTAGCAATATCAAGCACTATATTAGATCTCCAGATCAGAGAGAAAATGACAAGTACCCAGAAATCAGTTCTGAGGATGCAGAAATACGTAGTCAAAATGACAAAGAATTCAAAACAGCTATCATCAAAAAACTCAAGGAGGTAAAAGAGAATGTAGAGAAATAATTCAACGAATTCAGGAGCTACTTCACGAAAGAGACTGAAACTGTAAAGAAGAATCAATCAGAAATATTAGAGATGAAAGACACAATGGAAGAAATAACACAAAATACGGATTCCCTGAATGCTTGAGTGGACACCATAGAGGAGCATATCAGCATAATTGAAGATAGCCAGGTTGAAATGTTCCTGATAGAGGAGGAGCGAGAACTAAGGCTAAAAAGAAATGAAGAAAGTCTCCGAGAAATATCCAACTCAATTAGGAAATGCAACAGAAGAATTATAGGTATTCAAGAAGGAGAAGAGAAGGAGAATGGAGCAGAAAGCTCGTTCAAAGAAATAATAGCAGAGAACTTCCCAAACATAGGGAAGGAAATCCATGTGGAAGAGGCTGCCAGATCTCCTAAATATGTCAATGTAAAAAGACCTACTGCAAGGCATATAGTAGTGAAACTGGCAAAACTGAATGACAAAGAAAGAATACTAAGGGCAGCAAGGCAGAAGAAAATAACCTACAAAGGAACCCCCATCAGGCTTTCAGCAGATTTCTCTGCAGAAATCTTACAGGCTAGGAGAGACTGGAATGACATATTCAAATCATTGAAGGAAAAAGCTTTCAGCCAAGAATACTCTATCCAGCAAAAATATCCTTCAGATATCATGGAGAAATAAAAACTTTCCCAGACAAACATAAGCTAAGCCACGAGACCCCCTCTACAAGAAATCCTCAAGAAGGCCCTCATACTTGGGAAAAAAGGGGGGGATAAAGGGGTTACAAAGCACAGAGTAAGGAGATAAATAGGTAGACATAATCAGAGCAGGATAGCAAATACTCAAGTATAGCATTAAAGGCAAAAGGAAGGAAAACACCAAAAACAAAGATAATCTGTCATTTTAACCACAAACTCATAACACAAGATAGAATAAGATGAAAGAAAAACAACTTAGGAGGGGAAGAGGAAAGGGACTGAATTGGTTTAGTCTAAGGAAATTGGAAGTCATCAGAAAAAGGACTATCTTATCCATGAGATTTTGAATACAAACCTCATGGTAACCACTAAACAAAAAAGCAGAACAGAGACACAAATAATAAATAAGGAGAAAGCAAAGAAACACAACATAAAAAACTATACAACTGAATTGGTAGACCAAAATATACAGGACAAGAAACAAAGAAAATGCAGGAGAACTGGAAAACAAGTGATAAAATGGAAGCATTAAGCCCTCATATGTCGATAATCACCCTAAACATAAATGGAATGAGTTCTCCAACAAAAAGAAACAGAGTGGTGAGATGGATTAAAGAACAAGCCCCAAGAATATGCTGCCTCCAGGAAACACATCTCAGCTCCAATGACAAACATAGGGTCACAGTGAAGGGATGGAAGAGGATACTCCAAGCTAATGGCAAACAAAAGAAAGCAGGTGTCACAATACTTATATCAGACACATGAGACTTCAAGATAAGACAGGTAAAGAATGACAAAGTGGGGCAGTATATAATGATCAAAGGGACATTCCATCAAGAAGAAATAACACTCATAAATATCTATGCACCATATCTATGGTGCCCAGTAGAATTAAATGAAAAACTAGATCAGATGGGCTTAATACACATA